>NC_134844.1:36925254-37241271 GCF_965363235.1 Mytilus galloprovincialis | reverse complement strand
CCTAACAAGGAAGCTATTAAACCAAGAGTTCCAAACGGTGAAGATAAAATCATCCCTTCGTAAATTTTACGGACGCCATCACGAGTTGGTTGACCGTTATGGAATATCCGTTTCACAGATTATATCGGATATGTTCATTTAGTCGTAATTACAACCCCCTTCCCTTTTCACGAATGTGACCTACCGAATAAGACTATTTACCGGGTTTGGAATAACATGAGCAACACGACGGGTGCCATATTGGAGCAGGATCTGCCTACCCTTCTGGAGCAACTGAAATCACCCCCAGTTTTTGATGGGGTGGTGTTGCTTAGTCTTTAGTTTTCTATGGTGTGTCTTGTTTACTATTAATTGTGTGTTTGTCTTTTTCTTTTTAGCCATGGCGGTGTCAGTTTTTTTTTTCGATCTATGAGTATGAATGTCCCTCTGGTATCTTTCGTCCCTCTTTTATATATTTGCTTTGAAAAAAATGTTTTAAAGGAAATATAAACAGTTTTACCTATCTATCTTTTTAATTATACATTCTAGTTCAATGTTGTGTTTCTTTATTTTTTATATAAAATGTGGTTTTATGATTTTTATTTTTTATTTTTTTTTTGTGTTTATAACGCCACTTTTATGCACCGCTTTTGGGCTATTTCGTGGCGGCCAGTTTTCATTGGTGGACGAAGCCGGAGTGTCCGGAGAAAAACATCGACAGTCAATTAAGATTGGAGTCGAGTGCACCCGTAGTATTAGGAGTGTTGAGACATATAGAATAATGACATTCTTGTTGTTGCAAGATACTTGCTTTATCAGCAAGATTATCAAGTGAAATCACTACGGCAAGCTTATATTCGAGCTGATGAAATCATATATTTTTTTCTTCCTTTTTATCGGTAAATGTGTCTTTAAAAGCAATATCTTTTTTGTTTGTGAAAATGAAATAAAAAGAAAAAGACAGTTCAACTATGTTTACGCGTAATTGTTCGGTTGTATGAATCGGAAGACGAAATGAAAAGGAAAATATACAACTGATTGCTTATAAATGAATTTATCGACAATTTGTTCATTTTCCCTTTGATCTTATACTTATTCTTTTGCTCAGGCTTTCAAGGCTTGTACTTTTGTATATTATTTTTAATTTTTTCCCCAATACAGAAATGCCATGTCAAATGGCGTAAATTTGAAATTGTTCCAAATAAATGTACGGAATGTGGTTAACTCTAAATACTTAGCTTGTTCAAATAACATCCCGAACGTTTCAGAATATTTAGTTGCTGAGATGCCTTTCTGCATACTTTCCTTATATAAGTATCAAGATCTAAGTGATAGATAATGTATTGATGCCAAGAAGTAAAACAAAAATGATTCCCATAAAAGAATACTCTTACTGTTTTT
Source organism: Mytilus galloprovincialis (assembly GCF_965363235.1). NCBI lineage: Eukaryota > Metazoa > Mollusca > Bivalvia > Mytilida > Mytilidae > Mytilus > Mytilus galloprovincialis. The sequence continues at coordinate 37,239,891 of NC_134844.1, read as the reverse complement.
TTTTTTGTTATACATATATATCTTTTCCACAACTGTCAAAACCCGAAATTTGTGAGGGTCTGCTACATTTTATCAATTTTTAAACCTTCAATAAAATTATTGGCCCAGGATAAAAACGCTGTTGAGCCCCCTTAGGAATGTCAACCCAATTGCTAAGAACAATATTTATCTAATTTACTATTTTCTGTTTGAAAAATAAGATTGACGAAGTGAGAAAAAAAAATGAAATGAGACACCATATGCTGCAAGGGTTATTTTCGTGCATCGTTTTCGTGTTTTGACATTTTATTACTCATTTTCTCGTGTTTGGTTCGACGTGCGTGCTTCGTGTTTCCTCTTATTTATTGTCCGTGTTTCGTATTGGTACTATAATTTCTTGTGTTTGTCCAACAATTGACTCGATTAAAAAGTAAACCAGGACTAAATTCAAAATTAGTCCAGAGATTGTTTTGAATTATGTGAATTCACTTATAACATGTATAACTATGAATACTATTAATACTATTTTTAATCAGATGCAACTAGCGGACGATACAAGAATTGACCACAATATCTGCATGTCACCAATTAATAATGACTGCATGATTCCAAAGAACGTCAGAGTAATAACTTCTCAGCCGAGAACTTTTTTCCTAAATATTTAAAATTTAATTTCTCGTGCTTCGTTTTTCACGATTTTTAATTTACGTGCAACGAACGATTTGTGTTTTTTATTTCAAGTGTTTCCGTGTTCGATCATAGCTCGATCACCTTTACCACCATCTGTTGCATGATATCGGCCAATTAATCTCCTACAAGCCTAAATAGCGTGGTCTGACATTCTGTGGATTGTTTTATTGGATGACCCATCATGTAAACTTAATTACTGTGCTGCAAGTATTAAACATAATTGGTTCGTTCTTTGTATCGTTGATATATTAATACACATTGGGTCTTTAATTATATGTGACTCCGCATTTTACTGTACCCATAAAAGCGTTCCTTCAACATTGCACTGGTTTTCTATTTTCATTTGCTATGCTCTTCTATATACGAGGGTACGGCAACCAGTTAATCGTCAGGAAAGCGTTGTTTTGCAAATAATTGTATATGTGGAAATAATAGCCGGTAAACGGCACAGTGTTCCTCGTCAGACACGTGTGTTTGTAAATAACATATTTAGATGTCCCATTGACAATCACACCCAATGGCAATGACCATAAAGACAGGCACTTCGCCCTTTGAACTTGTTTCATGCGATGCATTTATTTTTTCTATTTCTTTCCTTCTAACTTCGATCTGATACTAGAAAATACATAGCTATATACAAGAATCCGTTTAAAATTTGTTAATAAAAGGTCAGTTTAACTGTTCTACTGCAACAAGATGGAACACAGTTCTATACAATAAGTCTTCCTGTTGAACTTACTTTAAATAAAGCTAATACTAACAATGACCACTGCCCTTTTCTCGATCTTGATATCTATATCACTAATGGAAAGCTGAATACTAAAATTTATGATAAAAGGGACGATTTTTCATTTCCTATCGTTAATTATCCGTTTTTAGATGGTGACGTTCCCTTGTCACCATCTTACGGTGTTTATATATCTCAACTTGTACGATTCGCTCGTGTATGTAACAATGTTTTAGATTTTAACGAGAGAAATTTATGTATTACTGAAAAATTATTACACCAGGGTTTTCGATATCACAAACTAGTCAAAACCTTTACTAAATTTTATCATCGGTATAAAGACATCATTCGTAAATATAGCTCAACATGCCGACTTCTAATACGTTCAGGTATTTCACATCCAATTTTTTATGGAAATATTCTTTATAAAGCACAAAGGTGTCAGTATTCACCTCAGAAACTTACAAAACCTTTGAATAGACTTATTAAGAAGGGATATAATTACGATACTGTTGTCAAGTCATTACAAATTGCATATTTTGGCGTTAATATTGAGTCACTGATAAGGTCTTTGCATCGGAGCTAAACACATTTATTCTAAAAACAGTTATTGGCATGACACGGGTTGTGTTCTTCTCATGTGTGTTATGATGGTGTGATACTAGACCCCTAACGGGAAGGATTGTGCCTGATGTTCATATGATGAAATCATGATCTTTCAGTCAGTTTAATTGAAGTCTAGCTGGCATGTCAGTTAACTGCTAGTAGTCTGTTGTTATTTATGTATTATTGTCATTTTGTTTATTTTCTTTGGTTACATCTTCTGACATCAGACTCGGACTTCTCTTGAACTGAATTTTAATGCGTATTGTTGTGCGTTTGCTTTTCTACATTGGTTAGAGGTATAGGGGGAGGGTTGAGATCTCACAAACATGTTTAACCCCGCCGCATTTTTGCGCCTGTCCCAAGTCAGGAGCCTCTGGCCTTTGTTAGTCTTGTATTATTTTAATTTTAGTTTCTTGTGTACAATTTGGAAATTGGTATGGCGTTCATTATCACTGGACTAGTATATATTTGTTTAGGGGCCAGCTGAGGGACGCCTCCGGGTGCGGGAATTTCTCGCTACATTGAAGACCTGTTGGTGACCCTCTGCTGTTGTTTTTTATTTGGTCGGGTTGTTGTCTCTTTGACACATTCCCCATTTCCATTCTCAATTTTATATTATAAGATGGAATGTCAGATTAGTGTTTTTTTGTGCCTTTTGCCAGTTTTTATACGACCGCAAAATTTGAAAAATTTTTCGTCGTATATTGCTATCACGTTGGCGTCTGCGTCGTCGTCGTCGTCGTCGTCGTCGTCGTCGTCGTCGTCCGGCGTCCGAATACTTTTAGTTTTCGCACTCTAACTTTAGTAAAAGTGAATGGAAATCTATGAAATTTTAACACAAGGTTTATGACCACAAAAGGAAGGTTGGTATTGATTTTGGGAGTTTTGGTCCCAACATTTTAGGAATTAGGGGCCAAAAAGGGCCCAAATAAGCATTTTCTTGGTTTTCGCACTATAACTTTAGTTTAAGTGAATAGAAATCTATGAAATTTTGACACAAGGTTTATGACCACAAAAGGAAGGTTGGGATTGATTTTGGGGGTTTTTGGTTCCAACAGTTTAGGAATTAAGGGCCAAAAAAGGGCCCAAATAAGCATTATTCTTGGTTTTCGCACAATAACTTTAGTATAAGTAAATAGAAATCAATGAAATTTTAGCACAAGGTTTATGACCACAAAAGGAAGGTTGGGATTGATTTTTGGAGTTGAGGTCACAACAGTTTATGAATTAGGGGCCAAAAAGGGGCCCTATTAAGCATTATTTTTGGTTTTTGCACCATAACTTTAGTATAAGTAAATAGAAATCTATGAAATTTAAACACAAGGTTTATGACCATAAAAGGAAGGTTGGGTTTGATTTTGGGAGTTTTGGTCCTAACAGTTTAGGAATAAGGGGCCCAAAGGGTCCAAAATTGAACTTTGTGTGATTTCATCAAAAATTGAATAATTGGGGTTCTTTGATATGCCGAATCTAACTATGTATGTAGATTCTTAATTTTTGGTCCCGTTTTCAAATTGGTCTACATTAAGGTCCAAAGGGTCCAAAATTAAACTTAGTTTGATTTTAACAAAAATTGAATCCTTGGGGTTCTTTGATATGCTGAATTTAAAAATGTACTTAGATTTTTAATTATTGGCCTAGTTTTCAAGTTGGTCTAAATGGGGGTCCAAAATTAAACTTTGTTTGATTTCTTCAAAAATTGAATAAATGGGTTCTTTGATATGCCAAATCTAACTGTGTATGTAGATTCTTAATTTTTGGTCCAGTTTTCAAATTGGTCTACATTAAGGTCCAAAGGGTCCAAATTAAACTAAGTTTGATTTTAACAAAAATTAAATTCTTGGGCTTATTTGATATGCTTTATCTAAATATGTACTTTGATTTTTGATTATGGGCCCAGTTTTCAAGTTGGTCCAAATCAGGATTCCATATCAAGTATTGTGCAATAGCAAGAAATTTTCAATTGCACAGTATTGCACAATAGCAAGAAATATCTAATTGCACAATATTGTGCAATAGCAATTAATTTTCAATTGGAGTTATCTTTCTTTGTATAGAATAGTAGTTGATAATATATGTTGGAAATTTGCCAGACATGACTATGATGTCATTTTCTATTTTTATTTGCCAATAACTTTATGTAAATAACTTCATTGGAAATTTGCCAATATAAAATGTTGCTGATGAAGCTTTTTTTCCTTATCTTATCTAAAATGTTTTAGATAATGTATGTTGGAAATTTGCCAGACATGACTATGATGTCATTTTCTATTTTTATTTGCCAATAACTTTATGTAAATAACTTCATTGGAAATTTGCCAATATAAAATGTTGCTGATGAAGTTTTTTTTTATTGTTTTATACAATAAACAATGTATATTCACTTTTACTACCAACCAATCTTTACCATTCAGTGATAACAAGCACTTTATTTTACATTTTAATATTTTATGATGTATTTAAAAGAGTAGTTATTGTTGCAAACTCCATTAGAAATTTGAATTGATATCAGTTTTGGAAAAAGGGAAACGGGGATGTGAAAAAAGGGGGGGGGGGGGTTAAATTTTTCTCATTTCAGATTTCATAAATAAAAAGAAAATTTCTTCAAACATTTTTTTGAGAGGATTAATATTCAACAGCATAGTGAATTGCTCAAAGGCAAAAAAAACTTTTAAGTTCATTAGACCACATTCATTCTGTGTCAGAAACCTATGCTGTGTCAACTATTTAATTTTAGATTTAAATAAGAAGAAATCTTTAATTGATTTGTAAAATCTTGATATTTGTTTTTTGTAAAAAAACCCATGTAATGTCAAAAATTTGATCACAATCCAAATTCAGAGCTGTATCACGCTTGAATGTTTTGTCCATACTTGCCCCAACTGTTCAGGGTTCGACCTCTGCGGTCGTATAAAGCTGCGCCCTGCGGAGCACCTGGTTGGGAATGCTGAATGGTTAATTCTTTTAATCACCAGTGGAATCAGACTGCCTCAGTGACGGTGGTCTTGTGGTAGCATGAAATTGAGAATGGAATTGCTTAATGGTAAATATGTCAAAAGGTTCTGACAATGCAGCGAGAAACTCCACCCCGTTGTTTGTAGCGATGCTGGGCCTCAGCTGGCCTCTAAATAAAAATGTATCCTAGTTCAGTTTAAAAGGGCATCAAACTAAACTCTGAAACATACAAATGAACCAACATTTAAAAAAAACCCACAAGATTAACAAAGATCAGGGGCTCCTACCTTGGGAGTTGCAAAAATGGGGAGGGGTGAAACATGTTTGTGAGTTCTCAACCCTCCCCTAATACCTCCAGTCAATGTAGATTAAAGAAACACACAGAAATACACAGGTTCGCCTTGAGTGCTATAATTTGTGGGTTTCAAACCATGGCTTGAGCAAACCAAATACTGCTTTTCTGCTAAGCACAGGACTTTAAGGCTTTTATCGTAATAACGCTATATTAGCGATCGATGTCGTTATTACGATAAAAGCGATGTCGTTATTACGATAAAACCTATGTCGTTATTACGACATAGCGATGTCGTTATAACTACATGTTATGTCGAAATGACGACATAGCGATGTCGTAATAACGATTTTTTTTAATGGCCCTTATCGGCTTCCGTAATAATATCTGTTCCCATTTGGATTTTTATTATTAGGCCTGCATCTTTTGAAAATTTTTACCTTTGAGACAATTAACATTAACTATACATCGACAGGACTATGAAATTTACTTGACTTAGTATTTGAAACAACCGAGTTTGACCCATCACAGTTAATTATGAGTTGATAAAATGGGAATTTAATGGGACTGAAAAAATTACATCGACTCATTCTCACAGCAGAGTTCAACATGACGAGGTTTAACTGTAAAGGTTTTAACCAAATATTATTTTAAAGTACAATCATAAACAATTAAAGAGATATATTACCAAGATTAATAAGACTTAAATTAGGATGTTGCTGCACTTTATGGGATCCTGGTGCAATTGAAGTACAGTACTGAATCTTGTGTATGTTACAGAGACAATAAAACATCAGAAAAAAATGTGATTATAAGAAAAATTCTTCAACTTCTCTAAGCTTTGTAAATAAAGCTACCATATAAAGTTTTTCATAATTGTTTATTAATACATTGACATCATCCAATTATAGGTAGGTCATCTGAAATAGACCATGGATTTCCAAAACAGAGCTGGAGGAAAGACAGGTTCTGGAGGAGTAGCCTCGGCCTCTGAGTCAAACAGAGATAGAAGAGAAAGGCTACGCCAGTTAGCTTTAGAGACAATTGACTTAAATAAGGTATTTTTCTCCAATTTTTATGTGTTTAGTTTACATTAAATGTTCTTATACAAGATCTAGATAAATTTGATTAATTTAAAAAATTTAAGTCTGTCACATGTCTATATAATTAAATATTCCAACTTGTTAGATCTAAAGTTTTAGCACTAGTCTTTGATTCAGCAAGAAGTTTTTATTTGTTATAATGGATATATTTAGGGGGTAATTAATTATTATTAAGAACAGATAAGAAAACTATTAACTATTGATATTGATGTGAACCTAGTGATGAGATATATATATGATGAGTGATTGTACTCATCTCATAAAGTTAACCCCCTTATAAAGAATTTTCACAAGAAAGGCAAATTTCACCATTCTTACTCATTCCAGTTAGCTTAAGCAGTTATACAGTTCTAAACTATATCTAGATTTGTAAAACTTATTTGAATTCTGTTTTTCCATGTGAAAATCCTTTATGTATACAAATGTTTTTATTTTTCAGGATCCATATTTTATGAAAAATCATTTGGGATCCTATGAATGTAAACTTTGTCTGACGCTACATAATAATGAGGTATGAATAGAAATATATGCATAAACAAAAATTTGTCGGGGAAAGTGGGCTCATTGTCATTTTTAAAATGATCTTTTATATCACTGTCAGCTTTATAATTTTTCTCAAAAAAAGAGGTTTGTGGTTCTCTTCAGAGACCCATGCTGTCTCCACCAATTAATAACTGGCCACAACACTATTACTAAAACTGGTAGAGGTTCATTTAACACCAACAATCAATCTACTCTGTCTAATAGACCAGCGGTATATGAAAGCAGATTTAATTGAGTAATAAATAATAATCAGAAATTTTATTTTATTATTGTGTCACATACTGATTGTATATTAATGACATAATAAAAAAATTACATTAAAACAATCAATACCCAACCATTGAGTTGGCTTATGAAACACATATTTACAAAACATTTCACATTTACATTAAGAAAGCTTACAGTCAATGATAACTTAGTAGTTAGAATTGTAAAAACTTACATGTACATGTAATCTCCTGCTTGTTTAATAAGAATATAGAATCATTAACTATTTAGCCATTTAAGCATTATATACTGAATGACATTTCAATAACAGGTACTACAATTGTCCTGGTCAACCTACTGTTAAAACTGAAATGACTTAGAGTTATTCATACCGAAATGTGGGCTCCAAATTAGCTTGATAAAATGTCTAAAACATACCGGTATATTTAATTATGAATTTGTGTATTTGTCATGTTTGAATTCGAAATGACATATTTTACCACGTGCACCTTTCTGGTGAATTTGTAAAAAAGGTTGCCATGATTATATAATAAAATTAACAGTACCAATTTTCTTGCACCAGATGTGCATTTCGACAGTTTTGTCAGAGTGTCACTTTCTCAATTTTAAAGTCCTGTATATTTTTTTTTGATCATCTGACAACCCAATGGTATAATATGTATAAAAAACAGAGAATCAAAAAAATATGAATATGTTTAAAGAGAAATTGCATTATTCATTTGGTGACAAATATTTAAAAAAAAATGTTTGTATGTGAATGCTTTATTATTACAGGGCAGCTACTTAGCTCATACACAGGGAAAAAAGCATCAAGCTAATTTGTAAGTTATGTTTTTCAAGTAGTTAATTGTTTCCATCAATTTTTATCGGGAGATAAAATAAATGCATGTCATGTATGTGTATATTTAAGTATTTTTTGAATAAGAATTATATCATTTATTGATTTATTCTTTATTGGCATATAGTGTTGGATTAAATACACCTTGCCAGTTTTTCTGCAAATAGCCATAGCAAGAAGAAACATGATAATAACTCTTTAAAAAAAGAAAGTAAAAGATGTGAGAAATTGAATGGAAAGTAGAAAAGGTGTTTTAAATATGATAATATTTTCACACATTTATTTACATTCAGAGCTCGCAGAGCAGCAAAAGAAGCTAAGGAAGCACCTCAACAGCCTGCACCAGAAAAGCCGAGAGTTGACATTAAAAAGTTTGTGAAAATTGGTCGACCCGGTTACAAAGGTAATTTTATTTAGATTTTATTTGCATATATGACCAACTAAAATTAATTAGTAGATTTTCATCCAAAATTTTGAAAAAAATGGGGCGGGTGGGAGGATTTTATTTTTTAATTTTTATTTCTTATGAAACCCTCTGGTGACGTGTTCTTCATATATGCAAGTGTAACAAGTAAAACTGTGAGCTACTTCTCACTGAGTAATACCCCTTTTTCAATATTTTGGTAAACAGGAAGTTGTTGAGTGATGAATCGTAAAACCCATCACAGGGTAAAGCTGACTTATATAACCCTGTAACCAAATTTCAGAAATCCTTGTCAAGTAGTTCCTAAAAAAAACCGGACGGACTGACGGATGGAAAGACAGAGGTAAATCCCCTTTTTAAAAGCGGAAGTATAATAATAAGCTTAAATCATATATATAGAACTAGGTAGATTTGGTATGAGTGCCAAAGAGACAACTCTCCATCCAAATAACAATTTATAAAAGTAAACCATTATAGGTCAATGTACGGCCTGTATAAGGAATTGTACAGAATTGTTCAAGTCTTAAATTTATACAAATCCCTAGTTGGCAACCACTGTTCTACATGTAATTTCTGCTTTAAAAACCTATTTTTAGTAAACAGCAAAAACATAGAGAAATGCTCTCTTCTCACAGAATTTATTTGCCTTTCCAAGCAATATTTTTTTTGGTCTCCATAAAATGAAACAAATATGCATTTGTACGAAACAGTGCAACACAAGTATTATGAGTACAGAATAAAATAACTCAAAAGTTTTGAAAATAATAGGGTTGGTGCTTTTCTGATTCTTTTTCAAGATGCATATATAATTATAATGTAAAACATGAACTAAAAAAAAAGTTGTTTAATGACTCTATTGAGGGTATTGGGACTGAGAGTGTTTGCTGTTTGTCAACAACAACAGAAAAACAATCGGCAAGGGTAAAATTTTCTAAGTGAATGTTTGCCGACTTTTTCAACTCAATATATTGTCATAAATCTAACAAGTTCGTGCTTGTGTCAATTTGTTTAATCAGTTATGTTTTTATACCAATGTGTTCCACGATTCTTGCTCTTTGGGTACACAGTCCAAAATTCCTGACACAAAGTCATTTTATTAATGAAAAAATCAACCGTTTTCTTATCACAACAATTTGTGTCATTCCGTGATGTGCAGACTTGGACACAGAGTATAACTTGAAAGCCTATTATTTCATGCCCTTCTTGTAATCAATCTCTATTCTCGGTAGATGATTTTGTCTTCATAGTGCTGCAGAATTATTTTTAAGTTACTTGAAGAAATATGAAAACCGAAATTTGAAACAGGAAGTTAATATTGAAACAAAATGTTGACGGTTACCGGAAACGTATATGAACAAAATCCGGAAATCATAAATTTGTAAAAATAAAAAAAATCGGGGCGGGATGTTTTCAGAAGGGCGGGCGGGGATGAAAATCTATCAATTAATTTTAATTGGCCTATGTATAATTACTTTATAAACAAGTATTGAAATGTTAGTTCAGAATTTATTAAAGAAAAAAATATTTGAGGATGTGTCTTATTTATATAAATCTTTCTTTTATAATTGCATTTTTGCCAACCATACAATCATGTGAATTTTAAGAGGAACTGTTTGGTCTTTACAATTAATGAATACTATTTGTCATTTGAAATATGAACTATATAATATTTGTCATGTTTGTTGAAAAAGTTATGATTATTATCTTTGATATGTTCCCTATTGGAATTTTGAAAACAAGGATATTATCTTTGAATTATTAAGTAATGTTGTATTTTAAAATTGGGTACTATAGGAATATTATTTTTTTTCAGTAACAAAACAGAGAGATTCAGAAAATCATCAGCAGAGTTTGTTATTTCAGGTTGGTTATTAATTTAGAAATGTAGATATATTGAATTGATACTCAATTGCATCATATTATTGATCATTGGTTGTGAAAACTTGAGGCTATTGTTTTGAATGGGTTTTTCCTATTCGCAAAAAGATATAAAAACAAAAATGTATATTCAGATATTATTGCGTGCATTTATTATTGACATTTTTGGGTCAACAATGACATATAAGTTATTGCGATCTCAGAAATAAAAACCTCCCAATAATTTCTGCATTGACAGTACTTATAGCTTTAAAGCCAGTGAGAGTTGGATATACACCTTATCGCTAATCCCGGCTGACCTGGCCGCTTGAACTTTTGACGCATACAACAATCACTTTTCCATTGTGGCGTCAGATATTTTGTATTATGACGTCAAAATTTTACGGGAACCTGTGTGATATCCAGTAATGGCGGACAAATAGTGATAGTGTATTGCTCAGAATTAGATCAAATTGTTTACTGTGGATTTATTATTATTTGTTGGGTACCTATTTTTGTAGTTTTCATGGGTTCATCTGGTTGTATGTAGACTATGACAAAACCACGAAATCAAATATCCACGAAGGGAATAGTTTTTGCAATCCACGAAAATTGGTACCCACGAAAGTAAATGAATCCACAGTAATTTCAATATGATAGTAAATAGTCCTTGAACAGATTAAAAAATGGCACTCTATATGGTTTTGGTATTATATAAATAACACATAGCTGAGAGGGTGATAGAGCAGATTGTTATCCCTAGAAAACATTGTCAACTGAGGCGAAGCCAAGGTTGACAATGTCTTTTCGAGGGGTAACAATCTGCTCTATCACTCTCTTAGATATGTGTTATTTAGTTTATTATACTGAATGTTCTGTTATTATTGTCGATTAAATTTCTAATACAAAGTAATAAACTATGACGTCTTGTACATACCAACCATCCGTATTTAATAAAGCGCACACTTGAACAAGCGTCACCGTGAAGGGTAATAGAATATTTGTCATAGGATAGAGTCATATTTAATATAACGCACACTTGATCTAGCGTCTCTGTGAAGGGTAATAGATTATTTGTCATAGGATAGAGTCGTATTTAATATAGCGCACACTTGATCAAGCGTCTCTGTGAAGGGTAATAGATTATTTGTCATAGGATAGAGTCGTATTTAATATAGCGCACACTTGATCTAGCGTCTCTGTGAAGGGTAATAGATTATTTGTCATAGGATAGAGTCATATTTAATATAACGCACACTTGATCTAGCGTCTCTGTGAAGGGTAATAGATTATTTGTCATAGGATAGAGTCATATTTAATATAACGCACACTTGATCTAGCGTCTCTGTGAAGGGTAATAGAGTAAATTAACACCCTCCTATTAGCCATTCATAATCTGGCATTTTGACATGAAGTATAATAAAACTACTTGTGAACCATTCAACAAACGCTTGTAAAATTTTTACTGATGACAAAATGAAGGTAAAGTTCAATATTGACAATTTTCACTTTTACGTTCAACAGTTCTGATGCTTGATAAATCTGAAAATAGGCACAGAACATCACTGGTCAAACATGTGTGAAAGCACCTTCAAAATACAAATAAACCCTTTGCTTTCAATTTGACAGCTCTTGTCTTGTTTTGGGTTTAAATAACACTCAAAAGAGTCTTCCTTGTGAAAAAAAAATGTATTAATGATTCATATGTTTATTTAACTTCAGATTGACTACCCAGAAATTGTGGATGGAATCATGCCACGTCACAGATTTATGGCAGCTTATGAACAGAAGGTGGAGCCACCAGACAGGAAGTGGCAATATTTGTTATTTGCAGCAGAACCTTATGAAACAATAGCTTTCAAGGTATATCAGATTTTTGAAAAATGTTAACAAGTATTACGATCGCTGAAGCACTTGTATGGGGAATACAACATAGAAATCAAATTTAAACACAGATCAGCCATTTTAAGCAAATTTAATGCATAGAGTTACTAAAAGTTATGGATTATTAGCCAATGGGTAGTTCATGAAAAGTTTGATTAATTCATTAATTGTTCTGTACTAAATATTGGAAGATATGACATTCTGGAGACATTAGAATAAGTAAAAACTATTGAAATGAAATATAATGCTTTTAATAGCTAGTTGCAAGTTTGAATACAATTAATATATAATACGATTTATATTTTTTGTTCAATTACCTTTGTAAAGCTTTTTTACATATATTTTATCTTTAATAAAGACAACTCTTTAAAATGTGATTATCTAATGTTACAGGTTCCTAGTAGAGAAGTTGACAAAGATTCTAAGAAACTATGGACCCATTGGAACAAGGAAACAAAGCAGGTTAGAACATAACATCCTCTTGTCAATTTCTTTTAATGAAAATGTGTTGTAGAAGTTGTTTTTAACATTGACCATAACTATTGTTTCGTACATATTTCTATTGTGAACTAAATAATATAATAAGGTGTAAGCACCATAAAAATAGGCAAAGTGGTAAAGATATTTTGATCAGTCTCCTGAATGGTAAGGTTGTTTAAGTTATACCCATTGCAATTGAACTCCCTTTTTAGGCAATCCTTATACCATATATTAAAATTTTATGAACTGGCTAATATAATAGGTGGAATGTAATCATATTTAAATGATAAAAAAGATTGGGGGTTTTACATTTTTTTTTTTTAAATATGTTTATCATTGATGAAAAAAGAAATAAGTTCTATGTTTCCTGTAGTAAAACATTAAATTATTCTGTCACAGTAAAAAAATAGTGTTAACATATTTTGTTAATATGTTTTAAGTTATACAATACACACAAATAGACATAAACATATTATTACAGTTAGTAATGTAATAGAAAAAATAACTAATCAAAGAATTCAAATATCGAAAAAATATTCCACTTGTGACTGAACAACACTGACTGACAATTAACTCATGCGCTACTCACGGATTAGTTATTCTATAATAAACCCTTTTCCTAAGGAAGTTTGATGTCTGTTCTGCACATAATAGAGGGTCTGGATGGGGGAGGGGGGTCTGTTATTCTGTAAACATTTAATTTTCACCCCTTTTTTCTCTAATCTTCAAAAAATTAACCCCTTTTTTCTCTAATCTTCAAAAAATTAGACCACATATTTCTCTAATCTTCATTTTTTTGGCCCGTTTTTCTCTAATCTTCATTTTTTAAGGGCATTATTCTTTAATCATTTAACCCCATCAAAACCCTCATAATAAGAATACAAATGAAAAATTATATTGCAATACAACATCGACATTTTAGTTGTTTGACATATAAATGTAATAGATTGAATTATTCATAAAAATATATTTGTATTATAAGTAATAATCCCCCTTTGATTTTATTTTCAGTTTTTCCTTCAGTTTGCCTTCAAGGGAGATGGCAAGATTCCAGTTCCAGCACCAACACCTGGACAACAACAGCCACCACCTCCACCAGCAAATGTGCCACAATTACCACTTCCTCCAAGGCCACACAGGATGCCAATGCCACCAAGACCTCCTCCACCCCCTGGAGTAATGATGAGACCTGGACCCCCACCCCCTATGCCACCACCACCTGGAGCATTCATGGGTCCACCAGGAGGGATGCATCATGGACATGGACCCCCGTTGGGCATGCCAGCACCACCACCCCCTCCTGTCCCTCCACCAGTTCCACCGCCTGTGTCATCTCATCATGGAGGACCTGGACCAATTGCCCCTCCACCTCCCCCTCCTCCATCAAAACCTCCAGAATCATCATAGTGACATGAACAAAAACATTCAAGAGTTGCTTCTACATGTATAATGAAACATTTTAACAAATAAAATCATGTATTCCATTCAAAGGTTGTTTATATGTGTGTCTTGTCTGTCTGCAAGTCTGTCTATCTGTTAGTCCATCCCATATCAAGTAAGGTAATGCTTCAGGAATTTTATGAAGTTATGGTCACATGAAATTGAAATATGCATCGTTCATTTTGATGTGTCAGTGATCTTATGAAGTAATATATGTCATGTATGTAAAGACTGTTTTGCACCGATTATATTATTCACTGAACATGGTACAAATGATTGTACATATAGACTTGTACATTCTCAAATCAGGGTAAAAGCCCATATGAATTATGAGACAAAATTGATTTAAGTTTTGATGCAATATACAATTTTGACCTACATTTCAGACTGAACATGGACATTGAGAGTATACATGGTGTCATTTTATTTATTATTTATCCATAACAAAAACAGGAATTATATTTTCTTCAGTGATTAAATATTGATTGATGGTAGTTTTTATGCCCAACCTACGATAGTAGAGGGGCATTATGTTTTCTGGTCTGTGCGTCCGTCCGTCTGTTCGTTCATTCGTCCGTTCGTCCGTCTGTCCCGCTTCAGGTTAAAGTTTTTGGTCAAGGTAGTTTTTGATGAAGTTGAAGTCCAATCAACTTGAAACTTAGTATACATGTGCCCTATGATATGATCTTTCTAATTTAAATGCCAAATTATAGTTTTGACCCCAATTTTACGGTTCACTGAACATAGAAAATGATAGTGCAAATTTCAGGTTAAAGTTTTTGGTCAAGGTAGTTTTTGATGAAGTTGAAGTCCAATCAACTTGAAACTTAGTATACATGTGCCCTATGATATGATCTTTCTAATTTAAATGCCAAATTATAGTTTTGACCCCAATTTTACGGCTCACTGAACATAGAAAATGATAGTGCAAATTTCAGGTTAAAGTTTTTGGTCAAGGTAGTTTTTGATGAAGTTGAAGTCCAATCAACTTGAAACTTAGTATACATGTGCCCTATGATATGATCTTTCTAATTTAAATGCCAAATTATAGTTTTGACCCCAATTTTACGGCTCACTGAACATAGAAAATGATAGTGCAAATTTCAGGTTAAAGTTTTTGGTCAAGGTAGTTTTTGATAAAGTAGAAGTCCAATCAACTTGAAACTTAGTATACATGTTCCCTTTGATAAGATCATTCTAATTTTAATGCCAAATTAGAGATTTTATTCCAATTTCAAGGTCCACTAAACATAGAAAATGATAGTGCGAGTGGGGCATCCGTGTACTGTGGACACATTCTTGTTTTGGGATACGATTGCTTTTTAGCAATCTGTAGACTTATACCATTGACTCGGGGCCATGCCCTCACGTCAACCGTTTTATTCGAAACATCAAGGAACATCTCAGATTCTTTAGATTGTCTTGCTTTAAATGGTATAAAAAACAAAAGGATTGAATTTAAACAACTGTCCTATAATGTTCTTCTCATAATCTTCATGTTTCGATATTTCCCTTGACCTGTATGCGGTTTTTTTACAACACGGAAAATCAGAATAAAGCAGTATTTATATTTAGTGTTTTCATAAATTTAGAAACACGTCAGAGGGAATTCCCCAGTTTCACTTTTGATAACATGCGAGAGTTCTCTGAATTCCGATCAATAAATCTATTTCTGTCATATAAGAACTGAAGTGGAGTTTTCTTATATGTCACCGTTATGAAACTGATATTTGATATTGTACTTCCAATAAGAAATGGAGGTCGTTTAATTAACATTTAATATACGGCCAACATTTAATATACGGCCTTGCTACAAATCACAAGTCTAGGGTTTGTTTAGGTAATTATGCGCATGCATATAATTTTCTTGACCTGAAGGGGTATCAAATTGAATGGTTGCTCTGGATTCCCCACTCCATTGATTAATTTGAAACTCACGAGATCCTTTCTATGTCTGTCTGCTATTGAGGGTTATTGTTGTTGCAAAATTTTAAATCCTATGCATCATTTAAATTAAGATAAATGTAGTCCATAACGTAAAGGTGTAACTAGAACACCCCTTCAGCCAAAATGGAGTCTTCCATATTATCAATGGCCAATGCTTATATTCCAAATATATATGTATATGCCGCTATTATTGTTGTTGTTACCAATTATGTAAATCAATTGTATCTGATTTTATGCCCTTTATGGGCCCTGTTATTTGGGAAATAAAAATATTCTATTCTATTCAATTATCGCTTCGAGTTGTCTCCCTTCCGTAAGTAACTTTCGCCAAACGACAATACGTCGAGAAAAATTAACTCGTTCTGTCGATAGACGTCGTACTATATTAAAACCGATCGCAATTTAAACAGAGGAATGTGTACGGAAAGGATAAATGCCAACTGACCCAAAGGGAATTAAATATTTAAAGAGTTAAGAAGGGGGTTCCATCTAGAATTAACATAGGAAAATAGGTTATAAGGTACGAAGTGAAATACCTTCTCTCACTCTCAATGACTGCTGTGGAAAGTCAACTTGGAATTGATAACTAGTACAAAAATAAAACACAATAAGTACATTGTTTATACACTTGTATCGAGGATTGGCTATTCTTAAAGTTGAATAACTATTCAGATTAGGTAAATTACATTTTACGAAAATTTTACATGTGCAGTTGAATTATTTTTGAAAATAATACTAATACATGTATCAATGAAAACAATGGCAATTGTATCCCTCCGAGCAATCATGCTCTTTGATTCATTTTTGTTAAGCAATGTTAATCAGGTTTTCCAGATAGTTATAGTATGCTAATGACTTGTGGAAGAAGCTCTAAAGCAATAATGTCTGCTATCATCGAATCCTTCATAGATATTGTCCATTTTGTATTTTGAAATTTTTATTGTATTATTGTTCACATATACTATAATGTGTAACCCAGTCTTTAGCCCAAAAGTAACGGTCACAGTTTAGTTTAAGTTGAGTTCCCAAGATCATTGTATGCTTTTTATCCTTAGTACTGCCTGTTTCTAGTCAAGACGAAATAAAAAGAATGAGGTAAGAATTTAAGGCTTGAACATCAAGATCACTAAAAGTTATCAAAGGTACCAGGATTAAAATTTAGTAAGCCAGACACGCGTTTTGTCTATATAAGACTCATCAGTGACGCTCATATCAAAATATTTATAAAGCCAAACAAGTACAAAGTTGAAGAGCTTTGAGGATCCAAAATTCCCAAAAGTTTTGCCAAATACGGCTAAGGTAATCTATGCCTGGGATAAGAAAATCCTTAGTTTTTCGAAAAATTTAATGTTTTGTAAACAGGAAATTCATAAAAATGACCACATTATTGATAATCATGTCGACACCGAAGTGTTGACTACTGGGCTGGTGATACCCTCGGGGACGAAACGTCCACCAGCAATGGCATCGCCCCAGTGGTGTAAATAGTTATCAAAGGTACCAGGATTAAAATTTAGTACGCCAGAATAACTTATTTCAATGTTGAAGTCCTGATGTTGACAAATTGTGTCAATATAAAATTGAGAATGGAACAGGGAATGTGTCAAAGAGACAACGATCTCACCGAAGAGCAGAAAACAGTCCATCTTGTTTGAGACACTTAATTGGTCAATAAACTTTCATTTATCAGATGATAGTCGATATTATTAGTATGTACAGAGGTAAAATTTGTGCCCAAACGTTATCACAACCAGTTTCAAGGTCTCGATTAGTTATGTATGTTGATGTAAATAAACTCATAATAGATACCAGGATTGAAATTTTGTATTTGCGCCAGACACATAGTTTGAAATACTTGAGCTTAAACATAGCAATCTTTTTCTCTACGTCAACAATTATTCTTGGTTGACTGGATTGAATAAGGTCTACTTTAGGATTTTATTGACTGAAAATTTTCAGTAAACTGTCATGTGGTGTGATTTTTTGAATTTGAGAAGACTGATGATTTTGGATTTTGCGGATAGGAGATGATGAGAATGCTTGTTATCCTAAGTTTTCGATATTTACCTTATAAGTTGGACATTTTTTCAAATTTTGAAAATGGGCACACCAAAAAACTTTGTTTCTTATTGTCAATACGTTAATCTGTTTTTTAAAAGTCACAACATACTGCTTTATGTGTTCAAGGGTAGAATGTGTTGCAAGATCTGTATGGATATTTTGGTGTGCATTATCAACAACTAATATGTCGGCCTGTACTTGTTTCTATCCA
Organism: Mytilus galloprovincialis; assembly: GCF_965363235.1. Classification (NCBI taxonomy): domain Eukaryota; kingdom Metazoa; phylum Mollusca; class Bivalvia; order Mytilida; family Mytilidae; genus Mytilus; species Mytilus galloprovincialis. The sequence continues at coordinate 37,221,626 of NC_134844.1, read as the reverse complement.
TAGGAAGGTCGACTATCCATATAAATAGAAGAAGGTGGCTAACTAAAAAAAAAATTATATGGATAGTCGACCTTGCTAATCTATGGATAGAAACAAGTGCCTGTGCTGCACAGTTTCAATTTCACATAATTCGTTTTAATGCATATAGTTAAACATGCCATGTGCGTTTACTGATTGGAGCCGCTAGTTATTCTAGTATAAGTAATTTGAGAATCATCTGAACATTCCTAGGTCAACGTAGGTACTGTTATCTATACAGGTGAAGGACATGTAAATATTATATTCTGTTCGTTACAACTTTAATGAAAAAGTGACAATGGTTTTGAAAATAGGGTTCTGTATGACTTTTGCATGTTTCCATGCCCTGATTAGTAATGCTGCTTCAGAAATTGGGATACATGACGCATCGGTAGAGGCTCGTTTCAAAGAGATGGAGAAACGTCAACGCGAACAATCACTTCAACTCGAAAACCAGAAAAAACGTATCGAATTACTGGAGAAATTGGCGAAACGCTATAATGTTGATATTGATAAATGTGAGCATCGATTCCAAATACAAAATAAAGTTATTGCCAAACTGGAAAACACGGTAGCAAAGTATACGGAAGATATAAATAATTTAAACAAAAATCTTAGTATGGTGTATCAACAGCACACTAAATATAAAGCTTGTTTAAACAAAAGACAATTAAAAATTGCAAATAACCACCTGTTTAATTCTAAATCGGCCACGAAGTTCGGAGACGAAATGAGTGGGAAGGGAGAAGGACAAAGAATACAAAATACCCAAGGGAAGCAAGAAACCAAAGGTAACTACTTTTAATATTTAATATCGATGCGTTATGAAGATAGTGCATTAGTTTAGATGTTATGGTAGAAAACCTCGCACACATACATACTTTTAAGTGTACTAACTAACAAGAACACACGACACTAAAGACAGTATGTGTATACATTATCATAGGAATAAAAACTCATCAAAAAGATACCATGCCTAAAACTTTTAAAATACGTCAACCGCGCGTTTTGTCTAACTAAGACTTATAAGCGGCGCTCGAATTAAAACAGTTGAGAACAAGTCGTATTGGAAGATTATTTTTTTATAGCTGACTATGCGGTGCGGTTTTTGCTCATTGTTGGAGGCCGTATGGTGACCTATAACTGGTAATTTCTGTGTCATTTGGTCTCTTGCGGAGCAATGTCTCATTGGCAATCATACCACATCTGTTTACATATTTTTTATATTTAACATTCTTAAATGCAGCATTATCCAGTATTGTTTATTTACAGCATTTTGTTCATATTACAAATTAGCGTTGATCGATGAGAGATTTTTTTATAATCATTGTTATATAATACATGGTAAATATATTAACTCTGCTTTATTTTTCAGTCATGCGACCTTCCAGACAAAGCTCCATTGAAGCAACAGCGTTTTATGCATATATGAACCATTATGAACATACTCCAAGTAACCATCATGTCATTATATTTGACACAGAAATAACTGACAGACAAGGAACGTATAATAAATATACTGGAACATTTGCAGCACCATTGGATGGACTATATGCCTTTGCGTACACCATTCGCATGGCATGTATCAATTACGAAACAAGCTCCACGGCCACAGGACCATTTGAACTTGTTCGAAATGATCATGTTGAAAGCGTTGTTTTTGTAGGCGAAACTGTATGCCAGAACCAGGAAACCGTAAGTGGATTTGCCATCTTAAAAGCAAGCAAAGGAGATTCTGTTTATGTTCGAACACATTCAAGTTTTCCAATACATGGCAACATTCTTAGTGACAGCAACGGCAGAACCTCCTTCTCTGGGTGGCTTATTAAATAAAGGATCATTGGGTAATTTAACATGCACCGTATTTATTAAGCGTATAATGATAACACTTTACTGTTACTGTGGTTTAATACACTGGTATATAAATACCAGTTTTTCTATTATCGCATAATAAGCTTGAAGGAAGTACACTACTAGTTCATGGCCGCATTGCTTTCTATGCTAAATTGATTTACTTCAAGAAATCACAGATCTTTTGTCTGAGGTTCAAATAAAATGACAATCATTACATGTCAAAACAATACCTTATGGTATATTCTACAGAACAAAATCAACACACCTTTAATGGTATATAAGCAGGAACTGGTTCTCAGAACTTCGGATGTACCAAAAACAGGTACTTCAGATCTAAAAATAGGCAAAATGTATCCTCCTTTTGAGATTTCTTGCATATTTTTATTATTTAAAATTAAAAGTCAAAAAGTATGTTACCAGAAGTATCACCAGTCATTCAGCTTTCATTTAATATGAAAATAACCTAAATACCCTTCATATTTTGAAAGTTTCACCCATGTGTAGATTTTTTTTGTGTTAATCGTGTACAACTTTCTGTTATATGCTTTCTGACCGGGCTCGAATTAGTGGTGTTACTTTTGGAGTATGTATACGAAACGTACGACTTAATCATAAGCCTGCATGGTATTTATATCTTATCTTATTATTCTTTTATGACCAGATTCGATCATATAGCTCTTCATGATCTAAGCAGTAATACATCCTTGGTTTTCAACAATTAAACAATGAACGCTTGTATGAGCATTACTACAGAAAAGCGTTTCGTATTCGCAACAAATGTATTATGTGCCATTTTTAGCTCACCTGGCCCGAAGGGCCAAGTGAGCTTTTCTCATCACTTGGCGTCTGTCGTCCGTCGTCGTCCGTCGTCGTTAACTTTTACAAAAATCTTCTCCTCTGAAACTGCTGGGCCAAATTTAACCAAACATGGCCAAAATCATTATTAGGGTATCTAGTTTAAAACTTGTGTCCGGTGACTCGCCCAACCAACCAAGATGGCAGCCATGGCTAAAAATAGAACATAGGGGTAAAATGCAGTTTTTGGCTTATAACTCAAAAACCAAAGCATTTAGAGCAAATCTGACATGAGTAAAATTGTTTATCAGGTCAAGATCTATCTGCCCTGAAATTTTGAGATGAATCGGACAACCCGTTGTTGGGTTGCTGCCCCTGAATTAGTAATTTTAAGGAAAGTTTGCTGTTTTTGGTTATTATCTTGAATATTATTATAGATAGAGATAAACTGTAAACAGCAAAAATGTTCAGCAAAGTAAGATCTACAAATAAGTCAACAGGACCAAAATGGTCTGTTGACCCCTTTAGGAGTTATTGCCCTTTATAGTAAATTTTTAACCATTTTTCGTAAATCTTAGTTATCTTTTACAAAAATCTTCTCCTCTGAAACTACTGGGCCAAATTAAACCAAACTTGGCCACAATCATCATTAGGGTATTTAGTTTAAAAATTGTGTCCGGTGACCTGGCCAACCAACCAAGATGGCCTCCATGGCTAAACATAGAACATAGGGGTAAAATGCAGTTTTTGGCTTATAACTCAAAAACCAAAGCATTTAGAGCAAATCTGACAGGATCAAATGGTTTATCAGGTCAAGATCTATCTGCCCTGACATTTTGAGATGAATCGGACAACCCGTTGTTGGGTTGCTGCACCTAAATTGGTTATTTTAAGGAAATTTTACTGTTTTTTGTTATTATCTTGAATATTATTATAGATAGAGATAAACTGCAAACATAGTCCAGTCAATCTAGCATAAATTTGACCCTAACCTGAAAGTAATTGCAACAGAAGATTTTTGAGTTTTAATCTTTAGCATTATACCCCAAATATACACAGAAAAAAGTCCCATAAAATCTAACTTGAGGAAGACTAAAAAAATCACCATTTAAAATTCCTATGGAGATTTGCATTGAAAAGGGAAATAACTCTTGCAAAAAAGGCAGAAATATCAATAAAAATTGATATAAAATTAAAACTTTACCGCTTCTATTCATCAGAATGTATTGATTCTTGTTTTTTTAGCGGTCTTTAGAGTATAACAAACAACTCTAAAGGTGTTTTCATATATTTTATCAAGCTATAATCTAGATTTCGTAATTTATTAGTTGACCATTTATTGAATTTTTCAACATGTCAAGGTGAAGAATCTCAAATTTAATAAAAATGATTAAGCATGTAATCTTCTTTTTGTGGTTTAAAGTTTCTTAAGATAAGTAAGTTGCTGAAAAAATATAATATACAGATATAAACAATACCAAATTTTCACATTATTTTTTCAAAATGGTTACAAAGCTTCAAATTTGCAATTTCTTGAAAGAAAAATGTGCGAAAAAAATAAAACTACCCATAACACTTCGGTTTTGTACATTTCATGAGATGAAGATTATGTAATTTAGTCAAAAACAAACTTATAACCCCATCAAAGTATCATACTATACATAAATTTCAAGAAAAACAACCAAAAACTGACCAAAAAAGACTAATTTTTGCAAGAGTTATCTCCCTTCCCAATGTTAATTTCCATTGAAAATCTAAAATGCTGATTTTGAGTTTTCCTCAAGTTAAATTTTAAGGGACTTTTTTCTGTGTTTATAAAGGGCATAATACTATAGATTAGAACTGAAACATTTTCTGTTGCAATTAGTTTGAGGTTAAATCTTAGTTTGACTGGACTAACAGCAATAATGTTCAGCAAAGTAAGATTTACAAGTAAGTCAACATGACAGAAATGGTCAGTTGACCCCTTTAGGAGTTATTGCCCTTTATAGTAAATTTTTAACCATTTTTCGTAAATCTTAGTAATCTTTTACAAAAATCTTCTTCTCTGAAACTACTGGGCCAAATTAATCAAAACTTGGCCACAATCATCTTTGGGGTATTTAGTTTAAAAAATGTGTCCGGTGACCCGGCCATCAAACCAAGATGGCCGCCATGGCTAAAAATAGAACATAGGGGTAAAATACAGTTTTTGGCTTATAACTCAAAAACCAAAGCATTTAGAGCAAATCTGACAGGGTAAAATTGTTAATCAGGTCGAAATCTATCTGCCCTGAAATTTTGAGATGAATCGGTTGCTGCCCCTAAATTGGTAATTTTAAGGAAATTTTACTGTTTTGGGTTATTATCTTGAATATTATTATAGATAGAGATAAACTTTAAACAGCAATAATGTACAGCAAAGTAAGATTTACAAATGAGTCAACATGACTGAAATGGTCAATTGACCCCCTAAGGAGTTATTGTCCTTTATAGTCAATTTTTAACAATTTTCATAAAATTTGTAAATTTTTACTAACATTTTCCACTGAAACTACTGGGCCAAGTTCATTATAGATAGAGATAACTGTAAGCAGCAAGAATGTTCAGTAAAGTAAGACGTACAAACACATCACCATCACCAAAACACAATTTTGTCATGAATCCATCTGCTTCCTTTGTTTAAAATTCACATAGACCAAGGTGAGCGACACAGGCTCTTTAGAGCCTCTATTTATTTTTAGTGACACACACGGCACATGATTCTAAATCAACTACATTGTGCATGTCAATAACAGTAGTAAAGACTAAAAGATTGACCCTGCTGAACAGACGTTAAATAAAGCTAATACTAACAACGAACACTGTCATTTGCTGGATCTTGATATACATATATCTTGAACGGCCGTCGGGAAGCTTAATATCAAAAATTAGGATAAAAATGATTATTTTTCATTTCCTATTGTTAATTATCCAGTTTTAGATGGTGACGTTCCTTTGTCACCACCGTATGGTAATATTAGTTATCTTGGTGTAATCAGGGGTGTACAGAATTTTACACCGTTGTTGAAAATTCACACACCCTGAGGCGGTGTAAAATTCCGTACACCCCTGATTACACCAAGATAACGAATTTATTTCTTATGAACAATTCCTTTACTCATTTTGAAACCAAGATGTAAAATTGAAAAATGGTAATGAAAAATTTCCAGCGGAACATCTTTTCAACGTCGATGTTGCTGCACATTGTTGGAAAAAAATCAGAAAATTATATGTGTTCTTTTGAGTTTTCCAGAATTTTTTTTTTATAAATTTGAAATTTTTGTCCTAAATTTTATTTATCCCGGGGTGAACGAGGGTGGGGTGTTATTTACACGGGGTAATTAATCAATCAGATTGCAGTATTTTTGCTGCATAAGAAATAATTATATTTATCAACCTGTTCGATTCGCTCGTAAAAGTACTAACAACGAAACGTATTGGATTTTAACGAAAGAAATCCCTATATTATTACACCAGGATGTTCGATATCACAAACCAGTCAAAACATTTGCACAATTTTATCATCGATACAAGACTTATTATTTGTTAATACAAATCAACAATCAGACATCTGATACGTTCAGGTATTGCACCTTGGATGTCCTTCAAAAATGTTGGATTTCAACTCAATAGCTATAACTAAACCATCAAACAGACTTATTCGGAAGGTAGATACTGCTGTCGGGTCATTAACGATGAAGAAATACTCTTCTTTCAATCAGTTTAATTGAGGTCTGGAGCTGGCATGTAGGTAACTGCAAAGCATTCCTTTGTTAATTTATGTATAATTGTCATTTTGTTTGGTTTCTTTTGTTACCTATTCTTACATCGGACTCGGGCTTCTTTTAAAATGGGTTTTACTGTACGTGTTGCTGTGTGAATGTTTTTTTCAATGTTAAGAAGACCCAGTTCTGCTGTTGTAATTTTTCGAAGCATGGTTTCCCTTTTCCTGTCTTTATACTACAAAAACTCTGTGGAAAAATAGGGGCGAAAGATACCAGAGTGACATTCATACTCATACGTCGTAAATAAGCAGACAGCGTCATGGTTAAAAAAGTAAAAGACAAACAGACCAACAGCAGAACACAAAAAAACAGCATAAAAAATACAGACTGAGCAACATGAACCCCACCAAAAACCGGGGTATCTCCGATGCTCTGGAATTGTGATCAGACCCTGCTCCGTATTTGACACCAATCGTGGGCTCTTCTAATTACAAACCCGGTAAAACGTCTAATTAGTAAGGTCACATTCGGTGTTAGGAAAGGGGATTAAACTTACAACATATCTGTTATCATCTGTGAAAAGGATATTCCATAACAGTCAACCAACTCGTGATGGCGGCCGTAAAACGTACGAAGAAGTGACTTTAACTTCATCACTTAGAACTCTTGGTTTAATAGCTTCTTTGTGAGCTGCAACCCTCTATCAAGGAAATCATGATAGGAAATACAAGCCCTGGAATATCGTATCAACTTGGTGATATATACTCCGTATGCAGGCGCAGCTACATAAACATTGAAAGTTCACAATTGTGAAGATGAAATCATCTTTTTTTGTCGTACAGCTTTGTTTTTCTGACATTTATTGACAATTTGTTGATTTTTTCTTTCCTACACATGAACACACCCACATGCTGTTAAATAAAGCTGTTATTGTTTTTTTTTATAATAGTTCAGGTCCACATATCCAGTTCTCTGTTATGTCATTATTCAGTAGAAAGATAAAAAATATTTTGTTTTACCGATTTTCCTTTTTATACTGTTTATAATCTGGATATCCCATCCTATTTGGTATACGATTTAGACAATGAAATAAAATTCGTTTGCCATGACGTTTTACATTTGTAGGAGCATAATTGCCTTTACTAAAAGGTCTTTGCAACCAGAAACCTAAGAAAAACTTACAATGTAAATTTGATTACTTTAGGGACTTTGATTTAAATGATTCATGCATTCACAATTTATACGAAGATGATCAGACATAAGTTGTACCAATTTATAAAGTCGTCACTTAAAAAAAAAGCTTTTGCTGGATGTTGTTCATTAGAGACCAACGCACATTTAGAAACTTTCGAACATCATAAGTAAACGAACCAAAACAGAACAGAAGAAACTAAACTATGGCATTTTTATTTTTTCATTTAGGTACTTGCAAATGATAATTTTTTTCAAAATGAAAATTGAAGAAAAAAATAATGATGTCATCTTGGTAATAAAGCTTCAAACAAATAAAAAAAACTCAAACAGCTTAGGTTGGTATTTTTATGGTATTTCTAGAAGTACTCCTATATTCTAAAAAGTATGATAAAACCTACACTGACGTATTTCAATATTTTCATGTCTTTTGTCTATCTTTTAAAATTTACCTTTCTGTTGTTATTTCTTAGCTTTTTACTAGCTTAAGGTGGTACCCAACACTACAGGGAGATATCTCTGTAACAAATCAGCTGAGTGTTGTAATCAGTTCTATCATTTAGATGTTATTAAGCTTCTCATATCAAAATAAGCGTTTATCAAACTGCTATATATATATATATATATATCCAATGAAAAATTTCCGATAAAGTGCGTGTTTCAAGTTTTATGAAATTTTCTTGTTTTTATTAAAGGGTCAAAGAATATATTTTGTCAAATTTTTATGAAAATTAAACCAGCCAAATTAATTTAAGACAAGCTGTTTGGTACCACCTAAATCCTTATTATGAATTTTAATTCACAATGCAAACAAACCATGTCGATTTAATTAAATCCAATATTTCAATTTGGCATGGAGAATATCATACACGTTTGAATGGTTTTACTCTAGTAAATTTGGGGGCCTTTATAGCTTGTTGTTCGGTGTGAGCCAAGGCTCCGTGTTGAAGACCGTACATTGACCTATAATGGTTTACTTTTATAAATTGTTATTTGGATGGAGAGTTGTCTCATTGGCACTCATACCACATCTTCCTATATCTATGTAGTTAGCAATTTTATCATTTAAAGGACTTATAAAATGATTTTTTAAATAGTTCTTTATTTTGTTATGTAAGTAAAATGATACTTGTGATATAAAAAAATGAGCTTGTATTGTGTAATTGCCAAAGAACGAAAAAAGACAATCGTGAATTCGACTGTTCAAAATCTGGTGCACAACATATACAACACACTGAAACGTTTAATGGCCGATAAATCGGGCCTATATAATGACCTTATCTATATCAATCTTTGAATGTCTTACATCTTCAAGCACTATTTATATACACACGTACATTATTCTATGATAGCTTCAAATACAATAATGATAATTGGATTACTACTTTGTATGTTATTTGCATGCTTTGATGCACGGTTGAGTTCAATTTCACTCGTTCGTACATATGAAGCATCGACCGAGGCTCGTTTCATGAAGTTGGAGAAACGTCTAAACGAACAGTCAATGCAACTTGAAGCCCAGAGTAGCCGTATCGATTTTTTGGAAAACAAAGTTGCTGAATCTGAAAACCGGATACACAAACAAAATAGTGTTATTGACACCTTGAAAAAATCGCTCTTCAAAAATAAAGAGAGTATGAGTCAGTTACAGAAAAGGCTTAGTGTAGTGACTACATCCCAGCGTGTGTGCTCTGACCAATTGTTGTTTTTAAGAAACCATCTGTTAAAATACGAAACATTTCTTTCCAAACCTAACGATGAATCAGATGAATTTGAAAAACCTGTGTCAAATATTCGAAACACGGACGTTCCACTACAGGAAAATAGAGGTAATAATGTTAGTTGTGTTTTATATCAACACATTTGACTAGATGATCAAATACAATAATTCGTGGTGTACCAATTTTCGCGCTATTGGCGGATAACTTTATCCACAAATGTTAGTGTATAACGAAATATAGCAACCCTTGTCCAAAATCAAGACATAGAAAGATCCCTATGTAGGTTTTGCCTAAAGGTATACGGGCATATATTCTAGAGAATATAGTGAATGTTAACGATTGCACTTCAACTTCAGACACTATTTAGGCTTTAAAGGGAGACTAGCTGTCAAATTCACGTTCACCGACTTAACTCATTTTCTCATATTTGATTTTATTACCATGTAAAGCATTTACCCAAATTATAAAAAGTATAAAATAAACACTTTACAGGGCATGGGCTTGATGATTTGTAGCTTCATTTCGTGTGAATTTTAGTCTTACCGCCTTCTATTTGAAAATCGGTTTTACCTCCGAAGAACTCCGATTATCATATAAGCGATATAAACATAAATATAGATATAAATAGAAAGCGGACATATGGATTTTTTTCTATGTCTGTTTAATTGCATATCACAGATATAAAAAAATATCTGTTAATCAACGTTTTTACCTGTTTAAGATTTTTTAGTGAATCAAATCAGTCAATCTAATGCTTTGCTTTTGCTTCACTTTCAATGTTGACATTTGTTCCTTTAAATAACCGAAAACGCTAAAATGCATACGCTATCCATATCTAGCTAAGGGGTTAAATTGAAAGTGACATGAATACGGATTCAATGAGGACGAATTATTAACTTGCAATTGACTAATTCATCACCAATGTTTCTTAGCTTAATTTGACAAAATAAAAAAAAAGCCAATTATTATTTCACAATTTCACTTTCATGAATAATTGAACAAAAATATTATGCTTTATTTTTTTATATATATATCTCGTAGCTAGTCTCCTTTAAATGACCTTACTGTTCTACTTTTAACCTTTAAATTCTCATAAAAAAAAAGAGTTTTGATTGATATAAGTAAAATTTACAGTTATGATATGTAATGGTGAAGTGTTCGTTTTATCTTCAAGAACCTTCGTTTCTGGCGGCTTAAAAATTCTTCACTCGATTTTATTTAGTAAACTAGAATCACAATCATGTGATTGTTTCAAACCCTTCAAAAATTGATACCAAGGAACAACATTACTGTCCCATGTTTTCAAACGAATGTTTTTGGTTTCGTTTCAGAACGTAGACTTTTAGTCGGTAGTGTTACTTCAGCAACACAAACTTTTCAATATTCAGCTTTCTATGCATACTTAAGCCATCATGAGTTAGCACCAGGAAATCACCATACTCTTATTTTCGATACAGTCAAAACCAATACCGATGGAATGTATAGTGGCATTACTGGTGCTTACACTGTCCCCTTAAATGGTGTGTATGGCTTTATTTATACAATACGGATGGGATGCCACACAGCCGAAGCCAAAGCACCTTTTGAAATTTTGAGAAACAATGACGTAGAAGGCGTTTCATTCATAGAAGTTCCTTGTACTGAGCAAAATACTGTGACCGGAAACGTTATAATTCATGCAGTGCAAGGAGATAAAGTTTTCATAAGAACTCATGCACAAGACCCAATCGACAGCAATATATACAGTGACACAAGTGGGCGAACATCATTTGCTGGATGGCTCATTCATGCAGATCAATAAAGTTATTGAATTATGTTCCAGCTACTTGTTATTTGTTTTATTGACAATTTTCCTCTAGTATTTTCCAAAATATAAGAATAAGTCGAAGACTTTTCTGAAATAGCTGAATTCTATTGTATTTAAGATAAATAGATATAGAATATTGACAGATAAACTACATTGGTTTATAGATAAGTTTCCATTTACTTTGAATTAGAGAAAGATAAGACAGCATGAATTGTCCGAAACTGGTTTTTGACGTCAGGTATACAAATTGCAAAAATTGATACAACACTTTATACATTTCACGCGTCGGACGCATGTTCTGGATTAACCTTCATCAGAAACACTCAAATCTAAATATTTGAAACCCAAAGATGTATTTGAACCAAAACAGTTGAAGATCAATACGACCAAACGGTATCTTAAATTAATAGCAAAATACATCAAGGACTAACTTCACCCGAGGGAGTCGAAACCTTAGTTTCATAATAAGTTTTATATCTATAAACAAACAGTTTAAGAAAAGTTTGTTATAAATCATGTCAGTACCGAGGTATTCAGAACTGAGCTTATGGTACACTCTGGGACTGATAATGAACAAGCAGCAGTATTGATAAAATAAGTCATACCATTGTTAAAACCTGAAACTACACAGACTGGGTTATGAATTTAAGTAATGGCTGAAAATGTTAGGCAAATGGCCTTGTGATCAGATAAATTCAAGGAAAATCAGCCCTACCTCTTAAGTTTTACTTAACCTGGTTTCAATCTCTGTTCATACTATGACATATAACCTGTAAATATATCATTCCTATGAGTCTTTCGACATTGATTTTGTTTTCAGTCCATCGAATCTAGCATACTAAGATGTGTATTGTAATGGTCTTATTATGAAACAAATAGTCTTTGTGTTCTACATATTGAGAGCACAAGTCATTTGTGGTGCTTACACCTGCTTGGATAGATAACTTGTATTGTGCAATGTAGTTTAGAATTTCACGCAATAAATTTGGGTTGAACCTCACTTTTTGTGTCAAAAATTAAAAGGAACCTGTAATATATCTGTAAAGAATAGTCAAAGGACTGATCCTCAACCCTGAGTCTAAAGACCTTATGGCACAACAACACTTTGGTGTAAATCCTTTTCAAATGTGGAATAAACTCAAAGGTGATTTTCTCATTGTTTTGTTCTTTGGTTGTGGGGTTTCCTATTTTTTCTGTTTGGTATATGAAATCAACAACAGTTTCTACTTTGGAATGTGTTTCCTCTGATCAATCGCCACCAAGCCGTGTTAGTAATGTTGCAGTATTGATGTCACGTACACCCACTTCTGTTGTTGTAATTTTTCGAAGCATGGTTTCTCTGTATGATTTATACTAGAGACACTATATGCGGAAGTGTTTTTCTGTTTCTTTTTTATTTTCGCCTCATCAACACACTCTGTTGAACTATTACAGCTGATGTTTTATAATAGTCAAGGTAAAGGTTCACATACCCAGTCCCCAGTTATGTCATTATTTTGAAATCTGTCTCAGTGGAAAGGTAAAACAAATACATTTCGTTTTATCTATTGTACTTTGTATATTGGTATCTTACCTTCTTGCTGATCTCCCCTCCTATTTGGCATAATTGTGTGGTTCTGTAGTCGGTCTTATGTTTTCACTTTCTGCAGCCTTATAATGTCACATTCTCTGGTTGTAAAATAAATCCCTTTCGGTTGTTCTGTATGCTAGAATGACAGCCTCAATATTCCCTTGGATGTTGTCATTACTTAAATATCTTTACAACCAGCAACATGAAAAAGCTTACTTGGAATTTCGATTCCCTTAAAAGAGGAACGAAAGATACCAGAGGGACAGTCAAACTCATAAATCGAAAATAAACTGACAACGCCATGGCTTAAAATGAAAAGGACAAACAGACACACAATAATACACACGACACAACATAGAAAACTAAAGAATAAACCATTCGAACCCCACCAAAAACTAGAGGTGATCTCAGGTGCTCCGGAAGGGTAAGCAGATCCTGCTCCACGTGTGGCACCCGTCGTGTTGCTTATGAGATAACAAATCCGGTAAATTGTCTAATTCGGTAGGTCACATTCATGAAAGGGAAGGGGTTGTAGTTACGACGTAAGGAACATATCCGATATCATTTGTGAAACGGTTTTTCCATAACGGTCAACCAACTCGTGATGGCGTCCGTAAAATTTACGAAGAGATGATTTCAACTTCACCATTTGGAACTCTTGATTTAATAGCTTCCTTGTGAGCAACAACCCTCTATCAAGAAAATCATGATAGGAAATGCAAGCACGGGAATATCGTATCAATTGGGAGATATATACACCGTATGCAGGTGCTGCTGGAATGTTGCTACTTAGAAATGGAAAGTTCACCACTGGAAAGCTGAAATTATCTCTTTTGTCGTAAAGTTTTGTTTTCAATCGACCCTCATTGTCAATTTGTAGATGTAAGTCAAGATATGAGGCCGACTTAACTGTATCTGTTGTATCCTTTATCTCTAGTTCAATGGGATAGATGCGTTAGACATAATCACCAAATTTTGAATTACTAGTATTTAGTGAAAGAACATCATCTATATAGCGGAAAGTAGAGTTAAAGGATATTGCTTACTTTTTATCTTTCTTCCTAAGAAGTTCCTGTATGAAGTCAGCCTCATAATAATAAAGAAACAAGTCGGCAAGCAGAGGGTCACTATTCGTTCCCATTGGAATGACGATAGTCTGTTGAAAAATACGTCCTCCGAACGTAACTCCTTAAGGGACGTTTACTCAAATGATTCCTACACTTATAAAATGCAAGTATACAAAATGATCAAACATAAGTTGTGCCAACTTATGAAGTCTTTTAATTAGGGATGGCAACAAGTACTCGAGTGATCGAGTACTCGTTCGGAAGGCCGAGAACTCGAGTACAGTTTAAGTACTCAGATACTCGTTTCCATTTGATAAATCTAGAGATATTTCTCCTGACATTTCCTAAGACATGTTTGTGTTTTAGTCGTACCAGCAACGTATGTTCTTTCCGAAAGGATGTTTGCATGTGCAGGACTTTTTGTAACAAAACTTAGAAATCAAACATTTATTTGAACAAGGAGGTTATTTGACCTCCTTGATCTGAATATGGCTGTTCATATTTCTAAACAAGAACACAATTAAAGTGCACTCCGGTGAACCCAACGCAACTGATTAGAGACATTTGTAACGGTTTTTTTAAACATTGATTCCTAACTCATCACAAGCCGTGAACTTATCTTTGTTTGTTAATCAAGACTTCTTTGTAAACGTGATTGGTATGAAATGTACATTAAATGTAATAACTCTTTATTTGAAACTTGATTATTGTTAAATTTATTATGTTTTAAACCTCAAAAGGCGAAAGATAGGAAAAAAGTAAAATCAAAAAAATAATGAACTCCGAGAATAATTCAAAACGGAAAGTCCCTAATCAAATGGCATAATCAAGAGATAAAACGCATCAAACGAATGGACAACAACTGTCATATTCCTGACTCGGTACAGGCATTTTCTTATGTAGAAAACGATCCTTGGACCAATAAAAGTAATATTAATAAAGACAAATAAAAGAACAAAATAACACGTTATTAAGATGATAAAAAAAACGTCAGTACGCAGAATCTATATACCAAGACCATCATTATTATTTGTGAAGTTGATACGGAATATTTATCAACAAGGTCTGGTACCCGAGAGGATTAGTCAAACTCATAAGTCGAATAGAAACTCGCAACGCTATGACGGTAAAAGAAAAAGTCAAACAGACAAACAATAGTGCAAAATAACACAACACACAAAACGACAGACTGAGCAAAACGAACGATACATATCGTTTCGTACAAGTAATTTGAAGTACATCATTTTTGTTGTCAAATTAGTGTACAAGTAATGTGAAAAATACTCCACAGGAACAGATGATACACATGTATACCTTTTATATGCAAATATTTATGGTTTTATTGGCATGCTTCTACTTTCAAATTGGTTCATGAACACATACACGAACAATTATTACTATTATGAAAGGTTATTTGTAGAAACGGAGGCTAGTAATTCATTGTTTAATTGACACCAAAAAAAATGAGAAGCGATACACCGAGGACCTAGTTATTGTTTTAGTCATACAGTTCAGCAATAAAACTAGTGTCTTTCGTTAAGATGTCAAGCGATGTCATATTATTATATGTTTTATGAAACATTTGTGAAAGGTAAATATAACCCCAAAAAACGCATCCCACTGAAAATCTTAACTTTTCAATAGACGTTTAAAATTTACCCGAGTACTCGAGTACTCGCGAGTATCATAACCGAGTATTCGAGAATCAATTTCTAGATCTTTTGAGATCCCTACTTCTAATATATTAACAATAATAATAAGCTCTTCTGGAATGTTGTTACTAAAAATCCTAGCTTCAGATTGATTATCTGTAAAAAAAAATTAGATAACTGATGATCAAACATAACATCGGTCGTATACAGAACAATAGAAACTAAATTATGGCATTTTGTTTTATTTAGGAAGTTGCAAATGATTTGTTTTTTTCAAACTGAAAAACAATTAAATGATATCATCTTGGTGATAAAGCTCCGAAATAAATAAAAAGTGTTCAAACAGCTTAGGTTTGTCTTTCTAAAAGTACTCTTATATTCTAAAACATTTTAATGTCCCTTTCGAGTCTTTCGCCTATCTTTTAAAATTTCCTTTGTGTTGTTATTTTTAACACTTTTTACTAGCTTGAATTCCTTATAATGAAATTTAATTCACAATGCAAACTACCTAGCCTAACTTAATACAATAATTCAGTTCGGCATGGAAGTTATCAGTACCTTGAATTTTATCATTTAAAGGACTTTGTAAAATGATTTTTTTTAAAATAAAAAATGAGCTTGCCTTGTGTAATTGCCATAGAAAAAAAACAAGAAGAAATAAAGAGAATCATTCACCTTTACAAGTGGTTTGTCCAAAATCTAGTGAAATCCTTATACAGCATACTGAAACGTATATTGACCGACAAATCGGCCAAATGGAATAACATTATCTATATCTATCTTTGAAAGTCCTACATCTGCAAGCACTATTTATATTCACACATATTACTGTGACACCTTCAAATACCATTATGATATTTGGATTACTACTGTGTATGTTATTTGCATGCTTTGATGCTCGGTTGAGTTCAATTTCACTCGTTCGTACATATGAAGCATCGACCGAGGCTCGTTTCGTGAAGTTGGAGAAACGTCTAAACGAACAGTCAATGCAACTTGAAGCCCAGAGTAGCCGTATCAAATTTTTGGAAAGCAAAGCTGCGGAATCAGAAAAACAGATGCAAAAACAGAATAGTGTTATTGACACCTTGAAAAAAAACGTTCGTCAAAAAAAAGAGGGTATAAGTCAGTTACAGGAAAGGCTTGGTATAGTGACTACATCCCAGCGTGAGTGCTCTGACCGATTGTTGTTTTTAAGAAACCATCTTTTAAAATACGAAACATTTCTTTCCAAATCTAACGATGAATCAGATGATTTTGAAAACTCTGTGTGAAAATTCGAATCACGAACGTTCCACTACGGGAAAATAGAGGTAATGATGTTACTTCGTGTTATATATCAGCACATTTAACTAGATGGTCAAATACAATAATTCGTGGGGTACCAGTTTTCGTGGTTTCGTGGATGACTTTATCCACGAATGTAAGTGACCGTCGAAATATAACATCCATTGTCCAAATCAAGAACATAGAAAGATCCCCATGTAGGTTTGCCTACATGTATTCGGGCATATAATCCAGAGAATATATCGAATGTTAGCGAATGCACTATAACTTCAAACACTATATAAACATTAATTAAACTCATCATAGATACCAGGACTAAATTTTGTACATACGCCAGACGCGCGTTTCGTCTACAAAAGACTCATCAGTGACGCTCGAATCCAAAAAAGTTGAAAAGGCCAAATAAAGTACGAAGTTGAAGAGCACTGAGGACCAAAATTTCTAAAAGTTTTGCCAAATCCAGCTAAGGTAATCTATTTCTGAAGTAGAAAAGCCTAAGTATTTCAATTACCTTAACTATACTACTTCTAACCTTATAATTCTCATAAAAAATAGTTTTCATTGATGTAAGTAAATTTTACAGTTATGATATGTGATGGTGAAGTGTTCGTTTTATCTCCTCATAATTCTATAATTCAAAAAACATTGTAGCTTTTAATTGTAGCCAGTTTCTTTAAGTGACATGTGTTTGACTCAATAACAACTTTGATGATCGTTAATCTATGTATCTTTCGATCTCGTTAAATATGGTCATCTGATTACACACGTGCTGCAATTAAAACATTTACTTTGCAATTTCATTTAATGGAGACAATTCGTAAGCTTAGATGACTCAGCTTATTTGCAAAAGCTATCATTTTAACAAAATGTTGATGAATGTTGCTAGTTATGACAGACGAACAAGAAAGTGACAATGAACATTTTATATTTTGCAATGTCCCACAAATTATTATAAATTCTAACATGACGACCTAGTATCGTCACCTAGTATATTCACAATATATCTACCTTTAGCACAAACGCAGTAAAAACGGCTGTTCCGTGCTACGACCATCTTATTATATACTTCCAGATATTCTCAATTTTCGACATCAAAACCTCCTGTTTACGTAGACCAAGATTCAGATACAATATATTTATCTCTATTCTACAGCAAAATGAACAAATCAGTCCATTTCAATTTATTTTTCATGGTAGAATTTCATAAAACGATGATTAAGCGAAATGATGTTATTGTCATGGCCTGGCAACGAAACCAGGTGACGTCACAAATATGTTTCCGTAAACCAAAAATCAAATGTAAATAACGGGCGTTTTAAAGCTTCTTGTACACCTCAGAACGAATAAAATTACATTGGAAGAAAATATATAAGTGAAAAATGTGATTAAAAAAATAGTCATTGAATTATATAATATTACTAATATTATCAAAATTGGGTAAAACGGAACAGCCAAAACAGTATCGTATGTATAGTTCTTTCACGGTTAACAAAATTATCGATTGCTATTTTGTATGCTATTTGCATGCTTTGATGCAAGGTTGAGTTCAATTTCACTCGTTCGGACATATGAAGCATCGACAGAGGCTCGTTTCGTGAAGTTGGAGAAACGGCTAAACGAACAGTCAATACAACTAGAAGCGCAGATTAACCGTATAGATTTTTTGGAAGGCAAAGTTGCGGAATCAGAAAACAGGATACGCAAACAAAATAGTGTTATTGCGGACATCGTATACGTTCAGGTATTTCACATCCAATCTTTTATGGTAATATTCTTTACAAAGCACAAAAACGTCAGTATTCACCTCAAAAGCTTACAAAACCTTTAAACAGACTTATTAAGAAGGGATATAGTTACGATACTGTTGTCAGGTCATTAAAGATTGCATATTTTGGCTTTAATATTGAATCACTTATAGGGTCTTTGCATCGGAACTAAGCACATTTATTTAAAAACAAAAACAGTTATTGGCATGACACGGGTTATGTTCTTTTCATATATTTTATGATAGTATGATACTAAACCCCTAACGGGAGGGATTGTGCCTGATATTCATATGATGAAGACATAATCTTTCAATCAGTTTAATTGAGGTCTGGAGCTGGCATGTCAGTTAACTGCTAGTAGTCTGTTGTTATTTATGTATTATTGTCATTTCATTTATTTTCTTTTGTTACATCTTTTGACATCGGACTCGGACTTCTCTTGAACTGAATTTTAATGTGCGTATTGTTATGCGTTTACCTTTCTACATTGGCTAGAGGTATAGGGGGAGGGTTGAGATCTCATAAACATGTTTAACCCCGCCGCAATTTTGCGCCTGTCCCAAGTCAGGAGCCTCTGGCCTTTGTTAGTCTTGTATGATTTTTAATTTTAGTTTCTTGTGTATAATTCGGAGTTTAGTATGACGTCCATTATCACTGTACTAGTATATATTTGTTTAGGGGCCAGCTGAAAACACCTACGGGTGCGGGAATTCTCGCTACATTGAGGACCCATTGGTGGCCTTCGGCTGTTGTCTGCTCTATGGTCGGGTTGTTGTCGCTTTGACACATTCCCCAATTCCTTTCTCAATTTTATTATTACAATTTAAAAAAAATCGTTCGTCAAACACAAAGAGGACATGAGTCAGTTGAGGAAAAGGCTTGGTGTGATAAATAAATTCCAGCGTGTGTACTCTTACAGATTGTTGTTGTTAAGAAACCAACTGTTAACACACGAAACATTGCTTTCAAAATCTAACGATGGATCAAATGATTTTGAAAACCTTGTGTCAAAAATTCGAAACAAAGACGTTCCACTGCAGGAAAATGGAGGTAACGATGTTACTTTGTGTTATATATCAGTCCATAAAACTAGATCAAATTCGTTGAAATTGTGTTTTAAAGCTTTCGTTTATTTTTCACACCGTATGATATATTATAATTTCAGCACACTTAAATGTATTTCCCATACTAAGAAAGAAAGACGAAAGAATATACAATTGATGGATACATTTAAAAATGTATCCAAACAAATCCTCATCATATATTTCATGAAAACAAGTAGACATAATTTGGAGAAATGTTAAAAATTAATGTACAGCAGTCAAAATCTGTGTTTTTATTTTAATCCCCATAAAAACAAAGCTAAAGATATATGCAAATATCATAGTTACAAATCAGATGATTAATGATTTTTGAATAGAGTTGAATTGCTATCCATGTAGGAACTATTGTATTTTTTATTGGTTAGATATAGGAAGATGTGATGTGAGTGCCAATGAGACAACTCTCCATCCAAATAACAATTTAAAAAAAAGTAAACCATTATAGGTCAATGTACGGCCTTCAACACGGAGCCTTGGCTCACTCAGAACAAACAAGCTATAAAGGCCCCCAAAATTACTAGTGTAAAACCATTCAAACGGGAAAACCATCGGTCTATTGATTCTATTTCATGCCAGAACGCAGATTGCAAGTTGCCAGTGGTAGTACATCAGCATTATATACTCCATATTCCGCTTTCTATGCATAATTCAGGCGTCATGAGGCAGCACCAGGAAAACACAATACTCTTATTTTCGATACAGTCAAAACCAATACCGATGGAGCGTATAGTGACATTACTGGTGCTTACACTGTACCCTTAAATGGTGTGTATGGATTTATTTATTCGATAAGGATGGGATACCACACAGCCGAAGCCAAAGCACCCTTTGCAGTTATGAGAAACAATGAAGTAGAAGGCGTTTCATTCATAGAAGTTCCTTGTAATGAACAAGACACTGTGACAGGTAACGTGATAATTCATGCAGTGCAAGGAGATAAACATTTTATAAGAACTCATACATCACACCCATTTGACAGCAATATATACAGCGACATAAACGGAAGAACGTCATTTACTGGATGGCTTATATATGCTGATTAATAAAGTTATTGAATTAAGTTCTTATTAATAGTTTATTATTTGTGGCTTATTTTTGTTTAGTGCAGTTCTTTTTTTATTTTAATCAGAATAAATAAAAGCAACAGTTCTATACCGCTGTTCAAAATTCATAAATCGATAGAGAAAATACAAATCCGGGTTATAAAATAAAACTGAGGGGAAAATAAGTCGAACATTTTCTTGAATAACTGTTTTGAACATAGCTAAATAATGCATATCTTGGTTTATAAATAAGCTTTTATGTCACTTTATGAGAGTAAGATAAAAAAAAAAAAAACAGACAGCATGAAAGTTCATAAACTGATTGTTGACGTCAGGTATACAGCTGACCTTACTTCATTCCATATTATATCACTGTATGTGGAAAAATGAGATGCAATACATTAAGGTCATTATTTGAAAGACAATTATCAAATTTTAATACAAAAAGAGGTGGGGCCTATTTTCATTATATTGTTTTCACTCAATATCTAAATATTGTTAAATCCTACTGCAAAATTTATAAAGAGTCTATATAAAATGTCTTTTTTAAAATATTTTCATACACTCAAAGAGCGTTTCAGTGCAACATGTTGCTGATGAATACATTGTGATACAAATTCTATATGTTTATAACAATTTTTGCTTTTAAAGGCGTCGTAAAAAAATTTTTATAGCCGAATTCATCTAAAGTCAACTTTTTCTTATGGAATCGAAACCTTAGTTTCTTAATATTGTTTTATATTTTTTTAAACGAGCAATTTAAGAAAAGTTTGTTATTGATCATGTCAGTACAGAAGATGATGATACCATCGGATACCGATAGTCAACCTGTATATGTCTTAACCAAATCAACCATAATGATGTTCAAGTTTAGGAAAGGTTAAAGGACATAGTGAAATTAGTTCAATGGAAATCGGTCATACATCTTAAATAAATATTACTTGTTTCGAGAATATCGAAACTGTCGAGAGGTCATTTCTATGGTTCATAAGACATTGAATGTAGCTTTGAATCTATCGAATGTATCATACTATCATACTAGGATGTGTATTTTAAAGGTTTTATCATGATTGTTTTTTAATTTCTGTTTGACATGTTGAGAGTGTGTACGTCTTAATATTTGTATTGTTCAATGTTTTTTTTTCAGATTTAATGCATTTCAGTTAGTTTGAACCTCACATTTTGTATCGAATAAAACAATGACAGGTAATATACCAAGTTTTAGCTTCACACCTCTATCTAAAGGCCTCGTGGCATCCCTATTCTTCAATGTATATTCTTCACAAGTATAAATCATACTCAAAGGTGATATTCCCTTTGGACTTTTTATTGGTTTTGTCTTGGTGATTTTGATGTGGTTGTTGTCTTCCAATTCTTTGTTTTACCTTTTGAAATCGGCAACTGATTCAGGTTTGTAACGTGTTTCCTCTTATCATTCGCATAACATTTTAACCCATTTGACACTAACGGTAGCCGAACATGACGGTTTGACGTCTGACGGTAAAGGGCATTACGACCCTTTTATATGTTTCCAAGTGCAGAATTTGTTGCCAGATCCATATTGATATTTTGGTGTGCATTATCAACAAATCAAGATTTTGCCTTGCACAGTTTCAACTGCACATAATTCGTTTTATTGCACAACAACAGCCACATGCAAACATGTCATGTTAGATTACTGACTGGAGTCGCTAGTTATTATAGTATAAGTAAGCTGAACATTCCTAGGACAACAAAGGCACTGTTATCTGTACAGGTGAAGGACCTTTACATGATATATTATGTTCGTTACAACTTGCATGAAAAAGTGACAATGGTTTTTAAAATAGGGTTGTATATGACGTTTTCTATGCTTTCATGCCCTGGTTCATATGGCTGCTTCAGAAATTGGGATACCTGACGCATCAGTAGAGGCTCGTTTTATACCTTGAACAACTCAAAAACCAGAAGAAAAACGTATCGAACTACTGGAATTAGAGCAGAAACGATATAATGTCGATAAGAATAAATGTGAACATCGATTATTGCCAAACTGGAAAACACGGTAGCAAAGTATACAGAAGATATACATTGTAAACAAAAATCTTGGTATGGTGTATCAACAGCATGGTTTCCCTTTGTAATTAATACTTGAGAAACTATATGAGGAAAAAATAGGACGAAAGAGGGGCATTCAAACTCATATGTCAAAAATAAACAGACAATGTAGGATACTATTACAGTATGAAGCATTGAGTGTAATGAGCTCGGTTTTGTAAAATTAAAAAAAATATATGATATAAAATATATTTACAGGAAATAATAGAACCAGAAATACAGTTTCTCATTTTGTAGTAGAATTGTTATAAGCATAAACATATACAATTTCCAATATTGTATCAAAATGTATTCATCAGCAACATGTGGCGCTGAAACGCACTTTGAGTGTAAGAAAATATTTAAAAAAAAATCAAAAACATTTTAAGTGTATGATATAGATTCTAATACTTAATTTTTATTAGGATTCGATAATTTTCATGTATTGACCGTTTGAATGAGAAAAAAATATAATGGAAATTGGCCACATTTCTTTATGTAATAACGTTTGATTATTGTATTTCAAAAAATGACTTTAATTTATTGTAGCCCATTTTTTGTACATTCATTGATATGATATAGAATGAACTAAGGTCAACTGTATGTAACTAACGTAAGCAATCAGTTTAAGAACTGTCATGCTGCCTGGTTTTTTTTATATCACTCTTTTCAAGTGAACTAAAAGCCTACTTATAAACCAAGGTAGGCGTTATTTAGTTCTGTTCAAAACAATAGCATTCAGCTATTAAGAACATGTTTGACTGATTCTGATTTTTAGAAAACAACTGCACTAGATGAAAATAGTCCACAAACAATTAACTATTAGTAAGAACTTAATTCAATAACTTTATTGATCAGCATGGATAAGCCACCCAGCAAATGACGTTCTTCCGTTTATGTCACTGTATATATTGCTGTCAACTGGGTGTTGTGTATGAGTTCTTATAAAAACTTTATCCCCTTGCACTGCATGAATTATCACGTTACCTGTCACAGTATTTTGTTCATTACAAGGAACGTATATGAATGCTACGCCTTCTGCGTCATTGTTTTTCATAATTTCAAATGGTGCAAGGGCAATGGCTGTGTGACATCCCATCCTTATTGTATAAATAAATCCATACACACCATCTAATGGGACAGTGTAAACACCAGTAATGCCACTATACGCTCCATCGGTATTGGTCTTGACTGTATCGAAAATAAGAGTATGGTGTTGTCCTGGTGCTAACTCATGATGGCTTAAGTATGCATAGAAAGCGGAATATTGATTAGCTAATGGTGCCATACTACCACTCGCAACTAGCAATCTGCGTTCTGAAATGAAATAGAATCAATAGAAGGAAAATAAAACATTACACTATTTTTACATGGATATCAGAAGCTTTGTTTTTAAGGTGAACAAGATAATAACACTATGTTGGCTGCTGCTACCAAAGTTTTTGACATTTTTTCCTATTATGTCTGTGTTCTTTACACTTTGTTGTCAATATAAAGGAATTTTATGCGACTGTCATACAAGTGAGAGGTTTAGCTAGATGTAAATCCAGGTTTAATCCACCATTTTATACATAATGAAAAGCCAGTACCAAATCAAGAATATGACAGTTGTTTTCCATTTGTTTGAGGTGTTTAAGCTTTTGATTTTGCATTTTGATAAGGGACTTTCCGCTTTGTTTTTCCTTGAAATTCGATATTTTATTATTTTACATTATTATATACTATTATGTCAACTGCAATTGTGCTGGATCAGTTATCCGTGTTTATAGTAATTGCGCTCTTATTTTTACAATGTATTTACAATATATAGAATCGTATTTCAAATTAAACCTTTTGTCTGATTTTGAAATAAATGCCATTTGCTAAATTATTTTAAATAGGATTATTTGTACGAATTGACAGTTACTATCATTCAACACAAAATATACCACTAAGAGTAATATGCATGAGTGTACTCTAAAGACACATAACAACACTTAAATGCGCAAATGAAATAGTAGACATATAACTTTGCTTACATGACCAGCTATTATTTAATGAGTTAAGTTTAAATAGGTAAGCTTTCTATCTGAATGTTATTTTAAATTTCTTTCAGATTGAATAAAAATAGAGACGGAAGGCCTGTGGGAGCGCAATATAACGTAACCCGGTTAGCATCAATTTGCAACAAATACATAAACAATTAATAGCGGTATATGCAACGAGCATTTGCGTTAGCATTCGGATGGTACATAATTTTATTCGGATGGAAATGATTTACTCAATCTGTCGAACAGTCATTTGAATTTGTTAATGAATGTTTATCTCTCTAATTTGTAAGTCATTCACTTTTGGGGATATTCTTGTTAAATTAACATACTGCAAAAATATTTCTCAAAAAAGTTTTTATACTAAATCCATATGTGATAATGTTCTGTGAGCCTTGGGTTGTTCTGTGTGTCAATTATTTCACCGTGAAGATTAATATAGATACCTAGGGGACCTTCAAACTTATAGGTCGAAAACAAACTGACAATGCCATTGCAAAAAAAAAAAGGAAAACTATGAAAAGACAGTACACAAACAACATCCCAACATAAAAAAAACTGTGGGTGATTTTATGTGTTCACGGAAGGACAGGCAGATCCTGCTCCATATGTGGCACCCGTCCTGTCAATGCGCCTTCAAACAAAATGCGACAGTTCACGAAAATTATAATGAGGGTTTGATTCGATATCTTTTTAAATGTATCCATCAATTGTATCTTCTCTCGACTTTCTTTCAAAGCATGGGAAATACCTTTATGAGTGCTAAGATTATAATATATCATACGAAGTGAAAAATTAAAAATAACAGCTTTAAAACACAATATCAATGTATTTGATAATCTAGTCAAATGTGCAGACCTTTCAGTAATGGCAATTATGCTCATACAAAGTAAGATCTTTACCTCTATTTTCCTGCAGTGGAACGTCCGTGATTCGAATTTTTGACACTGGATTTTCAAAATCGTCTGATTCATCGTTAGATTTTGAAGAAAATGTTTCGTATTTTAACAGTTGGTTTCTTAACAAAAACAATCTGTCAGAGCACACCCGCTGTGATGTATTCAGTACACCAAGCCTTTTCTGTAACTGACTCATATCCATTTTATTTTTGAAGAACGATTTTTTCAAGGTGTCAATAACACTATTCTGTTTTAGTATCTGGTTTTCAGATTCCACAACTTTGCTCTCCAAAAATTCGATGCGGTTACTCTGGGCTTCAAGTTGCATTGACTGTTCGTTAATACGTTTCTCCATCTTCACGAAACGAGCCTCGGTCGATGCTTCATATGTACGAACGAGTGAAGTTGAACTCAATCGTGCATCAAGGCATGCAAATAACATACAAAGTAGTAATCCTAATATCATTATTGTATTTGAAAGTGTCACAGAATTATGTGTGAATTAAATATTGCTTGCAGAGATAAGACTTTCAAAGATAGATATAGATAAGGTCATTATATATGACCGATTTGTTAGTCAATAGTTATCAAATGTACCTGGATTATAATTTAGTACGCCAGACGCGAATAAAATGTTGTGGAATTCATGATTCTCTTTTTTTTTCTTGTTTTGTCTTTGACAATTACACAATACATGCTCATTTTTTTAATTTAAAAAATCATTTTATAAAGTCCTTTAAATAATACACATTGAATAACTTAATTAAAAGGTCTAATATATCCATATATTTGACCCACAGACATCCAAGGGAATATTGAGGCAGGCATTCAAGCAAAAAGAACAACCGACCGACGACTGTTTATCTTACTACTAGAGAATGACATACTACATCTGCAGAAAGCAAACACGCGAGACTCACAAAAGAACAACACAAACGTATCAAATAGGAAGGGATATACGCAATATAAACAGTATAAAAAGTAAAATCGGTAAAACAAAATATTTGTTTGTGTCTTTCTACTGAATAATTACATAACTGAGGACTGGATATGTGGACCGAAACTATTATAAAAACAACAAATATTAGCTTTACGTTCTAACAGAGTGTGTTGATGTGTTAAAAAAGCATCAACCAAATAACACTTCCAATTTACAGTTAAATATGCCTCATATGTTGACCTACATCTAGAATATGACAAAGAGGATCAGTTGAAAACAAAACTGTACGACAAAAAAGATGATTTCTGCTTCCCAGATGTGAACTTTCCACTTTTATGTAGCAAAATTTCAACAGCGCCTGCATACGTTGTATTTATCTCCCAATTGATACGATATTACAGGGCTTGTATTTTACTATCATCATTTCGTTGATAGAGGGTTATGCTCACAAAAAAAACTATACAACCATGAGTTCCAAGTGGTAAAATTAAAGTCATTCCTACGTACGATTTACGGACGGCATCACGAGTTGGTTGACTGTTATGGAATATCCGTTTCACATATGATAACGGAAATGTGCCTAATGTTGTAACTACAATTCGAAGAGCAACACGATTGATGTCCCATATGGAGCAGGATCTGTTCACTCTTTCAGACAAACGGAGATCACCCTAGCTTTTTGTAGGGTTCATGTTGTTTAGTCTTTAGTTTTGTTGTGCTGTGTTTTTTGCTTTATTGTTGGTCTTGTCTTTTTTAACCATGGCGCTGTTTGTTTATTTTCGACATATGAGTTTGAATGCCCCTCTTTTTCCGCATAGAGTTTCTCAAGTATAAATTACAAAGGGAAACCATGCTTCGAAAAATTACAACAACAGAACGGGGTCTTCTAAACATCGATTGATTGATTGATTGTTGGTTGCTTAACGTCCTCTAAACATCAATATTACAAACACAGCTTGGTGGTGAATGATGAGAAGAAACATGAAATTATTCAAGAGAAATCGGCCCTACATCTTAAAATAAATATTACTAGTTTGATTTCAAGCTATTGCAACAGTACGTCGTTCGAGATTATCGAAACTGTCGAGAGGTCATTTTTATGGTTCAGTAGACATTACATTTAGTTTGAATCTATCATAGCAGGATGTGTCTTTTAAAGGTTTTATTATTAAACAAATATTATTTCTTTTAGAAACTACATGTTGAGAGTGCAAGTCATTGGTGGTGCTTACGTCTTTTAAGAGTCTCACTAAACCAGTATTCAGTGCTTTCTTTCTTATTTGATATATTGTTTTATTGAAATTTGCAGTTCACTAAAATGTACACTAAAAAATAATTCTTTTGATTTATATATAAATGCACATTTAATCAATGAGAAACTGACCTAATCACATAAAGTTAAAATTACCTTGCCAACTGAAACTTGAAAATACGTCAAGATCAGAGGAAATTTGGCAGACATGTAAATGTAACAATGATTCTAGACCAAACTCAGTTCATCTACTACTAGAATCCAAATTCACGAAAAAATGATGTACACTGAACCATGAAAAAAATAATGTAAAACTGTGAACTACTAGTCATTAATGACACCCTATGCTATAAAAATACCACACACAGAAGGTTGATGAGCAATTAATCCGAAAATATGAAATACTAAGGCTTTTCTACCTCAGGCATAGTCTACCTTAGCTGTATTAGGCAACACTTTTAGGAATTTTGGATCTCAATGCTCTTCAACTGCGTATTTTATTTGGCCTTTTTAACTTTTTAGGATTCGAGCGTCACTGATGAGTCTTTTGTAGACGAAACGCGCCTCTGGCGTATATACTAAATTTAGTCCTGGTATCTATGATGAGTTTATTCATACAGTAAGCATTTTCATGCGAGGCTCCACACGAAATTCAGCTCTTATTTGTAGGTACAAATGTGATGATTATTTCATACACGACCATTAGCTGCTAGAATATATTTGTAAAAGTGAATGGTATGGAATGAGCATATGCATGAAGACTGGTTAAAAATTTTAGAAAGCTCAGATTTGTAGACCATGAGAAATATGCAACGGAAATTCATAGGATGAACAGATAGACATATAGACAGAGGTAAAACAGTATACCAACTTTTCTTCAAAGTGGGAGTAAAGGACGAGAAAAATAGGTAAAGAGCAATTGGATTTTGCAATGTAAATATGGAATCAAACATTGCATTGTATTAAGCAATGAAAGTCAATACTTTGAATACAGATTTATTGTCCTTTGTTCATTGCACTATTTGAAAAACTATTTTCATATCAAATAGATTTATACACCATGAACATCTTCTTTAAATTTCACACTGAAATATCTGGCCTGCTAAACTGAATATTGGTTTTATGTTGATAGTCCTAAATATAAAGCTTTACTACTATTATCACATAAACTCAACATGATCAAAGAAAATGAGGTCACCTTCAGATCAACCAAATAAAAATACATGTACACCTTACAAATCATTCAATACACCAAATACCGTTGACTTATTGCTTAGTTTCTCAGAAGCTAACTTAACCAGGAAAACTTAACATTGATCAATGAACCATGAAACTTAACTCAAGGTGAAATGAACCCTGCAAGCCAGACATGTATACTTTGCTTTGAATATATGCAATTGAATACAGTTGACATAGTAATTACTTATACATGTAATATCTAAGAAGAAACAACCATGAAAACTCAAAATTGACCAATGAACCATGAGAATGAGGTCAGATATTACCTGTCAAACAAACGTATACACCTTACAATAATTTCACACACTAAATAAAGTTGACCAATTGCTTATACTTTAAGACCGACCAAAATATAAAAACTTAACAATGATCACTGAACAGTGACATTGATTGATTGTTGGTGTTTAAGGATGTACACCTCCAAGGAGCCAAAAATTTCTTTAATTAAACTTTTTTTCTTAACCTGATTTTTGAGTTTATAAGACTGTAATAAATTAATTGAAGAAAAAATCATATGGTGGTGCACTTCTTTTTTTGCTACAGCCCTTTGAAAATGCCCAATTTTGATGATTTTCCCATTTTTCATCGATTTTTACCTATTTTTGGATATAATCGTGAAAAAAATCACAGTTCCACAATTATACTTTTTTTTCATACTTTCTACAAAGATGAAGTGGACCAATCTGAATCAATTTTACTTAAAAAAACTATAGGTATTTGTTAATATAAGAAAGTTTTATCATATTTTGAAGCTTCTTTGTGTAAAATTGACCATGCTGTCAATTTTGTATTTTTGTGATTTTTCTTAGTTTTTTTTTATCAAGAACAAAATGCATATTATTTCAACTTTTTTGTTATAAATGATTGAAAAAATACATATCTAAGACATTTGAAATGACCAAATGATATGGGATGTACATGATTCTTTTAAAATCATTTTTTGTATCCCTCACCCATTTTCTCAAAGTTTTTGCTAAAAATATAGACTTGATTGGTCGTAAAATTTGAAAACTGGATTACTCAAAAACCATTCATTGTAAATACACAATTTTTTGACAGCTTTATGTTTAATTATAATATTTTTAAAATTCATTGGTATTTTACACTTGTATCACATGTTTTGGAAATAATTCAAGAACGAGATTTCAACGAGACTGAAAAGTCAGAAGAATACATCCTTAAACACCACTTTTAGGCTATTTTGTGGCAGTCAGTTTTATGGGTGGAGGAAGCCAGCGAATTTGAAGTCTAGATCAAAACAAGAGGCTGTCACAACGACAGCAAACCGGATTTATTAACATTTATTTGTGTCCTGGCAATATCACATGCAAGAACCATAACTGATGAACGAAGAAAGTGAAAATCGTCAATATCAAATTTGACCTCCATTTTGCCATCAGTATCAACATATTAAAATTTGAAAAGCTTAGGTTGAATGGTTCATGAGTAAATGCAACAACATGAATGGAAACACCATTTTTTTTATCTTTCAAGAACCATAACTCCTGAACGGTAGAAGTCAAAATCAACATTATTGAACTTGACCTCCATTTTGTCATCAGTAACAACATATTAAAATTTGAAAAGCTTTGGTTGAACAGTTCATGAGTAAATGCACGGACATGACTGGAAACACCATTTTTCAATTTTTCAAGAACCATAACTCATTAACGGTATAAGTCAAAATCGTCAATATTTAACTTGACCTCCATTTTGTCATCAGTAACAACATATTAAAATTTGGGAAGCTTTGGTTGAACAGTTCATGCGTAAATGCAGACACAACTGGAAACGCCATTTTTCAATCTTTCAAGAACCATTACTCCTCAACTGTAAAAGTCAAAATCGTCATTATTAAACTTTACCTCCATTTTGTCATCAGTAACAACATATTAAAATTTGGAAAGCTTTGGTTGAACAGTTCATGCGTAAATGCACAGACACGACTGGGAACGCCATTTTTCAATCTTTCAAGAACCATAACTCCTTAACGGTAAAAGTCAAAATCGTCATTATTAAACTTGACCTTCATTTGGTTGTCAGTAACAACATATTAAAATTTTAAAAGCTTTGGTTGAACGGTTCACGAGTAATTGCACGGACAACATTTGGTTGCCACCCGCCCAACTGCCTGACCACTGTACATCCCTAAATCAATAACCGACATTTTTGTCACAAAAATCTGGTTAAATAAAAATGGCATTTAAACCTAAAATGGTGCAGATCATGCTCCAATAGTGTCAGATTACAAAAGCTCATAGGATTGTTTTAAAACTATGTAAAGTAATGATTGTACTTTCAAAACAAATTGCAATTACCTAAATCTTCATGATCTTTCATAGATTAAATGAAAACAAACATTTTATATTTACATTTTATTACATATAGTTATACATAAAATAAAGGTGAAAAAATGCTGACAGCCAATACTTACATATATGTGACAATATACGTTAAAGAGGTTCAGATCTGATGATAAACATATTTGCATAAAGACAATAGTATAAGACAAGATAAAGAATATGAGTAGGGATTTTTTGTTCTTAATTAGGAAGTTTTCTTGTTAGTTTCATTTTCACAGGAAGAGTCAAAAGCAAATGATACAAAATCATGTTTAAGGACTTGAGAAACAAAATGTGAAATTAAACATAAAATCTGAGAGAAAAGAAATCTTTGTTCAATAAAAACAAAATGGGTGTTATATACATGAAATGATTAACTTTAGAAGCAAACATGACTAAGCATTGCAAAGATAAATTATGATAGAAGCAAACTAGTAGCATATATAAACATCTTCAGTTAAAAATCAAGCTGTAAAAATGTCAAATTCAGAAATCATTCATAACATTTAATTTTTATTTGCTTTTTTTCACAAAAAGAAATCATCGTTATGCTGATTTTGTTTTCTCTTTAGTAACACATCAAAATCTGTATATTCTTTAAAATAAAAGTACATAATCACAAAAGACAAATGTGGAGAAGTGTTATAAATATAACTTATATCACAATAGTTATAATCATTATATTCTATTTACAAAATGGACACTTACAAAAACTATACAAACACATTTGTTTACTATTAAAACAAATAAAAGGCAAAACATATACAGAAATAGCACCCATTAAATCATAAGAAACCCTGAATAATCTGATTTTTCTAATTATGGAAAAAATTTAAAATGATGCTGATCACCAATCATATTGTAGCTTTTTTTCGGTAGTGTTGCTGAAATATGTACATGTATATCATTTTCTCACTGTGTTTATCTTGTATAGATCTGTTCTATTTCATGGGATATAAGATGTTCAATTGACAAATTTTCAAAACCTCCTGATTCTATATACTTTTCAATTTCTTATATGATATCAGGTTAACAAGGAATGGAATGACACAGCAGGAAACAAAAGGCAAATAGTTTGAATCTATAGAATGATTTCATGAATGAGTTTAGAAAATACATTATTGAATCATGGGAAATTTACAAAACTGTACTGCATGTCACAATAAATGCTACATCATTATCAGTTCAGCAAAATATATAAGAGGAAATATTTAAACAATGAATGCCCCTTTTAAATTTTGTAAAATTACTAAAGACATGATTTTATAAGAATCATCAAGGCAGTCCTCTACATTATCCTTCTTTTTGCAGACTTTGTATTTGGATATGTTAAGATCACATTCTGTCTATACAACACATATCTACACTCTAGATACTTTTTCTGTTCCTCTACTTCTCCTGAAATAAAAAAGAATAAGTTAAAATCATGTATTTCATTATCTCTGTCGACAATTTCAGATTTTTTTTATTATTCAATATAAATAGAAGAGATGTCAGAATGAAAACAACTAACTACAGACATAACCAATATGAAAAATAATTATAATCAATTATGCAGATACATGTATATCATTGAGGATTGGGAAATAACAGGGCTAACCAAATCAACAATCCCTTGTCACAAAATATCTTTTGACTTCCAGTTTTACAGAATCTCCACAAATAATGAGCTATTTTCTATCATTTTTTTGTGTGAAAAAATGGTAAAAGGAAGAGGCAAAGTTTAATATCAATTCGTTTTGTTTTTCATGAGCAAAAATCTTCAGTTTTTTTCTATGTTTCTTTATAAACAAAAAATATCCCTAATCCAGCATAAAGGGAGAAGTGAAGATTACATCTTTTTGAAGCCCTAGATCTTACATCTTCATTAATAAGGTAAGAACATGTACCGTTTTCACAAAAACAATGAAAGCCATAGTGTCATGTCCAATTGTAAAGTTGACTCTTTTTTTCTGTGTTAACAATTATTTCTTAATTTTCATAAATTTCTTACATTTCAAACAAGTGTAATCGGATTTTTATCCACTAAGAATACAAATTTTGTCACCACATAGCCATTTAAAAAAGACATTGTACTTTTATAGATTAATAGATTATGCCATATTTTTCCCCACTGTTTTCAATACCAATTTATTGATATAACACTTACTTCCTAGAATGACCTTCAATGGCTATTCCACATCTATCCTCCACATCTGTCCAGTCTCCATCATAGTCAGTAGGCTGTGGACAAGAACTACGTCTCTTCCGACTACCTGGTGAAATCTGTTTTAGAGTCTCTACATCATTAAACACCACGGCAGTTCCTCCACCAGCTGTTGGTAACATGTTTCCCTACAAAATATGTTTAAAATATTATAACATCATAACCAATTTAAATAAAATGTACTTGAAAAATTAAAATTAAATATGACTGAAACCAGCATCATTTTATAACTTATTGTTTGTGTGTACCACTATAGACTTTGTTAAGCGTTAGTCAGCCAAAATTTAAAATGTAAATTTACATACAATGAAAACATAATCTTTCAATCAGTTTGAGGTATGGAGCTAGCATGTCAGTAACTGATAGTAGTCCTTTGTTACTTTATGTATCTTTGTCATATTGCTTAGTTTTTTTCTGTTATCTAATCTGACATCCAACTCAAACTTGTTTTCAACTGAGTTTAACTGTGGAAATTGCTATGTGTCTCTTTATTCTACATTGGCTAGAGGTATAGGAGTATGGTTGAAATCTCACAAACCATGTTTAACCCTGCTATTTTTGCACCTGTTCAAGATGAGAGGTTCCAGGCTTTGGTAGTCTTGCATGTTTTTTTTTAAATTTTGGTTTATTTACATGTTTTAGATTTATGTGTGATGTCCATTTTCTCTGATCTAGTACACATTTTTCTTTATGAGCAAGATAAAGCCCGTCTACAAGTGCGTGATTTTCTCGCTGTGATGAAGACCCATTGGTGGCCACGGAGTGTTTTTTCAGTATTTAAAGGTGATCAGCAGTGTAAGAAATACCTTTGTTTTAATCTTATTCTCTGATCAAATACCAAAAACCTCAAATCTAATCATAAGAGTGGTTATGAAGGTAAGTTTGGAAACCATTTTTTTAAGGTGTAAAAGCAATCATATTCTATACTGCTGATTGAAGTTACAAATGTATTACTTACCTTGATAAGTTTGGTTTCTAATTCTCCTGCTGAATCTATATCTTGATGAGTGAGGATATATTTGGTAGCCTCCTTTGTATCCTTAACCTCTAGCTTAGAGACAGATTTCTTCTTCTTAAGTTTTGGTTGTAAAACAGTGCCTGTAGAAAGAAATTACTTATAAATCAAAATTCCAAGTCATATTTACATTCTCATTCATTGTAGGATAGACTAGTTGTGGGTATTTATTTTATTTTCTGGGATACTAGGTCATGGTGTGTTATCTACATACCATACATTCAGCTAAGAAAATGAGCCCTGTAGTATGAGATTGGACTACAAAAAATTGTAAACAAATAGAGATATATGATGAGTAATTTTCTTTATAAGGTATTTTGAAATATACCTGCATAATTAAAATCCATTACAGTGAATATCTTTAAATTATTCTAGTATGAAATTTTAGGAAATACTAAACAAAAAGGTTAAACAATGGT
The DNA here is from genome assembly GCF_965363235.1 of Mytilus galloprovincialis. Lineage (NCBI taxonomy): Eukaryota > Metazoa > Mollusca > Bivalvia > Mytilida > Mytilidae > Mytilus > Mytilus galloprovincialis. The sequence goes on along the minus strand of NC_134844.1, from coordinate 37,186,591 downwards.
AAATTCAGAAAACAAAGGTTTTTTTCTACGGCTTTTAACCTGATAAATCAAAAATATGTCTCTCCTGTGTTACTGTGTAAGCTAATTTCACACAATAGTTTACTACCAGAACAAATAATCTTTAAGTCTCACTTTCATGAAACTTGAAGTTCACACAAAACTTTTACACTTTAATTGTAATCATGCATGTTTCAATGACAAACGCAAATTTGCATTAACAATTGTGTCCATTAACTTTAGAATTAACAGTATTTTTTCTGATTATGTATCACTATATTCTGTCTTAATCATCAAGACTTCACAAGTTCTTTTTCTGCAAACTTTTTCTATGGTTGTGAGGTAGGAATTGCTACATAATTCCAATGAGAAAATAGTGCACTTAATGTACTTGTTTTAAATCAGAATATAATTAACAAAATAGATACTGAGTAATCATTGAAAAATTCTGATCATATTCCAAAAACTTTTTAAAATTTAATAATAAAAAGTTCAATTAAATTTGCTACACAACTTTACAAGGACCCTACACAAATTTGGGATAACTCTAACAAAAATATGTGGGTCGAAACAGAACAGAACAAACAAACAAACTTTAAACAACTCTTGGCATATTCTGAATAATTATAAACAAGCACAGCATACAAAATTACAAACAATACTCACAATCATGTCCTCTAAAAACTAAATATAACACACAGTTTGTATACCTATGCCAACTACTAAATTCATTATGCAAGATAGGCTTATCTTTTATTGTTTGTTTTAACTTTTCAACTTTGGGTTTCTTCATTTCGGTAGATAACCCCTTTGTATTTTCTCATTAATAAAAACTTGAAAATAGTTTTGTGATGATGCTATAAAAATTGTTTTGAAAAAAAAAATTAATATTAATCATCATTTTAACCAATCATGAATGACATGAAATTACTTCCCTTTAGCATTAAGGTGGTACCTAACACCTGAACTAAAATTAATTTGGCTCGTTTAATTTTCATAAAATTTTGACTAAGTATTTACTTTGACACTTTGACAAAAATATAAAAATTTCAAAAAATTTGAACCAAGCGTTTTATCAGAAAAATTACACTGGTTATATAGCAGTTTGACAAACACTAATTTTGATCATTGTGAAGCTTTATATTGCCTTCACAAGGCAACGTAATTAAAACGTTTAGCTGATATTACAGAGTTATCTCCCTGTAGTGTTAGGTACCACCTTAAGTTAAATGTAAGAATGTACATTTTGTGAAACAGGATAACTGTATATATGTTCTTTTGAAGTTTCATGTCAATGGGACTACAATCATCAATGTTATTTTTCTAATGCGGGGTTCACACATTGCAGATTATTGCTCCCGTTTAAGATCAGACAGCGATACGACACGAATGTAAAAAAGTCGGAATACTATCCTTAATTGTCTGAACACAGTCGTTTTAGTTCGTAACAGATTCCTACGGGTCAGATCTTGTCAATTGCGAAACCGTTCCGGAAGAGTCCCATTATTAATATGAAATTCGTCAGAGTCCAGACAATTACAGAATACAATACGACTGAGACCAGACAAAGCCGTTTGCAATGCAATAGAGCGGACTGTGATAGGATTACGTTCCGACAGTACCCTATCATCCCGAGTATGCCGACAAATTTCGAACGGATAACTTCCGTCAGCGTCAGTTCACTGTCTGATCTCTGTCAGATTACATTCGGTAGAATCGGGATGCAATCGTGACAGACTCTGTTGAATTTTACCAGGAGAAAGATACAAATTGGATTAGAAGCGGATTGAGAACGGGATTATTGGGATAAATTCGCTTGGAAACGGTTGAATATCGACGCTTCCTGAACAATATCTGATTGTTGTCGTGATTAAATTATTTGTTTTACAAATTTTAATTAAAGTTTGAATTTCCATTCACGATTCACAGGATCTTGATCAGACTTTTGACAAATTTTAATCGGGAATGGTCCTGTCAAGGACGGCAGTAAAAATTGTGAATGTGTGACCCCAGCTTTAGAGAAATTAGTGTACTCTTTCATGCCAGTAAGCCTTAATTAGTAATGAAAGATGTAATATAATTTCCAGTTCAAACGCTAAATCATCATGTATATCCTAAACTAATATAGTTTGTTATATCATCTTTTACCACAGATAACATACCAACTTTACACCATTACTGGTAATATATCTGAGACATGTTACAATTTGTTACTTTACATTGGATTACATACCAAGTTCTACTGATCCTGGTGGTCTGTGATCCAACCATATCTCAGCATTGGATGACCTTGACCTTCTATGGCGAGGATTATACTGTGGAGTCTGTAAAGACAAAATTGTTTTCATCACAATATCATGTCAAATATATTTAAGATTAATAATCTGTCAAAGGTATTTAAAAAGTGATTTATGACAGCTAGTGTTTAAGTTAGAGAAATATTTGACATGGATGGCTGAATGAACACAAACAACAAATATAAATGGTCATGATAATAGAATGATAAGATAGATCATCTGTCATACTCAGAATTATTATATGCCAAATGAAAGTCAGATGGAAGTACTTTCTTAATCAAAGAACAAGTGAATAATACGTAGTTAGCAAATTCAGATTATGTGTACATCTTTAATGACTTACATTTTTAGGTGTGCCCACTTTGTTCAGTCCATGCATAGATCTAGCAGATGTTACTGTTGCTGTCTGAGTCCTTGACCTTGGTGTTGGTACTGGGTTCTTCCCAACAGAAGACATATCAGTCTCTGACCTAGCCGACATGATTTTACCAGGAGTTGTGTATGTCCTTGCCTTTGGTGCAGGGGTACGGAATCGTGCCGTAGGGGTATCACTATCTGTTTCAGTGTTCACAATGTGTCTCAACATGTTCAATTTATGTTGTTTCTCGTTTATCTGTCCTTCAAGTTCATTTTCTATTTTGTTCCTTTCTTTTTGCTGTTTACAAAGAAAAAAGTATCGATAAATAAGTTAGATTTGGTAGTCATGAATTGACTAAAAGAAGAAAGAGAAGAACATAAAAAATGCAAGTTAATACAATAAGTATGTCAAAATTGCCAGAAGTTTTGGTAAATCTTTTAGTCTTTCCAACTAGGCAAATGCTAGGTATTATCATTTTTACATACATTTTTTTGTGCAAGCTGGAATTTTTAAGAATACATAGTTTAAAGTCCAGAAAAATAGCTAGCCTGCTTTGAGAGAAAACAAAAAGAAGAAAAATCTGACGAGTTGTATCATATAGCAGGTATGTGTGAACAATATTCTTTGAAATGAAATATACCATCACACATTTATCCATGGTAACTACATCTTTTAAAGTGGATGAAATCTTACAACTTAACTTTAAATATTGACATTTACACTAATGTCTCCATTATGTTACATTTGCTACATAAAAAACAAAATCATACAAGTGAATAAAGAAATGTGAACAATATCCCCCCTCCCCCGCCAAATGAATCAATATTTTATCATCTCCTCATAATAAGAGTTGACTGTGCTTTTAAGTAATTATAAATTTAGTTTACATCTATCTAACATACCAGATTTTTCTCCCACTGTTGGTTATTATGTTCAAGGCGATTCCTGAAGTCAGACCTAAGTCGATCCTTCTCTGTTTTTTCCTGTCGAATCTTCATATTCTTATCTTGAAGCTGAAAAAAAAGCCAAACTATTAGTCAAATAAGAAAATTAATCTTGCAACCCAATTATTGCTGGGTAGCAGTCTTTATTGCAGCATTGTTTTGAGAAGAGTTTGGATACAGTAAAATGTATTTTCTTGCTAGAGGTGTATGTTTTTATATTTTTGCCATACACCAACTTCCCTTGGCATTTAATTAACATATTGCACCTATCCCTTTTTATTTATATCAATATTACACATCCTTTCAGTCAATAGTACATCTATGATTCCATATCTCATATCTGCCATAAGCATGAGTAATTTGATGGATGATAAAATCAATGGATGGCATAACACTGAGACTGTAATAATATTTTATTTATTGTTTAGCAATGCTTTCTATGCAATTGCTAAGGTTTTATCCATTTTATTTAAATGTACATGAAAACTAAAATCAGATTCTTAAACAATTCCAAGGTTTTACTTGAATATAGATATGATTTAATATCAACATAGAATATTTGTATGAAGAACAAAATTCCAACCTTTGATTCTAATTCTCTCCTTTCTCTTTCACATTCCTTAAACTGTCTGCTTGTCTCATCTTGACGTTTCTCTAATGATCTTAACCTTGACTCTAGTTTCTGTATATAGGATTCACGTTTCTCTAGTACAGATTGTGATTCATGACTTCTAGATTTCATCTCATTATATTCTTTCTCAATTTTAACAAGCTGAGCTCTGAACTGATCCTCTACAAAAAAAGTATTATATTAGCTACAAGCATTGAACTCGACATTTTGAATATTTACTATTACCATGGCCTGATTATTCTCACTCCTGTAATACCACCATTGATTTTCCCCTATTAGTCTTTGTTAAATTTGCACTTTTCCAAAAAATGTGCAGAAGTTATCTTTGTTTCAAATAAAGAAATACTTGGCATGAGTAAAGTTTTATCCTATCCAGTACTATAGAAAAAAATTTCATTTAACATTTCATTGCATACAAGAAAATAACCATCACTGGAAGTTAACCAATCAAATTTCTCCCCTTATCTAACCTGTGTACAAGGTTAAGGAACCATGTAAACTAAAGTTTACAAAATATTCTATAGAAATCCCAAATATAAAAGTAATAGTGACTTGAAATACCCAGGACCTATGCTTATGAAACAGAAATGTTTTACTGCAATAAAATGTAGGATTAATTACCTACAACTGTCAAATTCAAGGGAATATTTTTTGACCTATTTTCGTATACAACCGGATGTGACGTACCATGATTTGGTGGTATTACAGGATGTACTTAGGGGGAGAGTTTGTAAAATTTAAATGCGAAAGCGCAGGTGGGATTTTTTTTATTTTCATTTATGTTGTAAAAGAAATACACTAATAAATAATTGTGGTCTCGGACCAATTCATACTAAAATAGACAATATGAAAATGTAAGGGTGTAAAAATTTTCACGAAGAAAAAGTTTCTATTTTGTATCAGCAATTCTTCCCCCTATTTCTGTGATGGCTTTTCACTAAGTACTGGATATTGTGAACATTTTGTACTTTTAAAGTTAGATCAAACATACGTTTTCTATTAAAATCTATCATTAGATTTTCTTTAAGTCTGTTTCTCTCATCCAAGAAGTCAGAAAGTTGATCTAAAGTATACTCATCTCTGCAATGTAATACCTGAAACAAATATATATATAAATCATCACTTTGTACATCAATATTTTAACATAACACAGAAAGTCAATGATAACTAGAGGATAAACAAATCATCAGAACACACCTAATCCTGGTATTTTTATCCAAGGTTTGAACATAAGGTACGAAGGAGGAGGCAGTATGAACTATATCTAATATCAAAGTGAGGAGATTTGGAATGATTGCCAATGATACATCTATCCCCCCAAAGTTCAACTGAAGTATTTACATTTTTTAACTTACAAAAGACACAGTTTTTAATGTGTTTCTTCAACTCAAGAAAACTCATTTAATGAGTTAAAAAACGTTTTAATTCAGTTTCTTTCTTTCTTTTCTGACTAACATTGAATGAATAGGACCCTTTCCACAAATGATGAAAACATATAAACTATTTTCACTGTCAAGACTTTTCAAATCCCCTGCCTTTTACGAGACCCTCACTTCCAACTGAAAATTGATCAAGAGTGTCACACATCAACAATAAAGGATCCCTTTGCATATAAATTAACTCCTCGCTTCACAATAATTGAAAAATCTGCATAAATCTTCATGAAGTGATGATTTGTTATTTTGAAAACAGTGCAATAAACAAATAATCAGAAACCACAAGTACACTGAAATTGAGTTCTTGAGAAAATGAAAAACAATAAATAAATTCACATGCAGATCCAATTATGTACAGCATAAAATCTTTAAACATCATCATCTTTCAAACACATTCACATAGTAAAACATTTCTATTGTTTTACATGTATAAATCTAACTAAGATACCTTAAGATTAGTATAAAGAGTTTAACCTCTTACCTCCAGAGATGGAAAGGTTGGCCCTAGACTGTAAGTCATCATAGGTATATAATCTTCTACAAAAAAGAAGAAGGTGTGAGTACATCAATATACATTATTACAAAAAACTAATTTTTTGTCATTTTTTGTTGATCAGATTTTCATTTATTTCAAAATAATTTAAAAGTATAACTATTAATCTAGTGTAATGTGGAAAATTTAAAAGGGGTTATTTTCACAATCATGTGAAATGTGTGAAAAGATATCACTAACTGTGTAACACAGAAAACACTAAATAATAGGATTGGCGTGAAAGTCTAACTTATTGTTTACTCTGTCTGCTATTTTTTTTATAGGAATTCATATTTTTTTCCATATAATCTTATAAGGGCTGTTCCAGAAAATACTATGTCCCCCCCGGGGACGGCAAACGATCTTTTTTTCCATGGGTGGTCGTGTGAGGGAAGAAAATATTTATGTTGGTGGTACCCTTGAGGATAATTTTATATTTATAGGTAGTGGGTATTTAGGAGAAAATTGATAATATATGGGTGGTGGGTTATTCCGTTGTGTGTGCATATTTCCGGTGCACATTTGACACGAAGCGTTACTAGATAGTTGTAACGAAAAACGGCAGTTTTCCTATTATTTACTGTTTCCTTAACTGGTACCATGCAACCCTATCTAAAAAAGTAAAGACAGTTGGAGTTATTTCCCTTTGCGGTAAATATATATTACAGAATATATTGGTCTTTTAAACGAAGCGAATCAAACGGTTTTCCCGGTTTTACTAGTCGGTTTATTTATTAGATACGCGCAGATTGATACATTATTATTTTAAATGTAATATATTGTTACATCTTGTCTATTTATGACAATAAACACTTAAACATATAAACTTTTTTACGGTTATTTCGTTTCGTTGAAATCTGAAATATTAGCACATGGTATAAACAGCAACATGGACAACCTGGAATAGGATCCCAGTTAGGGCAACCAGTCCGGTACCCACGAATGTAGTTCTTAAAAAAAATATATAACTTTTGTTATAAATTGTGTAGTGTTATTATTTCACTAGTTCTGTAACTGAATGTAGATTTATTTGAAAGGGTAGGCTTTCTAGTTTGAATTTCTGTAAAAATTTTGATTGATTTAAATGTAATCTGGCGTCAGTACAGAGTAAATTGCCTAAATTCTAGCCTTTATTCTTTCCCGGAAGTAGACAGACTGACCCTGTTGTCAATAAAAACAAAATTTTGCAACGGAATGCCGGTCATGAGGCACTGAGATTGTACTTAGACACTTCAAAATGAATGCCTAACATGAACCAGAAGTCCCAAGGTGGCTATCAAAATTATTTATTGAACAGGACCCTATGTATTTACTATGATTTTCAATGCGTTCCAATGGGGCAAATAATTGGGTCCCCGTTCCTGTCAACCTCCCAGGAACGTCAGATGATGGAGTTCCCCATATTCCTAGCAGGTAATATACACAAACACGATACACAAAGTACCTAAGCAAACAAGTAAAAAAACAGAACAAACATTGCGTTTTCCCCTATTTTTTTTTTAACTTGGAACGATCGATCAACTAACGATGGCTATGCCACAAAAAAGTAAAACCAGAAAAGATAAGTGGTCTAGTATTTGTAGAGGTTAGCCTTATACTAGACAAATATTTTTCAAAGACTAACCTCATGTTTGATCCAAGAAAAGTGCATAGTTCGATGTTTTGATCTGGACGTTTAACTAAGGGAGGGGGAGAGGTAAAAAAAAAACTGAATTCCAAAATGAAACCTGCAATCCCTGTTTCCAAAATATGAAATGTTAAATCCTGTCTCCCCCAATTAAAGAAAATGTAGAAACAAATCTATGACTATATGTCAAATTCTGTCAGATACTTGTACAACTTATGATGGCATAAATTAAAGAAGTAAAGTTTAACTGACAAGTAACCTTGCCCAAGTTGCTGTCAGTTGTCTGGATTCCTGGTTCAAAAGAATTTGTTTCTCAAACCGGAGCACATCAGAAGTTTATAAAACAATTTGGATTACTACCACATTGTTTATATTAAAATAAAAACAAGAGTGCACACACTGAAATGTCTCGCCTTCTATACTAATCACTGATATTATGTTGATAGTCCTTAGTATAAAGCTAAGCTTTATAACAACTGTCATATAAACTTAACATTAACCAAGATAACTAAACATAGACCAATGAACCTTGAAAATGAGGTCAAGGTCAGATGAACCATGCCAGGCAGACATGTACAGCTAACAATGCTTCTATACAACATATATAGTTGACTTATTACTTATATAGTTTAAGAAAAATAGACCAAAACACAAAAACTTAACACTGTGCAATGCAATGAACCGTGAAAATGAGGTCACGATCAAATAAAACCTGTGCGACTGACATAAAGATCATAAAATATTTCCATACACCAAATATAGTTGACCTATGGCATATAGTATTAGATAAAAACTTTGACCACTGAACCATGAAAATGAGGTCAAGGTCACATGACATCTGCCCGCTAGACATGTACACCTTACAATAGTTCCATACAACAAGTATAGTAGACCTATTGCATATAGTATGAGAAAAACAGACCAAAACACAAAAATTTAACTTTGACCACTGAACCATGAAAATGTGGTCAAGGTCACATGACATCTGCCCGCTAGACATGTACACCTTACAATCGTTCCATACAACAAATATAGTAGACCTATTGCATATAGTATGAGAAAAACAGACCAAAACACAAAAATTTAACTATGACCACTGAACCATGAAAATGAGGTCAAGGTCACATGACATCTGCCCGCTAGACATGTACACCTTACAATAGTTCCATACAACAAATATAGTAGACCTATTGCATATAGTATGAGAAAAACAGACCAAAACACAAAAATTTAACTTTGACCACTGAACCATGAAAATGAGGTCAAGGTCACATGACATCTGCCCGCTAGACATGTACACCTTACAATCGTTCCATACAACAAATATAGTAGACCTATTGCATATAGTATGAGAAAAACAGACCAAAACACAAAAATTTAACTATAACCACTGAACCATGAAAATGAGGTCAAGGTCAGATGACACCTGCCAGTTGGACATGTACACCTTACAGTCCTTCCATACACTGAATATACTAGCCCTATTGCTTATAGTATCTGAGATATGGACTTGACCACCAAAACTTAACCTTGTTCACTGATCCATGAAATGAGGTCGAGGTCAAGTGAAGACTGTCTGACAGACATGAGAACCTTGCAAGGTACGCACATATCAAATATAGTTATCCTATTACTTATAATAAGAGAGAATTCAACATTACAAAAAATTTGAACTTTTTTTTCAAGTGGTCACTGAACCATGAAAATGAGGTCAAGGACATTGGACATGTGACTGACGGAAACTTTGTAACATGAGGCATCTATATACAAAGTATGAAGCATCCAGGTCTTCCACCTTCTAAAATATAAAGCTTTTAAGAAGTTAGCTAACGCCGCCGCCGCCGGATCACTATCCCTATGTCGAGCTTTCTGCAACAAAAGTTGCAGGCTCGACAACAATGACAAAACTTCACAGTAGTTCAACTTTATTCTGTTTTAAATTTGATATATTAAGGTTCACTTTAATTTAGACATTCAGTAGACCAAATACATTCTCACATTACAATATGATATGAATGGTGAAAAAGGCTTGTATTAAACCTTGAAATATTTTTTGACCATGTTGACAATACATTATATTATAATAATTATAATAATAAGTTCAAAAGGATCACTAGTGTTAACATGAACAATATATATTACTCTTTACCATTAAGTTTTAAAGTAGGGCCATAGAGAGCCTGTTGGTTACATTTTAAAGAATAACATTGTAATAATTAACTCAAAATGTAGGTGAACTCCATTAGCAATCACTTTAACTGAACACCAAAAAACACACAAAAAATATAAAATTTCTCAGCAAAGAGCAAAGAATTTCTTTATGGGGCTTGGTCTCTCTATACTGGTACTATTTAACTTAAGATTTTTATTGCTGAAAGCCTAGGTTTTGCAAAAAAAAAAAAAATCTATGGGTGGTGGGTTTCAATGATTTTTTTTAAGATTCCATAGGTTGTTGGTCTTGACATAATCTAAATTCTATTGGTGGTGGTTTAAAAATTTAATTGATTTCTATGGGTGGTGGGGTTAAAAAAAAAGTGCTGTCCCTGGGGGGGACATAGTATTTTCTGGAACAGCCCTAAACAAGTAAATGCCTATTTCAATACTCTTTTTTTGTTATATATTTAGAATGCATATGATTGTTTTAATTGCTCCTGATAAATATGAATGCTAAAACCTCTATTAAAGTAGCAATGAAACAAATTCCTCTATTCCTGCAAATTGGAACCAACAAAAATAAATTTGCATTATGTAAGCACCTTTTTCAGTGTGATAATTTAAAGACTTACCTATAACAGGAGGTTTCTTTATCATTGGTGCTTCTAATATTTCAAACTTAACCTGTTGTGACTTGGTAACCAAGACTTCCTGTGTCATCTCAGCAAACTTCATCACATGCTGAAATGAGTGATGATATAACAAATACTTTTCCTTTCTAGACATAAAAAAAGTTTGACATATATATAACATGTATACTAGACCCTACATTGAACTAAATGACTTCTAATCATGCACATGTCTGTTTGTCTTGTGTTTCTAGGTTGCTGCCTCGTGAACATTTATCCTACATAGCAATTTCTTAACAAGGAAACTTCTAAGCTCATTTTGGCATCAACTAGTTAAGGTGTACATAATACATGGATGTCCTACTTTATAACTATATCAAACAGTAACAAATTATTTTCTGAGCCCTTGATCTAAATGCAAAATTCTATATAAAAGTCAATGTCGCATAATGGTAACCGAAACATTCCTTAACTGCGTTGTACAGTGTAGATGTTGGTAGTTGTGAAATATGATACATCATCAAAATTCAGCAAAAGATTTGAATTGTAGAGAATTGTGGACAATACATATGTCAGTTGATCAAACTGATGCAGAAATGTATTATGCAGCCAGCTATAGAAATGAATATCGATATGGGACCCAGAAAGTATTCCATTAAATTTGATGAAGTGAACTAAAACCATTGATATTGCTCTTTTGAGCTTTTTCGAGGGGAAAATATAAGTGTAGTATAGTTCTCAAAACATTTCTTAAACTTTACATAATACAGGTACCCGCAACAACATAAAATATTAAAATTCCCTAGCTATTTATCTCATTTTCCATATAATTCAAACATAGTGAATATGTGCAAAGTGAAGGGCACTTTAACTCATAATGCACAAATATATTTGGAAAATTTAGCTAAATGCATCAAAACCCAAACTCCTAATTATGTAGATCACAGACCAGGTATATAAGTCTATTTTCTATCAAAGTATTATATGTTTTACTTACAATGGTTTCATCATACTCAATCGCCTTTGGATTGACACAAACAACCATTCTTACTTTACCATCACCATCAAAATAGTTCTTAAATAAGTGGGTTAACTTGGAATCTCTGTATGGCACAAGCTGAAAAATAAAAATGTTGTATTATTGCTATTTTTAAAATAATAAGAATTGATGATTTTATTTTGGGTTTTTCAGAATTTGTTTTTGAGATATTAAAGATATTCTCTATACATCTTTAAAATATTTTTTCTTTTATATTCTTATAATAATTTGTACCTGAAAGTGTTCACGATTTTGTATCTGTAAATGTGTACTGAGTACAACTTATTTCATTGAGAAATGTAAATGTAACCATTATAAAAGTTAACTGCTATAAAAACCAACGTTTTTTCATGCCATCATAATTAATGTACAATTTTTAATTGTTTGACACACGGGGGGGGGTTTGGGGGGTAACTTCGATATTTTTTTGGTAGGAGGCGTGCCATTTTTGCCTCAAAAAACGTACCCATTTTAATATAACATTGACTGAAATTCAGTACCTATAGTTATATAAATATTTAAGAAAGAATGACCTATATTTATATATTTCCGGGGTTCATCTGGAAGGTGAACTTTCAAATGAATTGATTTAATTTAATATAATAATTGACCATTATTAATGTAAGATTCGCAATAGCATATTTATATATGATATGTAGATCATACCCCAAATCAATATACAGTTATCAAACGTAAATGCATTTTAATATAGGATGTCATTAAAAAGGAGGGTCATTTTTATATAAAATCTCGCAAAATTATGACCCATATTTTTGGCACATCCCCGTATACCCAATAATAGGAAGTTACCCCCCGTGGTTTGACACTTACTTTGCCAAGGCCAGTTTTCTGATTTTCTCGTAACAATTCTAAACAATTCCTTAGCACCATAAGTGACTGGTTAATATTTCCTGTAAAAAATATATAATCCACTAATAAAGAAAGGTAGCAAAAAAAATCAAGGTAAAGAGAGATTTTCCTTTTCATTAACTTAACCTGTGCTCTTTGGATTATCTTCTGTTAATCATATCAGTCCATCTTTTTGTGCTTTGAAAATAATACAAGAAATCAAGTACTTTTCAATGTACAATGTATGTGTTGATTAATATACTAAAGGAAAAATTATGATATCATATTGCAGTTACAATCATCACAGACTCAAATCAACAGGAAATTTGAATATTTATGCAGTTTGTTACCACTTCAATGAATTTATCATTATAACCAGAACCAATAAAGTATCTAACTTCTTCCAATAAAAATCAAAGAGCCGATTGCTCTGAGGGATACGATTGCCATTGTTTTCATTGACACATGAAGCTGGATAATATTATTTTCAAAACTAATTCAACTGCAAATGCAAAATGTAATTTACGTAATCTGAATAGTTACAAAATAGCCAATCCTGGTTAAAAGTGTATGAACAATGTACTTAGGCCTATTGTGTTTTATTTTTGTACTATCAATTCCAAGTTTACTTTCCACAGCTGTCACTGAGACTCAGAGTGAGAGAAGTATTTCACTTCGTATCTTATCACCTATTTTCCTACGTTAATTCTAGGAGGAACCCCAATCCTAACTCTTTAAATATTTAATTTCCTTTGGGTCAGTGATCATGACTCCTTTCCGTACACATTCCTCAGTTTAAAGCTTTGGATTTCAAATATTTTGGCCACGAGCATCACTGAAGAGACATGTTTTGTTGAAATGCGCATCTGGTGCATGAAAATTGGTACCGTTAATTTTATTAAATTGCGACTGTTTTTAATATAATACGACGTTTATCGATAGAACGAGTTAATTTTTCTCAACGTGATGTTTTGATTCAGAATTCACAGAAGTTACTTTCGGAAGGGAGACAACTCGAAACGATAATATGGAAGACTCCATTTTGCCTGAAGGGGTATTGAAAGTAAACCTTTACGATGTGGACTACACTTATTTTAATTTAAATGATGCATATGATTTAAAATTATGCAACAACAATAACCCTCAAAAGCAGACATACAGAGAAAGCATCCCATGAGTTATAAATTAATCAATTGAGTGGGGAATCCAGAGCAACCATTTAACTTAGTACCCCTTGAAGTCAAGAAAACTATACGCATGCGCATAATTACCTAAACAAACCCTTTAGTAAGAATGTATATTAAACCTAAATGGTTCTCTATTTTTTATGGAAGTACAATATTAAATAGCAGTTTAATAACGGTGACATATAAGTACAAGAGTGCACACGCTAAAATGTCTCGCCTTCTATACTAATTATTGATATTATGTTGATAGTCCTAAGTATAAAGCTAAGCTTTATTACAACTGTCACATAAACTTAACATTAACCAAGTTAACTAAACAAAGACCAATGAACCTTGAAAATGAGGTCAAGGTCAGATGAACCATGCCAGGCAGACATGTACAGCTAACAATGCTTCTATACAACATATATATAGTTGACCTATTACTTATAGTTTAAGAAAAATAGACCAAACCACAAAATCTTAACACTGCAATGAACCGTGAAAATGAGGTCACGGTCAAATAAAACCTGCACGACTGACATAAAGATCATAAAATATTTCCATACACCAAATATAGTTGACCTATGGCATATAGTATTAGAAAAAAAGACCAAAACTCAAAAACTTAACTTTGACCACTGAACCATGAAAATGAGGTCAAGGTCACATGACATCTGCCCGCTAGACATGTACAACTGACAATCATTCCATACAACAAATATAGTAGACCTATTGCATAGAGTATGAGAAAAACAGACCAAAACACAAAAATTTAACTATAGCCACTGAACCATGAAAATGAGGTCAAGGTCAGATGACACCTGCCAGTTGGACATGTACACCTTACAGTCCTTCCATACACCGAATATACTAGCCCTATTGCTTATAGTATCTGAGATATGGACTTGACCACCAAAACTTAACCTTGTTCACTGATCCATGAAATGAGGTCGAGGTCAAGTGAAAACTGTCTGACAGACATGAGGACCTTGCAAGGTACGCACATATCAAATATAGTTATCCTATTACTTATAATAAGAGAGAATTCAACATTACCAAAAATCTGAACTTTTTTTTCAAGTGGTCACTGAACCATGAAAATGAGGTCAAGGACATTGGACATTTGACTGACGGAAACTTCGTAACATGAGGCATCTATATACAAAGTATGAAGCATCCAAGTCTTCCACCTTCTAAAATATAAAGCTTTTAAGAAGTTAGCTAACACCGCCGCCGCTGCCGCCGGATCACTATCCCTATGTTGAGCTTTCTGCAACAAAAGTTGCAGGCTCGACAAAAACTCCACTTTAGTTCTTATATGACAGATTTATCGTTATTCAGAGAACTCTCACATTTTTATCACAACTGGGGAATTCCCTCTGACGTGTTTCTAAATTTTTAAAAACACTAAATATAAATACTGCTTAATTCTGATTTTCCAAGTTGTTAAAACCACGCATATAAGTCAAGGGAAATATTAATCATGAAGATTATGAAAAGAACATTATAGGAAAGTTGTTTAAGTTCAATCCCTCTGTTTGTTTTTACCTTTTAAACCAAGACAATCATAAGAATCTGAGATGGTCCTTAATGTTAAAAATAAAACGGTTGACGTGAGGGCATTGTCCTGAGGCACTGGTATAAGTCTACAGATTGCTTGAAAGCAATTGTTACCCAAAAAACTGATCACAATGATATATAGCCAAGAGTAACAAAAGGGGTGTTACCCAACAACAATTAATTAGTCAATAATAATTTGTGTATTACATTATTAATATATGTATAATAAATGTGTGCATGACTGTAATAATTCTTATTCCTCTATTACCAGCTTCCTTCATTCTTTCTCCTGTGTTCTTTGTTCTGTTAGTTCTTTCACTTCCAGCCAAGTCTACAAGTGACAACTGACTTACACATATGTTCTTTTCTTGATCCTGAAATGACAAGAGAAAAGTATGAAATTTGATGTCAATTTATTTCTATATCATAATTTTACAAATTTTAGCACAAATGAAAAATAATGGTATGCAAAACTGGTAAAACTTCAAGAAAGAAAAAAGAAAATAATAAACTGCTATCATCCTTTATAACTAAGGTTTATCTACAAATTCTTTATTACTTTTAATGTTGATAGGCTATAAATGGTGAAAAATAACACCACCAGGAAATGCAAAAAATAAATTGATTCAGCATGACTATTGTAGACCTGCCAACTATCCCGATTTTCACGGTATCATCCCGATTTTCATCCCTCAACCCGAATCCCGATATCGGGATCGTAAAACAAGTCAAAATCCTGATTTTCACAAAATATACCCGAAAATAATACTTGGTTACCGATTTTGAAGTTTTTCTGATCAATTTAAAAAAATCTATAATTTTACCTGGGGACATATTATGACAAGTTTACAATCCTACCCTAATCAACAGTCACAACAGGTGTCATAATTTGTTGTTGCAAGTAATCGGATTACCTGATGTGTCATAACAATCCTCAAAATTAATTAATATTATTATTTGTGAACAGAAATTCGGTCATTGGCCTTTCATTTTTAATCAATTTATCATACGAGCACAATTTGCAACGTTTACCGTAGTTCCATAACGAAATCGTAATTAACTTTAAGATGAAAACTGTAATGAACTCTTAAAAAAACATTGTTTATCTTGAAATCCATTTAATTTTTGAAATCAGACATGTGTCTGTTGATTTAAAATCGACGCCATTTTGTATTCTCCTACTATGAACAAACCTCCGCTGGTAAGAGCACCTCGGACCACAAAGAAAGATAACTCAAATTTTATCCATTTTCTCATTAATACTGATAGACTTAATCAAAAGCTGTATTTATCCTTCTAACTTTAGGAAATATAGGTTTAGGTCTTTTGAGTCATGGTCCAAAGATAAGAAGGTCTTTGGAGGGGGAAAAGAGGGGTTTTCACTTAGTATCCTTTATTTTTTAATGCCATTTTTCTCTATTCTTAAGTTATTTTGTCAATTTTAAAATAAGTACAAGAATCATGCAAATAAAAGAAATCAAGGCTTATAAGATCATCATCAGTATACCAATGAAGAGACATGAGACAATTTAAGAGTAAAAAAACAGTGTACACAGAAACGCCGCAAAAATTGTCCCTTAAAATCTGGTCGCACACTTAATCCCCATGGAGATTTTCAAAAGTTGGCAGTTGTTACTTTTTCATATTATTTGTCAAATGAATCATAAAATTTATCAATGATTCCTTGACCTCATTTCCTGTCTTTTTAAGCGTCTGGCTGTCATTTTGGAATGCAATGTAAAAAACTTGTAGTGGGCTTAAAATTTTGAACTATTTGTGAATGTTCTAATATTTGCATCAAAACAAAAATATTTTGACCATATGGCACAATTCACAGTCATGACAGTGTTACATTTCCATGTTCTGTGAAACGAGAAATCAGCAACAACAAAAAAATCTTAATTTTGCATTTATTAGAAAAGGTTACATCTCAGTGAACATGTGTACTAAGTTTTAAGTTCATGTGACTATAATTTCATGGTAAACTACCTTTTTTTCTTCAAAATGTGATAAAAAAAAAAAACCATTACAGCTATTTTCATAATGCATGTAATTTAAAGGTTTAGTTGGCTTGCTTGCTTTGTTTTTATAACTGTTTGCTCAAGCATTGTAGTTAAGTTTTACAATTTCAATCTATAGATAGGTTGGGTTTCAGAATGTATAATATTTTTGGATGCTTAAGCAAACATTTAAACAAACAAACCAAGTAAGCCAACCAAACCTTTAAACTACATGCATTAGGAAAAAACCTGTAAAACACTGACTTTATATGTGACAATGATACCTGAACTTGTGCTATCATATCTGTATTGGCATCTAAAGGAGCCTGGACTAGTCTGATATTAAATATACTATGACTTCTACTTGATTCAGCATTTAATGCTGTGTGGGCTACTTTACGTCTTTTCTGACCTGCAATAAAGGACATTTCTATACACTTGTTTCAACTGAACAGGAGGGTTCAAATATTGGAATTCTATATCATCAAAGAAAAATATTTAATATTAAATACACAACATGATCAACATATTTTTCCAAATATGCAAGAATTTTACATGTATTTATTGATTTTTAAACCACAAACATTCTTATAAAATGTATTATTACTTTACCCTTTATAGCATGTGGAATAAATTGATAAGATCATTATATATGAAAACACATCTCTAACTGACCTCTAGAAAGCTAATATTTTCTTTGCTGAACTCACCCAATAACAATAACAAAGAGTTTTTACATTTTGGAGATAAATTTTATATCATAATAGGAAATATATTTAATTTAAATTGTATCCAGTTAGAAAGTTTGTGAAACTATAACTAATGTGAACTCATATTTTAATTGAGAGGTGAAAAACTTTGGTCACTAGTAGGTTAATTAATGTAATAAAAAAATTCACTAAACTTATCCTCAAAACACAGACTTTTATGATCTTTCTGCTGTAATATATCAACTAAGACTACTTTCTTACCTTTATACAGAACTTCAAAAGCTTCTTGTGGACTTTTAATCTCTACTTCTACACAATTCATCACATACATGTTATCATTAGAATCAGTTCGTAAAATCTTTGACTGGGGTGGTCTGAGATAAATAAAAAATTTATATTGGTTACGATACAAAGGTACAAACTCCAAGACATATATTATGCGTCAAAGATTTGTTAAATCCAGTTTACGAACTAAAAGTGACTGTCTGGTATGACAAAAGACTTCAAATTTTCATTTAAAGCTAAATTCATGTTTAATTTAACCACCTGCTAACTTTAGAATGAATTGCACTGTCGGTTTAGCTTCTACATGTATAATAAGTTGTGATTTTGAACCTTGCTCATGAGAACGTGCATTTGACCTCGATCTTATTTGACCAGGTTTGCCAGTTTTTTTGGTCTCCACAAAAAACTCCCTGCCATGAAATAGCCATGCAAGTGTGTGGAAAGAAGTGTTATAACACAAACAATCTATCATTAAAATCAACACTATAAAATTTCGTTCCATCCTCTATTTCATGAAACAGTGATAAATTATACACAGCACATAATAGACACTGTCTGGTTGAAATTTTGAATTACCATCAATTAAAAGAAGTCTGTAAAGTATTTATTTAAGTTAAACTACAATTCCTTGAAAGATAATATATTTCCCTAGTCTATATACCAGTTAATATTTGTTAAAATCAATGAAGAAACAATATGGGATAAATACAGTTGATGTCCATATGAAATGAGAATAGAACACATACTTGTAACCTGTAATTGGGTCATGTGGTAGTTCCTCCAACAGATCATAAACATAGTTGTTGTATATTTCTATGTAAGACACAAAAACAGCATAGATATTTCCCTCATCAATATCCTCTACACGTGTTGGATCGCTCATTCGTCCATGTTCACCAAACTCTCCATGGTTCCTGAAGAAGAAACATACTTCAAATGTAAAAAAAGATGTATACTAATGAAGTGTTGTGCATTAAAATCAAGATATTTGTAAATACAATAGAGAAAACAAGGTCTGTAACAATAAGTCAACTTTTCACGATGCAAATTTTTTAGACACTCCATGTACTAAAAATCTTCTATAATAATGAACATACATCCATTTGTTAACTTGACAATCCAATATTTCATTATCTATGATATTCCTACCTGCCCCTCCCTGGAGTTTTAGGAGTTGTCAATCCTGGCAGTATCTCCCTTCTCTGTCTTTCCATCATGGCATCAGCATCTGTCTGTATTTCAAAACCATTCATTCTGTCTGGTTTGAAAACCTAAAGTAAACAGAATTCATTTATCTTAAAAGAAGCTTTCTACATATAACTCGTCTATATATTTGAACTTTAAACCATGCTATATCAGGGGAAATCATTAACGTCAATTCAATGGTTACAGGGAGACAAGGTTTTCAGATATATAAGTTCGAATAAAAAAAACAAAGAATGATTCAAGCAAATCAAGTACAATAGGATGCATGGTTTCTGGGAAGATTTTAAATATATTTTACATATTGAATAATGCCCAATGAGGTGATGAAAAATAATAGGCATGGTGAAAAAAATTACACCCAAGCAGCACAAAACCATACATCACCAATAAGCAAAACAGACTAAAAACTACTATATCAGTGATTTCAAATTAGATATCAGTTTTTTCTTCATGAAACTTTGGTTCCTAAATTTTTTAATGCAAAACTCTGTCCTAATTCTTATATCAATGTTATACTCACCATATTTACAGCAAATTTGGTACCCTAATTACAATTATTAAAGTACATGTTTTTGTCATTTCAAACTAGATTTGATAGCAAAAAAGAACTTTTTAATGTTTATGTACAGTATAATGATTTTTAAACTTGTAAACATTTTTATAGTTTTAACAACCAACAATGACCAATCTGCAAAACGGCTTTCACAATTCAAACTTATTCATGTAAGGTATCTAACAAGGGACATAACACAGCTGTTTGAAATGATTTCTGTGTGTGCTACTGAGACTGACACAGTACTGAGCATTACAAATTGCTTTTGTTAATACCTACCAAAAATTAAATGACTTCTCCTGGGACATACACTTTGTAAATAATTCAAAATGTAGATCATGGTTTATGTGGAGCATAAAAAATTATGGAGTTGTAAAAAGGTAACTTTTGCATAAAGATTGCCAATGACACAGCTATTCACCAGAGACCATACAATGTGGACATTAGTATACTAGTCAACTATGTACAATAAATTGACATGATGGATTCTACTACAATTGTACAACACCAAATAAGTTGATTTTACGTAAGTTATGTTCATATAACATGAAACTTGGATAATTAACCAACATTTGATTTATACTGAAAGTTTTAAAAAAACATCTTCAAATTTTGCTCTTACATATTTCTTGGCCTGTAAACCACTAATGCTGTTAAACAGCACATCTAGACATCTTGGCATCAATCCTTGGTCATCTGGGGTACCAGTCATTGTATAGGTTTTACCAGAAGATGTTATACCATAGGTGAACAGCAAACCTGTTAAAAGATGAAAGAAGTTTTAGCTATGATTTTAAAACTATAAATAATTTGTATGGCAAGTATGAGAGATAGAACTGCAGATAACTTTGTACTGCTGATAGCCTCTCTATCAATCTATGAGACCAGTGTATACTAGGTCACTGGATCAGTGAGGAAATTCAACCTTGTCACTAACAAAAAAACTTTGAGGTGCTTACATCAAGTTACAGGCAAATTTTACCAAAAACTCTTATATATATATATATATATATATATATATTTCTTAAGTCCTATATTGCCTGTGTAAATTGTAAAATCAAAATAATTGTTTTCCCTTTAAAGTTTTGTTTAAAATCATTTTACTTGAAAATTCAGAGAACTTTTCTATTTCACAGTATACCTACCATTTTTCCCTTTAATGAGATCTTCCATCAAAGGCATGGCAACATAGTCATAGACTGCCTTCTGTGAGGTATATTCATCAAAGACATACTGAAACTGGTATTGTAACTGAAAAAAATAATAATAATAATGACTGCCAATACAAAATACAAAAGTAAAAACAATCCTAAGTTGTATAACTCCTGACTGATTCATCTATCATGTTTTATTTCACCAGATGAATATGATTTAAACTAGTTTTGCAATACCTAATTATTTCATCATTTTTGAGTGACTGCTAGTTTTCTTACTTCTTAATTGGGACCAATAAAGTGGGTCTCATGGGGGTCTAAGCGTGATGCGGGATTGCTGATTTTTTGTAAGCGTGCACGTGAAAGTCAAATTATTGTGCCATGAAAACGGGAAATGAAGTCTAGTGGGAAACGGGAAATTACAAAAAAATGATAATTGCTTACATATATAGTGTAAGCGGGATACAGGAATCTGACAAAACAGTAAGCGGGATCCGGGATCAGAACCCCCCAATGAGACCCCCAATAAACACTTATTTTTGGTTTTCATTTCTTTTCATCTATAAGCTCGACCTATTTTACTAGTTGTAGTGGAGTATTGAGTAGTCCTGGTTATTGCCTATTTCTATCAACAGAGAAACAATAAATACAAAATATCTCCAAAGTTATATATATATACCATGTATACTGAGTTTACACTCCTTTGTGTTATTGTATTACACCACAATTCTAGTTATTCTAAAATTACTATCGTGTATGGATCAGAATATTAGTGAATATATATAAACAAAATCCTACCTCTTTAACTTGTCCATTTCTTGCAATTGCATTCTGAAAGTGCAAAAAGTCATAATAAAAGAAAATTCATTTCTTATAAGATATTTAGTGTTCATATCAAAGAATACTGTTCCTATTTATCTATTGAACACCAGCAGGCAAATATAGCCTAATCTTCATGCAATCCAGAATAGAGACTTTACATTTAATTTTTGTGACCATTTCTCTGTCTTTGATATAACACATTGAAACATTATCCTAATGTGATGCATGAATAATTTTTCAGATTTGACATAAAATGAAACTCTGCCATGTCTGCTGCTGTACATGTTTGTGTGTGTTTGAACACTTGTACAGTAACAAATAATGCATGCAGTTCAGGCCAAACAACAATTTACACTTGTTCATCTCCCAAAAATTATATAACCATAGCAATGCTAGGATAAATAAGTCTATATTTTTTACTTTCTAACACACATAATTTTTCAGGGAAATCTATTCTTTTGTTGTTGTGAAATGAGGATTTTACAACCAAGTTTGAGAATGTTTTCCACTAATTGTACAAGTATATAAATATGATTCTGTTTTAAAAATATTCATTTCACAATATTTCAGAAAAATCAAAAACAAACAAATGGATGGTGTTTCCATCAGAGACAAAAATGCACCTATCAAACTATTACCTCTTGTGGCGTAAGGATGCAAGTGTTAGTATTAACAGCCTTCAAACATACAGGATCATCTGGATTATCTAAAGGTCGAATACGACAATAGACCTGAAAAATAAATAATCAAAATGAATTTGAATTGCTATAAGTCATGTAAGCTTTTTAGTTATATAATATATAATCATATCAAAATACAATGTAAATGAAATTTAGCTAGGAAAGCTGTGATTTCTAAACATTGATAAATTATTTTAATTATTCATGTAATCAGGACCAGATTCAATGGCAATTTATTATAAATTTTGTTCTTCCAATCCATAAATTTTGGCTAAGACCCATAAACACACACAGTCTTTTTTCATATTTATGAATGTGAACATTGGGATTTGTAGTGTTGTTCCGATGATCGGAATAAGTCGGAAATCAGTTGGTTGGGCCTGGCGATGTCGATAATCGATTGAGATTTTTTTTGATCGATTGTCGTTAAAGTTTTCCGGACTTTAGCTTATCAACTTCCGGTCCGTTTCCGGTTTGCATTTTACATGTGCAACAAACAAATAATAACAAAAAATATCAGGATCGATGACAATAACAATGTCAAACATCCTATAATTAAAGACATAACCAATTTCCTTCTTTATAAACGTGACAAATGCATTGACTATAAATATTTGCAGATTGATGGAATATTAATTTTATTTAACTTTGTATGAAATACTTTCTTTCAAATTATACCGGTACTTGCAACTTGAGAGCGTACATAAAATCATTCTGATTTTAGACAAAATAATTTCTTTGCTTCATTAGAACGTGTTGCAAATTGCCTTTTATTAATTTTTTATCTATTTGTAGCATCAAAAACGTCATATTCCTTTCCAAATTGCTTGCCAAACATCATTTATTTTTGTAAATTTTCCGAAATTTGTCAGCCATATTGAAAAATATAAGAATCACAAATCGGATACGGTTCAACTATGTAATAATTCCGCATTCTTGCAATTATAAGTTCAGACGCACGAATGACACAATTGACATAAAAAAATAATGATTACAAAAGTGAAAAAAAAGCATTATACACGAATTAACAGACATTGGCTTAATCCCCTTTGTTTACTGTGCAAATGCAAATGCATTTTCTTTTTTTCTTTGAATCTTAAATTTCTTAAAGTTTAAAACTTTATATATCTTTTCTTAATTCAGGTAATTAGAAGCATTCAAATGTTTATACAGCTATGTTATTGAAATTGTACTGTGAGTTACACAATTGAAATTTAGAAATGTTAGTGTCACTGTTGGTAATTAATGTTGTAATTATGAGATCAATATGAATCTTGATTCTTATTAATTATTGTTTTAACTGCTAAATAAATAGTTATCAAAGGTACCAGGATTATAATTTAGTACGACAGAATATGAAAAGGAAACAAAAGATCAAATATGAATATATAAACTCTGCAATGATAAGGAATATACACATTAGACATGTACAATGAGACTAAATGCATGATTTCATTTGAAAAAAGGGCAAGGTATTATGATGCGATTATAACCGATAGTCGGTTGGTTGGTGTCAACCAATTGTAATAGATAATCGGTTGGTAATTTCAACCGATTATCCAACACTAGGGATTTGTCCTCACCTCAACAGGTTCTGTCTGAGATCCAGATCCATTTTTATTCTTCCTGGGGGTTTTTCCTCGTCTGAAAAATATAATTATTTGTTAATACATCATGTATTACAATAAGTTTATCATGTCTAGTATTAATCATTTTTTTTATATAGGAAATAATTTCAGAGAACAATTTACAGTAAATCAACTATGAAAGTTTCTTTTTTTCTCAAAATACCAGCTGCATGATGTCTTTACTAAATTATAAATTCAATGTTTAACAATTTCACTCCAGGGGCCCAGTCAAATGTTCAGTAGCATTGCTTCCCTTAGAAAATGAAGTAGATACTTAGTCAGCCATAAGCGTCTGAGCTAAGTAAGTACTTCTTTAGCTCAGTTGGTTAACAGGCTGCCTTGTAACACAAAGGTCCTTGGTTTCGAATCCTGATGGAAACAAGTAGTTTTTAATGAAA
Organism: Mytilus galloprovincialis; assembly: GCF_965363235.1. NCBI lineage: Eukaryota > Metazoa > Mollusca > Bivalvia > Mytilida > Mytilidae > Mytilus > Mytilus galloprovincialis. Next base: position 37,161,933 of record NC_134844.1, on the reverse strand, counting down.
TTCATGCTCTCTGGTTAAGCTTAAATTAAAATATTGTTTGTTTGCACTTTTCCAATTCCTATTTTTTCAAACAGGGTAGGTATATAGGGCCAAAAATAATATGCGTGTTTCCTATTACATTTTTGAAACAAATAGGGTACGTAGGAAGGGATTTTTTTTATTTTACCTTTTTCTTTACATTTAGTCTATGGGAAGGACATTCTAACTTTAACAGTGCTTATTGAAAAATACCCAAAAAAAAACTTTAGGGTAGTCTGTTTTTGAGCTTATAAAATAGGGTGGATACCGTAATAGGAAACACACATCTTTTTTTATTTTGCCAAGGAGACTTCAGAATTAAGTTCTAAGGGGAAGCAATCCTGTAAATTTCCCCCCCTATATATATATATTATATATACATGTAAATGAAGATCTCATCATTATAAAGTATAATGACTCTTGAGGTGGGGGGAAGTTTGAGAGATTGCTTCCCCTTAGAACTTAAGTCTCAAGTTATGTCAGTAGTAAGAATTTGAGCTTTGGAATTACTTCTTTAACTCAGTCAGTTAACGAGCTGCCTTGTAACACGAAGGTCCTAGGTTGGAATCCAGCAATTTTGTAATGGAATTAATGCTCTCTGGTTACACCTGTAAAGTTTATTCCGTGTTGAGAACCCCCTTTTTTGCATCTCTCCAGACCTGTTTTATCCATTGCCTCTGTTGTCTTGAATAATGGGGAATCGAAATATCGGCGCTGCCTATTTTTCAGTGATAAAGGTCTTTTGAACTGGGTAAATTGCAGACATGGGGTCAATTACATTTGAAAGTAATTAATTACATTCAATTACAATTACAAAATCTTCAATTAAATTACACATTACATTTGACTTTTTTTACCAATGTAATTAATTACATTCCAATTACTTGGCAAATGTAATTAATTACTTCAATTACATTTGAAAGGAAATTTAAGATAAAACATTGAAAACATGCATTTATTCTATGATATGTACATAAGTATTATACATTGCTCTATAGTTATAACAATTAGACAGTGTTCAACTAGTATATACATTTTTGTATTGTGTCATATAACTTATTTAAGCATTTTCCCATTACATTTGACCATCATCAGCTTTTCAAATGTTCCATCAGCCAGTCTGCACCTTTCCGGCCTAAATGTTTTTCCAGCAGTGCTAAATAAGCGTTCAACTGGTGCAGATGTGGCTGGAATAGCTAAATATTGCACTGCTAACTTAGCTAGACGTGGTAAACGTTGACAGTTACTATGCCAATACAAAAGAGGGTCTTTTGACATATCAATACAATTATCTGACAAGTAATCATCCATTTCTGAACTTACAGAAATCCCTGAAGGGTTTCTTTTTCTTTCCACTGATGGGGCTGGCATGAAACTGAAAAGATCATCATTTTTTGCTCGCTTACATGGGGGAGAATTTTGATCACAAGGGGGCTCAGATGATGTAGGGACTTGACTAAGTTTGTCCTTAACAACAGCTAAACACTGATCAATCTGTTCAGTTTCACACCATCTGGTCTTAAATCTTGGGTCTAAAAAGCTAGCAAGAATATATGCTTCATCCTCTACAAACTGAAACAATCTTTCTTCAACAGAAGATTTCAATGATTTTATCATTTTACAATTATAGTCAACTGATATAAGTTTTAACTGGTGTTTTAATCCAAGTGTTACAGGAATTGGCAAGCTAGCAGTTACAGTTTTTTCACCTTGGACAAGGACTGTAGCTTTGTCAAAAGGTTCAAGTATAGTACATAATTCAGAAAGCAGTTTTCTCTCATAGGATGAAAGCTTAGTTTTACAGTCTATTTTGTCCAATTCTAATTCTGGCACATTCAAAACTGAGCAAATCATATGCAGTTGTGAATTCCATCTTGTAGCATTAGCAGCTTGCAATCTTTTATAATCTTCAAGGATTTCTGAAGCAATAATAGATTTCCTAACAAAACTGACAATATTTGATGCCTTTGTAATAACAGTTTTAAGGTGGGGTGAACAATCTTTCAGGCCATCCTTAACAACCAATTGTAAGGTGTGTGCAAAGCATCTTGAATGTTTGGGTAAGCAGTCGATAGTAATTCATCAGACTGGTCATCTTCAATTTCTTTGTCTACATCATCAATTTCCTCATCAGAACACTCATGATCTACCTTAAAGTCATCAAAGCCAGGAATTGAAAATGCTTTGACCATATTACTAGCATTGTCACTGACTATTGCAGCAATTTTAAAACCTATTTCAAATGAAGTAACAACTTCTTCATATTCACTCCTGATGGATTCTGCTGTGTGTCTACCTTTGAATCGTTTACAGCATATCATGACAGACTTCATAGCCCAGTCCAAAATAAAGTGGCCTGTGATTCCCAAAAATCCTCTCATTTGTCTACTAGACCAGAGATCAATGGTTAAACACACACTTTCAGCTCTTTTAAGAGTATTTACAAGGTTATTTTTTATTTCAACCGATTTTTCATGTAGAAGTTTCGAAGATAAATGCTTTCTGCTAGGCACTTGATACTTAGTGTCAGCTTTTTCCATCAAGTTTTTAAATTCTTCACTTTCGACAATAGAGAGTGGTAAAAGATCCCCAGCTATGAACATTATAAGAGCATTTGTCATTTCTAACTGTTTTGGATCAGACGGTGAATATTTTACACTTTTTTTTATGCATTGTGTCAATGTTGGTTGAATTTCTTTATTCTCAGAATGCAGAATGTACAAATCTCTGTGTTTTCTCTGAAAATTACAAAAGGCCTTATTTAATATCTTGAAAATATTAAATTGTTTTAATTTACCTATTGAAATTTTACATTTATTTAAATTTATTTGATTGTAAATGATACAAAAAAAGAGCACTATTTTTTATTTTTTGAAATGATTTTCATTTTTATCCCAGCTTATTCAAATTATTTATCTTAAATAAGTGATTTAGAAATCTGACTTCTTAAAACAAAAATAAACTTTAGTTTTAATCACAACTAATTAATTTAATAAACAAAATATTTTCCAAATTTAAATGTAAGCTATTAGAGGATATAAGATAAATGAAATCTGATTAGAAATGAAAAAGAAGCATTATGAATTTATTAATTTTTAAAATTCTTATATAGTATTACCTTCATATGTGTAACAAAGTTGGATGTAACTTTATAACTTCCACTAATGAGGGTGCCACAATGCATACATTTTCCTTTGAAAGTATTTCCATTTTGGAAGTCATCAGGAACAGTAAAATGTTCCAGTACACTCTTGGAGCTCATTTTTAAATCTGATAAAATGTTTTCTTTCAACATTCATATATATAGTGAACAAATTTTGCAAGTGATATTTTGTCATATGCATTATCCCTTCAAGAATTTAAACATGTACCTATAGGCCCTAGGGGTATATTTATCTCTCTCTAATTAGCCTTATATCTGTTTAACATAACTGTTATAAAAACAGTCATTATATAGTTTGTAATAAAACAAATAGCCAGAGGTTATATTTATTGGTTATTTAAGTCCTTGAATAAAGTTAATTATGTTAAATCAATGTCTTAAAATATCTATCTAAATCTACTAATTAAGGTCAAGACAGTGACTTCCTAGTGGTTTCTTTTAAAATTATGGCATGTGTCTACATTTTTTTTATCATTCAATACAAAATGAAGTATCTACCATGGTTGTGTTAATACAGAAAGTATACTGTGAAGGCTTTTCTTTGTCAGCTTACAACATTTGTTAAGATTATTGCTTTTAATAATTTTTTGAGAAAACACAAGATTTAATCTTTTGATCCAAAATTTCAAATGTAATTGACTTGTAATTGAAAAGTAATTGTCAATTACAGGCAATTTTGGCTATGTAATTAATTACATTCAATTACATGTAATTGAAAAAATGCTCAATTACACATTACATTCAATTACATGATAAATTGTAATTAATTACAGTCAATTACAATTTCATATTTCAATTACCCCATGTCTGGTAAATTGCGACAGAAATAATTTCCTATCGGAAAATTATAACATGAAGAACTTCCATGGCAATACCTTGTACCTTTATTTAGTCTGAGTTATCCAGCTGCGACCGACAAGGTATACACACAGGACATTTATTTTCCCTTATTTTTCTACTCAGTTTTTATTTGTAAACTCGCTAATAAGAAAAATTATCATGAAAAAGAAAAAAGAAAATACTTTTTCATTAAAAATTAGTATATCATGAAAACTTTGATTTCATAGCATACATTGTATAGATACATATTTTTATTACATATTAATTCTTTTTTGTCATATAAATAAAATGATACTTGTGGCATAAAACAAAACTTAACATAATTCATAGTTAACTTCATATCATATATATAGACAGGTATTATTTCATCACACATATCAGTAGTTCCTTAGGCGTTTATGTAGTTTTTGGCTTTCACATTTTTTTGGGTAAATCAAAAAGAGCTTTAGAGGCTATACATCTATATCGTCTTCTTTTATTTATATATTTATTTTTTTTTAGAAAAAAAGAGGTTGTAATAAAAATTTAATCAAAGCACCAAAGGGTGCTATAGGCAGTTAATCAAAAACCCAAAGGCAAACTTGGCCAAGTTCAAATGAATAGTGTAAAGAATTAGTCAAAATATTTATCTCAGGCATTGTTTTCAGCTTTTTCTAAAGTATCAAATAACATGAATAATGCTTGAACAGTAATGTTTATGTTATGCAATCCTACCACTTTCAAAAGTTATTTCCAATTTATATTTATAAAGATTCAATGTCTGAGATTATACACATACATGTACACTGTCCTATGTTAGGGGAGAGTTTTGTGCCAGTTAAGATGTTTAAGCCGCCACATTCTGTATGCACCTGTCCATAGTGAGGACCCACTAATGTGGTGATTGTTGCTGTATATCATATTTATTTTTCATAATTGTTTTGTACATTTTTTTTAAATTTTAATTTCTTGTGTATACTTCTGATTTTAGTGTATGTCCAAGTTATTGTAAATGCAATGTTGTTTTTGTTTTGTTTTTTGTTTTTTTTTAATTTTGTATTATCTCCCTTGAATCAATATGTCCAAGTATTTCTGCTGTAGATTATGTTTGTACATTACTATTTTATAATAATAAGAAATGTTGATGATAATTTATATTATATAGAAACTTTATGGTAAAATTAGTATACTTAAAACCTAAGCATATACAATCATGACATTTATGATTACCTTAAAGGTGACTTAACTTGTATTTTTTGTTATCTCCCTTGAGTCACTTATTTCTATTATTCTTATAATTGAACATGTAAATATATACTTCTCACAATTACAAATATAAGTGACACTTATGGCAAATGTTAATGTAAAGATATTATTCTGTAAAAACTAAAAAATTGTGAAACATTGTTCATAATTATGAAAATGCTTTATCACAATTGTCATATTCAATCCATTGAAAATTTTTTAAAACTTTTTCTCTTTTATTGTTCTATTTTTTTTCATTTATTTTTAAACACTCCTTTGAAAATTATCTTATTTGACATCCCCATTCTTATTACTTTTCTGTGTTTACATCATTATTGGAAAATTATGTTTATTTCTTTCATTCAACTACTTGATGTAATTTGGATGCAAACTTTTTACTATCAATGAGTTCATTAAAGATTTTGTCTGTTAATTGTCAAGGCCTCCGTAACACATTAAAAAGAAGAGACGTATTTGATATGCTGAAGTCAAAGAACTGTAATATATATTGTATTCAGGATACTCATTTTACAAATGATATAGAAAACATAGTGAGATCTATGTGGGGTTATGAGTGTTATTTTTCATCTGTTAGCTCAAACTCTAGAGGTGTAGCTATTTTGTTCAATAATAATTTTGAATGCAAAGTGTTGAAAGAAAAAAAAGATATAAATGGAAACTATTTAATTTTAGATATTCTTGTAGAAAATAGAAAGATAACTCTTGTATGTCTATACGGACCAAATACAGACAATCCTGATTTTTTTTCTAATATTATGTCTGTTATTGATGATTTTGAAAATGAATACTTTGTTATTTGTGGTGATTTCAATCTTGTCCAAAACCCATGTATAGATTATTGCAACTATGTGAATATTAACAATCCGAAAGCTAGGGAAAAAGTATTGGAATTTATTGAAGAAAGAAATTTGATAGACCCGTATAGAGAACTTTTTCCAGATGTACAGCGATACACTTGGAGGAAGAGAAATCCTTTTAAACAGGCTAGATTAGACTTTTTTCTTCTCACTGAAAACTTTTTAAACAGTCTAAAAAATTGTAATGTACTTCCAAGCTATCGGTCAGATCACTCTATGATTTTGCTAGATTTAGAATTTAACCCTTTCATTAGGGGCAAAGGTTTGTGGAAGTTTAACAACTCTTTATTATATGATATAGACTATATAAATACTATTAAGCAAAAAATTCAGGAAGTGAAAAAACAATATTGTGCTTTAGTTTATAATATGGAAAATATTGACAAAATAGATAATACAGACATTCATTTTAGAATTAACTGTCAGCTTTTGCTTGAGACTCTTCTTATGGAAATTAGGGGGAAGACAATTTCATATTCAAGCTATAAAAAAAAGCAAGACGAAAAAAGGGAAATAAATCTTCGAAATGAAATAACTCAATTAGAGGAGAGAGTTGATGAACATTCCATTAACACATTAGAAGCAAAAAAACATGAGCTTGAAAGTTTACGAACACAAAAATTGAAAGGGAAATTAGTAAGATCCCGTGTCCAATGGATACAGGAAGGGGAAAAACCTACTAATTATTTCTGTGGCTTAGAATCACGAAATTTTATGAGTAAAATTATTCCCAAAGTAGAGAAAGAAAATGGGGAAATTATAACAAAACAAAAAGATATTCTGAATGAAGTTAAATATTTTTATGACAATCTTTATAAAAAAAGGGATACTAAAAGTACTTTAAGTGATCTTAAAAAAGACTTGAAAAATTTAAATGTCCCTATACTTTCGTCTCTGGAAAAAGAAAGCTTGGAAGGTACAATTACTGTTAAAGAAGCTGGAGAAGCATTGAAAAAAATGAAAAACAACAAAACTCCTGGAACGGATGGTTTTTCAGCAGAGTTCTATAAATTTTTTTGGAAGGATCTTCAAATTTTTATTGTAAATTCTTTAAATTATGGGGCAAAAACAGGGGAACTATCTGTTACACAAAAACAAGGGATTATTACTTGTTTGCCAAAAGGGAATAAACCCCGCCACTTTTTAAAAAACTGGCGCCCTATATCTTTACTGAACACTGTGTATAAAATTGGATCAGCAGCTATTGCAAACAGATTTAAGAGTGTTCTTGATAAACTGATAAATTTTGATCAGACTGGTTTTATTAGTGGAAGGTATATTGGGGAAAATATAAGACTCATTTATGATATATTACAGTACACAGAGGAACATGAAATACCAGGGTTATTACTTTTGATTGATTTCGAAAAAGCTTTCGATTCAATATCATGGGATTTTTTGATAAATGTTTTGAAATTTTTCAATTTTGGCGAATCTATCATCAATTGGGTTAAAGTTTTTTACAATAATATCAACTCTGCTGTCATCCAGGGGGGGAACCTTTCAGATTTTTTTACTATTGGAAGAGGTTGTAGACAAGGGGACCCCCTGTCTCCATATCTTTTTATTTTATGTGTTGAGATTCTGGCATTGAAAATAAGGGGAAATAGCAACATTAGTGGTATAGAGGTCACACAGGTTGAGCATAAATTGTCACAATTTGCTGATGACACCTCTTTGATTTTGGATGGGAGTGAAAAATCTCTACAAGAATCATTATTAGAATTAGACTGGTTTGCAAAAATATCTGGACTGAATATTAACTTCACAAAAACACAAGTTATTTGGTTTGGGAGCAAAAAATATAGTACAGATACCTTATGTCCTAACAGAAATCTGTCCTGGGGTGAAACTTCTTTTAAATTACTAGGAATTAATTTTGATGTAGATCTTGAAAAAATTGTTAAGATAAATTATTCTGAAAGAATTGTACAGATTAAAAATACTTTAAATCAATGGTCTAAAAGGAATCTAACTGTTATAGGGAGAATAACTGTGGTTAAAACTCTAGTCTTGCCTATTGTAAACCATCTCATTATCTCTCTGCCAAATCCTTCAGATGATATTATTAAGAGAATAAATGAACTTATTTATTCATACATATGGAACTCACCTATACATAGAGTTAAGAAGGATATTCTAATCAAAGATTATTTGGAGGGTGGTTTGAAAATGCTTGATTTGAATATGTTCATTACAGCACTTAAATCAACATGGATTAGGAGGATTTTGCAGAGAGATAGTAAATGGCAAAATATTTTCATGTCAAATATAGATAAAAGAAAGTTGTTTAGTTGTGGTGTTGATTATATTAGACAACTGTATATGAAAGTTAACAACCATTTTTGGAAAGATGTACTAAGATCTTGGGAAATGATTATTCAAAAAGAAAGAAATTTTACTTATGATTCATTTTTATCAAATCCACTATGGCTGAACAATATTATTAAGATTGGTCATAAATCAGTAATTTATCAAGATTGGTTCAAAAGTGGTATTAGATTTGTAAATGATATAGTTGACCAAAATGGATTGTATATTTCATTTGACCAATTTAAGCAAAAATATAACATTAACACAGATTTTCTTAAATTTAACAGTGTTATTTCGGCAGTGAAAGAGGCATCAAAATCTTTCCCTAAAGGATCTTACAAATTAGTTTGTCCTTTTATACCATCATGTCTACAAATATTTTTAAAACATTGTAAAGGATCAAAAGATATGTATTCTGTACTGACTAGAAATAATGTTATTCCTACTGGACAGCTTAAGTGGGTTAAAATTTTAGGTGAACAGAACCTGAACTGGAAAAAGATTTTCAGACTGCCTTTTGCTGTTACTAAAAATAGTAAATTACAGTGGCTGCAATATAGGATTAACCATTGCATTATTGCCACAAATCAGTATTTAGTTAAAATAAAATTGACTGATGATCCTTTGTGTACATTTTGTAAATCAGATAATGAGTCTATAGAACACCTATTTTGGAATTGCAATACTGTACAAGATTTTCTACAGGATGTTGATAACTGGTTCCTTTCCGGTGGAATAAGTCTCCCAATGAATAAATTAAACTTTCTTTTTGGAGACTTATCCAAAATATTTCCCAACAATCCATATAACATTATTTTTCTTTATATTAAACAATATATGTATAATTCTAGATGCTTTAAAAAGAATCTCTCATTGCAAGCAATTATAATAAAACTGAAAGATATGTATAAATTAGAGAGTATGATAGCTGTAAAAAATAAAAAGATAACTGAATTTGACAATGTATGGAATGTTTTTGAAAAACTATTATTGTATACCGACTAATGTCTTTTTTGTTGTTGTTACAATTACTTAGGACTACTTAATTATAATCTTTTTTAAAGAAAATATTTTTGCCATGTTATGTACTTGATCAGTGTTGATGGCTGTTACAAAAGAAATATGTCTCGTTAATATAAAAAAAATAATTTCAACATAATTATGTGATATTAAAAATAAAGATAGGGATGTAACTGGATAATCCTTTTGAGTTTTGTTTTTGTTTTTTGCTTTTTTTTATTTTTCCTTCTTTATTTCTTTATTTTTTTTTTTATCTTTTATTTTTTTTTTTTTTTGCTTTATCTTTTCTATAGAAAATGTAAAATATTTCCAATTAAGATTTATTTATAAAAATGACATTGTATTTATCTTATATGTATTATATTGTATGTATATCATGTATATGTTGTAATTGTTGGAAATAAAAAAATCAAAAGTTAAAAAAAAAAAGTTATTGTAAATGCTCTTTTATTCCGATGTTGGAAAGTTCCGGGCGGAAAGAACTCACTAGCCGAAAAGTTTCAGAGGAACTTATTAGTATGTGTTACTTTGTTCTTCCTCTGATTTAAAAGTTCCACCGGAACAAAGTGACTAGTTGAAATAGTATACATTTTCGTTATTATGTAAAGGGGCCAGCAAAAGCAATCCTTTGGGTGTAGGAGTTTCTCCCTGCATTAAAGATCTATTGGTAACCTTCGACTGTTGTCTGCTCTTAGATCAGGTTATTGTCTATATGACACATTCCCCATTTTCATTCTCAATTTTATTAGGCACTGGATACGGTTACATGGAAATGTAACAACAATAAAAATATTATTGTTACACTGGAGACTAATTACCGGAATGCAAAGTTGGGCGAGGAACTGATTTATTACGAATGTAACAATAATTACTGAGGCTACGGTTACATTACCCTGAGATTAATAGTAATCTCAGCATTACGTTATTGTTACTGGGGGGAGGGGTACATGAAAAACATGCCGATCAATGCATTTGAATGGGAGCATATAGTTGGACCCCCCCCCCTTTATCAAATGGTTGGATCCGCCCCTGATACTGATAGAAAATAAATATTATTATTCAACAAATGGTGTATAACTTTTTTGAATAGTTTTACGTATTAATGGTTTTGATGTTCCTAAAGATACTACTCAAGATTAGGAGTGCCAAAGGCGAAAAATGTAGTTCAATGGTTTCACTTTTTTAAAGTATTTAACTGCACACCTTCTCTTATTACTGTCATACTTTGAACCAATTTATTTAGAGTGAAAAACATTTAAACTTGGGATGCGTTTTAGAGGAAACTAAAACAATATCAAGACATAAATTTCATACAGCTATACAATTTGATGCAAATTGATACATCAAAAGCAAAGTTTGCTAACTGTCACTTTAATACTAAGAACTTCTGTATGTACACGTATCAGTGGAGGACTTTATTTCGTTCATCAAAAATGTGTCGGACTTTAAAAACACTTACTGGATTTGTAGAAATTGTCATTGTAAATAAAAAATTACAGTAAATAAATTGTATACGTGTAATAAATGTATGCATTGCAAATATAAAATAAATGTCTTCAACTTTTATTATTAGTACATATTTCTAGTCCCATCGTACATCACTGGTTTTCAACAGGTCCTTACCCAACCATGCATTCCGGCATTTAGTCTCCTATGTAACAATAATATTTTAATTATTGTTACATTTCCATGTAACCGTAGGCAGTGTCATACACCTTATCGCTATTAGTCCGCCATTACTGAAAATCACACAGGTTCCCGTAAAATTTTGTCGTCATAAAACAAAATATCTGACGCCACAATGGAAAAGTGATTGTTTTGTTGTATGCGTCAAAAGTTCAAGCGGCCGGGTCAGCCGGGATTAGTGATAAGGTGTATTTTATTAGTCTCAAATTATAACTGAATTAAAATATCTTGATTACGGTTTAACTGTATTCCATTACTAATATCATAATAAAAAAAACATTTATTTAAACTTTAAATAACTGTAATAGTAGGAATTAAGAAAAACTTGTTTGTAACTTCAACTTGTTGAAAACATAAACGTTTCTCGAGCCTCGTTAGTCCATATATGTCAAGAAATTAGTGCTGAATATTTCCCCCCTTACATTTGTAACCAGGTACAAATGGTACATGGTGAATTTACTAATTCTTTTCAACTGTAACGAGTTACAAATGGGTACAACGATACATGATTGAGGGAACCGCATAGAATTGATTCAAGAACACTTAACGAGTGTTTAAATAAGAAAAATTATAAAAAGAAACATTATAACAAAAAAGTCGTATTTTTCTGAACCGGAAATCAAAAATTCCTTGTAAAGTAAAAACAATTACGGTGTGATACGCGTCACAGATTCGGACTTAATATTTTACAGAATATTATATGCGACTTTGGAAGTTAAATAATGCCGTCCTTTAGAAAACAGTTGTTAAAGTTTTAATCTCAATATTTATTGAAGCACATTGAGCTTAATCAAAACACGTGTAGCATTATGTTACATTGTAACACCAAAGCGAAACAATCTTAAAATGACCTTGACATTGACCAATCAGAAAACTACAATAACAACAACTCTATTTGACAAGCATGAAGGAAGTCATTTGCGAGATAAAGGAATAATATAACGAGAATACAAATGAGCATACATTTAAGATTACTGAATTTAGATGATTTAAATAATCTCAATCATTTCAGACAAAAAACGAATAAAATGATTAATAATAAAGTACCTATGTATCATCAGAATCCTCCCAATTTAAAAGGTACGTAAATTTCGTCTTCTATGTAATTTGAAATTGCCGCCAACTTATATCAGCTGATTAATAGACTACTGACGTATGTAATACGTATCGATGACAAACAATATTCCTACGACTTTTGCCTTTTGGGAAATGTAAACGACTCGTCTTTATAGATTTTCGGCGATCAAATATTTCATACAATTGTTCTTTGACATCTTAACCAACAGCACAGGGAATAATAAACTATAGAAGGATTTCTATCGAGCACTACTTCCTATGTGCAACTTCAAAACTTTTGAGAAAATCGACAACCATTTAACGTTTTTATGGTAATATTTTTTATATTCCAGAATAAAAAATATGAAAAAAGTGTTGAATTAGTTATAAATAACATGATAGCCAGCCAGATAATAAAAGTGGCACATATTTCAGCATTTATTGGGTAGAACATAAATCTAGGGTGCTCGCATAAAGCAGCTTAACTGCTTAAAAATAAAATAAACATGCAATTCATTTGTTTTAGATGTGCGCCATAAGAGACATAACAAGCACAGGCACTTGTCTCAGAAAAAAAAAATCCTATATACATCAATATCTTATTAAGATGTATAGGGGGTAAATTCTATGACAAGACATAGAAATTACAAAGTATCATAAAAATTCTTTCAGGTATGAGGCAGCACTACTTAAGAATAGGCTGCAAAATGAAGCCTCGTCCATGTTTGAAAATTAACTTTTAATTTTCTAGATGGTATGGTGGGTAAAATTGTTTCTGCTGTCTGTAAATACCAAATGCTGTATCATGGCTGAATGTTGTTCCTGCTTTCTTTCTTTTTTTCTATATTTATGTATAATATATTACACTTATCAAAAAACTTTATTTTATAGGTGTGCGCAGCTGAAACACTTAACACGAACAATGATGGTGTTGCATTGAAATAGAACTTTTTACACATAAAAAGGTTAATCAACTTCATTGAACATATTCCCCTTAATGGTATATCTCTTACTGTGGTGGCATCGCTCAATGATACTTAAAATGATCTGCGTTATATGCTTTTTTACAAGTTACAGTTGTTTGTTGTTTCAAATTTCCCCCAGTTAAAAATCACGTGACTTATTTTTAAACCAAGCGCCACAAGGGAGTTAATCGACAAGACTGCTAGACATCTCGGACCATACATACTTAACTCGGTACATATCAAACTCGGCCTATTAAATATAGTTTGGTCTCACAATATCGAAAGTCGGACTACTTGTTTTAGTCTGAGTTATCCAGCTGCGACCGACAAGGTATACACACAGGACATTTATTTTCCCTTATTTTTCTACTCAGTTTTTATTTGTAAACTCGCTAATAAGAAAAATTATCATGAAAAAGAAAAAAAAAGAAAATACTTTTTCATTAAAAATTAGTATATCATGAAAACTTTGATTTCATAGCATACATTGTATAGATACATATTTTTATTACATATTAATTCTTTTTTGTCATATAAATAAAATGATACTTGTGGCATAAAACAAAACTTAACATAATTCATAGTTAACTTCATATCATATATATAGACAGGTATTATTTCATCACACATATCAGTAGTTCCTTAGGCGTTTATGTAGTTTTTGGCTTTCACATTTTTTTGGGTAAATCAAAAAGAGCTTTAGAGGCTATACATCTATATCGTCTTCTTTTATTTATATATTTAATTTTTTTTAGAAAAAAAGAGGTTGTAATAAAAATTTAAAAATAAAATAAACATGCAATTCCTTTGTTTTAGATGTGCGCCATAAGAGACATAACAAGCACAGGCACTTGTCTCAGAAAAAAAAAATCCTATATACATCAATATATTATTAAGATGTATAGGGGGTAAATTCTAAGAAAGACCAGAGACATATAATACAATGTATTATATGTCTCTAGAAAGACATAGAAATTACAAAGTATCATAAAAATTCTTTCAGGTATGAGGCAGCACTACTTAAGAATAGGCTGCAAAATGAAGCCTCGTCCATCTTGTTTGAAAATTAACTTTCAATTTTCTAGATGGTCAGTTTTCCTGTCGAAGTTCGGTGGTTTTCTACGAGCACTGAAGCTTCCGCCACCAATCAAACTGGCAGCCTCGAAATAGAACAAACGTGGCACTAAAAAGTGGAGCTAAAACAACAACAATCACTCACTCAATTACAAGTCAGGAATTTGAAACTCCGCGGTTGTCGTTGGTTGCTGTCTGTTATATTTGTGTTTTGTTGATTGTTTTGGTCATAGTCTTGTTTTTTTTCTTTAATTTTTTCATGTCGGGGACTATGATATGAATTTTGCTCGTTGTTGAAGACTGTACGATGACCTTTAGTACATGGATTCGCTTTATTGAATTTTTTATTGGATACTTATCTCAATTATCAATCATTGTATGAGAGGATGCCCTGGAAAGATCGTGAATTGTTTGGTTACATATTTTACTAATTTTCAATGTTCTTTTAATGACACTGAAGATTTTCTTTAAAGATGGTCGGAAATTTAAAAACACACGATGTCATCACCATGTTCAACTAGCTTGTTCCTTTGAGTACTCCTCGCTTTCCGCAAATCTTATCTTAAAGTTGTTATGTATGTATAAATTAACCCCTTCTAGTAGTATTTGAAGTTGACTCTGTCGCTTTTTATTTTGTGCCAGTATTATTCAAATGATTCGGACTGTTTTTTCTATGTGACGAATACCATTATCTACTCAAATGCGATTTTTCTTTATAACAGAAAGAAAAGAATACTTAGATAAGCAATCGCGACAAATGTAATGAGGGATTCAGTGAATTTAGAAATACACATGACCTCATCAAGATTAGAAAGTTCATTAGAGTTATAAACGATGACATGGGTTCTCTATATTAACCTTATCCTCCAACCCTCATATTTTAGAGGCCTTCCATTTTAAAAGATACACTGTACACCTTGAACAAGTAAGCATATCTTTGTATCGCTGTTGTATATATTGTTCATTCCCTCTTCATGTATACCTTTGTATAGATATGCATTAATGTTTGCCACTAGACGTTAAGCAAATGACAAGCAATCCAAACGTTGCATGGCAGTGTATTGGATACTTACAAATATGTTTTAGTTGGATCTGACTTAACATTTCCATTTTCATTTGAGATAATAGTTACTCTCAACACGTTTCATTGGTCAAAATGAAAAATGAACCAGACACTAAATAACGTCTTCTAAAAAACAATGCAGAAATAACCATGAACTTTGTCTTACTACAATGGTTATCATAATTTTCTGTGTCAGCACAAGAAGCGCTTTTAGAGGAGTTGGAAATGATAAAGGATTATAAATCGTTTCTCAGTTTGAGTGGAGATTTCAGTTTCTTGTGTATTGTGTTGTGGATACTAATGAAAATGATTGTTTCCTCTTTTCTTCGATGACTCATCGCCGCGGATTTGTACTTACACAAGCAATAAGACTGGTACCACTAGTGATGGAGGATCTGTTTAATTTTGCGGAGCACCTAAACACCTGATCACTCTCCATGTTTAGCTGGGTTCTTGTTGCCCAGTGATGTATTTTTAACTGTTGTTTGTCTATTGGTCGTTTTTCGTTTTTTTCACAGCGTTGTTTAGTATGTTTTTGTCACAGCGTTGTTTAGTATGTTTTCGTGTTTGTCACAGCGTTGTTTAGTATGTTTTCGTGTTTGTCACAGCGTTTTTTAGTATGTTTTTGTGTTTGCCACAGCGTTGTTTAGTATGTTTTTGTCATAGCGTTGTTTAGTATGTTTTTGTCCCAGCGTTGTTTAGTATGTTTGTCACAGCGTTGTTTAGTATGTTTTTGTCACAGCGTTGTTTAGTATGTTTGTCACAGCATTGTTTAGTATGTTTGTCACAGAGTATGTTTTCGTGTTTGCCACAGCGTTGTTTAGTATATGTTTGTCACAGCGTTGTTTAGTATATGTTTGTCACAGCGTTGTTTAGTATATGTTTGTCACAGCGTTGTTTAGTATGTTTTTGCCATAGCGTTGTTTAGTATGTTTGTCACAGCGTTGTTTAGTATGTTTTTGTCACAGCGTTGTTTAGTATGTTTGTCACAGCATTGTTTAGTATGTTTGTCACAGAGTATGTTTTCGTGTTTGCCACAGCGTTGTTTAGTATATGTTTGTCACAGCGTTGTTTAGTATATGTTTGTCACAGCGTTGTTTAGTATATGTTTGTCACAGCGTTGTTTAGTATATGTTTGTCACAGCGTTGTTTAGTATGTTTTTGCCATAGCGTTGTTTAGTATGTTTTTGTCAAACGCTGTAGTATGTGTTTGTCACAGCGTTGTTTAGTATGTGTTTGTCACAGCGTTGTTTAGTATGTTTGTCACAGAGTGTGTTTTCGTGTTTGCCACAGCGTTGTTTAGTATATGTTTGTCACAGCGTTGTTTTGTATATGTTTGACACAGCGTTGTTTAGTATATGTTTGTCACAGCGTTGTTTAGTATGTGTTTGTCACAGCGTTGTTTAGTATGTTTTTGACTTTGAATATCCCTTTGGTTTCTTCTCATTTTTGTTTTTACTTTTTTTAAATTATATTTTTAGTCAGTCAAATTATGAAATAATCGTTATTTCGATGAAACAGCAGTAAGTTTATAGTTGAAATGTAATGTATTGGTCATATATGTTGGTTAAAAAATGTTTACGTCTTTGACATTTTATTAACAATATACATTTCACAATAACAAAATATAGTTTTGATAAAGCACTATATGTATTTGATAAAGCTCATAACGGTTATAATGAAAGACATATGATTTCAAGTCGCCTCATCCCATACTAAGTAGATATTCATCAGTACTTTGTAATCTGTTTTATACTTGATATATTTAGTAGTTAGTATCTACCATATCAACATAAGTTTTAGGAAAATGCTAATATTTATGTAATTCTATTTTACACATTTTTGCAACCTCTTCAGTTTTTAGTTTCTATCTTTTACCGACAAAAGTGGTAAATTGCATTTTCGTATCGTACTGGCTATATTATATAAGGATATGTTAGAATCTATTGACCCTCAGACTTTGTCCCCAGTCAATATAAGCTGAACAGGTCAACGTGTAACTTATGTTTTACCTCATCAAAAGTTCATTATTGATAGTTTAATAAATATATCATACAAATGTTTTTAACACTGTGTATGTTTAAAGATTTGTCTTAGAAGTGGTGGTATACATAAAAACCGATAATCTGTCTTGCATGGAATTTGAGAACTTGCACAACCACAATAAGGCGTAAGCGTTTAAATCATCTCGTTTCATACCTTGTTGATATATGAAAAGGTACAAAACTACGATAAATCTAAGATTGCATTAACTAAAGCAACACGAGAAATACTGGTTTTGAAATAAATTTATAAAGATTTAATTAAAAATATTAAAACATAGTTTTTCATAACCTCGAAAGGATAAAGAGTATTATAATCGCCATGTAAATGTTCCTTGATTTTATATAAATTATATTTAAGGTGGTACCTAACACTACAGGGAGATAACTCTGTAAAGTCAGCTAAACGTTTTAATTACGTTGTGTTGTATAGGGAATATTAAGCTTCTTAATGATCGAAATTGGTGTTTGTCAAACTGCTATATAACCAGTGTATTTTTTCTGACAAAACGGTTGGTTCAAAATTTTGGAAATTTTTATATTTTTGTTAAAGGGTCAAAGTAAATACTTTTTCAAAATTTAATTAAAATTAAACGAGCCAAATTAATTTTAGTGAAAGTGTTAGGTACCACCTTAAAATACTTATTTATTAAAAAAATACTAAACGGGGAGACGATTTGTCATTTTTTAAAACGTTCCGTGGTACAAATCAGGGTTCATTATCATATCAAATTTGCCACTGGACGTTAAACATACATCCATCCATCCATCTCAGTGATAGTAATTAAAGTAAATTTACGTATAATGTTCTGATATCAAAATATCCTAGTATCACTAGAGCACTTATGTTCAATGCATTTCATATAGTACAATGTACTGCACCAAATATTTCTCGTGGTTATCACAGCGAAATTACATATAAAACAATAATATTACAAAAAGTATTTAAAAAAGTACGAAAAAAGTTGCTCAGCTAACTATAGGGTCAGCTGTTTGTGCTGATAGCAGTCTTTTTATAATTAATCAACAATGGTAATATATTGTTCTCTTCTTCTTTAGAAATATGTTCTTGTTCTTCATCTGAAGGAGACATTTTGCCGGAATTTGATTCCGAGTCGAGTCGTTGTTTCTTTGGTGAAAAGGACAGGTCTTCTGGTTCGTCCTGAGGGTCATCATTAAATTGATTTCTTGAAAAAGTTGGGGAAGTCATTCCCTCAAAGTATTGCTGCTTTAAAGAATCATTAATTACATGATGTTTATTGTTTTGATGAAAGCTTAATGGACTATGCATTCCATAAACACCCAGATTGAGTTTTACATCAGGAGAATATTTAACATCGTTAGTCACATTCGCCCTGACCATAAGCGGTGGTAGTTTCGATGCCTTACTTTTCTCATATGAGGTGGATGGAATATGAAAGTTTGGTGATGATTGTTTAAAATTTGAATTTGACATGTCTCCATTTCCTAACTGATAAGCAGTATGTTCATAGTTTTCAATATCAAGAGTTTTTGATTGCAAATATTTTGACGAATTTCTACCAGAAGGCTTTGAAATGTCTGTTGGGCTTTGTCTCTTTAGATGTCTGTGATTTTCCAATTCATGATGAATCTCATTTATTGCAGGACTAAGAGGAGGAGGTTTTTGTTGTGTTTTATCTTCTGATGGCTCATCTTTTAGACTCGAATACTGGAATCGATTTGATGACGAAAATAAAGGTATATCACACTTGTTATGTGGTTTAGCACCTCGTTGTCCTTTTTGTATCGTTGATGGTTGTTGCATAAATCTAAAATAATAACGTAAATTATGTTACAAAAATGTAATATACAAGGTAAACAGTTGCAAAAAGTATCACCTACAGAATAGAACAAACTATATTTTGTATACACACTGCGAATAACTAGTGACAGCAAGAAAGCAGGACGATCATCTGATTTTTAATTTAAATGAAAACAGAAGTATATAGTAGGGGTTATCAAAAATCTATGCCTTCCTTTCGTTGTACGCATACACACAATCATAAACACTAGTAACATCTGTACCAGTACTGTGTACTATGTCATCTATAGTATTCGATGCCGACTAGCTTAGGTAATTCTATCTTCTGGAAACATAAAGTTCTGCATACCATTTGATTTTGTTCGACCGACCATCGAGGTCGAGATGTTATATTACTGTGGTATCAGTCATATATTTTGTTATCTAAAATGTCAAATAATAATACTAATAAAATATCACCCTCCTGCTAGAGGTAGACCTTTATTTTGTATTTTCACAACTACAGCAACATTCAGCAAGGTAGTTATTTTAGTATACAAGATGACAACATACAATTCTCCCAAAAAAAAAACCCAACTATGTTGTAATCTGTTGTTAAATTATGAATAAATATATTTCAAAATGGAATGAAGCTTTGAACACATTCAGTGCTGTTGGGAGGCACAAAAAATAACGTTTTATTGACAACTTAAAATCAAATTTGATACATAATGGGAACCAAAAG
This sequence comes from Mytilus galloprovincialis, assembly GCF_965363235.1. Lineage (NCBI taxonomy): Eukaryota > Metazoa > Mollusca > Bivalvia > Mytilida > Mytilidae > Mytilus > Mytilus galloprovincialis. Next base: position 37,142,084 of record NC_134844.1, on the reverse strand, counting down.
GGTACTGAGAACCAGGTCTTAGAATTACCATCTCTGTTCACCAGGTCAGTTTACCAAATAAAACACATATTGTTGGAGCCGCACAAAATCCTATATAAAGAAAACATCCCAACATCATAAACAACTGCGTACGCAAAATTTTAGTGTGGATCGAGTGGCTCCTATTTCTATCGAGACTCGAAGATATGAAGGGGAGGGTTGAGATCTCACAAAACATGTTTAATCCCGCCACCTTTTGCGCATGTCCCTAGTAAGTGCCAATTCTTAATAAACTGCGTAAATTTATATATGCATGATGACGATGATTTTTCTTCTCGTTTTATGATTTTCAGTCTTTAACATATTTGTTTTTACAGGTGTAAATAACTATCTCTCGATATTTTATATGGCTTACTTGTGATTGGTTTAATCCAGGTGTTTGTTCTTTTCGCACAGGCACTTGTCTCAGAAAAAAATTTCCTATATACCTTGTTATAATAAGGTATATAGGAATTTTTTTCTGAGACAAGTGCCCGTGGGAAAACACCAGAGTGTCCGAACATTTGACAGGAATTCCAAAACCTCACCTAAGAACATCCTTAAAGGAAAGACGTGTAGAATAAATAATTATCAACAGACGAAACCTGGCGAAAATGTAGCATTCGACCCTCTTTAGAATTCAAAAAGAATGTGCCCAGAGTTCACGGTTGGCCCACTCGCGCTATCATTTTCTATGTCCAGTGGACCATGGAATTAATGTCAAAATCTGATTTGGCATTCAAATTAGAAGGATCATATCATATGGAACATGTGTATTTATAATACTAAGTTTAAAGTTGATTGGTCTTCAACTTCATCAAAAACTACCTTGACCAAAAAATATAACCTGAAGCAGACCAGACGGAGGAATGGACGAACAGACGAACGGACCAACAGACCAGAAAACATAATGCCCCTCTACTATCGTAGGTGGGACGTAAAAAAAACATTTCATTACATTGGCATGATTGGTTGTGGTGACAATGATCGTTTTCCATATTTTTATATTTTCGACATGAATAGTATTTGTGTTTATGTTTTTATTGTTTCATCGACAACAGTTTGTTCAAACCAGATAGGGGAGGACAAGTTAAAATGCTACATTGAAAAAAAATGATCTGTAAAAACATACTTATAAGTAAGGCGTTTCCCAGATACTTTCTTGATAATGTTCATCCTGTAATAATATCTCAAAGCTCTTGACAATTTCTCATACGTCATATTTGTCCTATTTTTTTGTTTCCCCCACATATGAGCTAGGCCTGTAGGGTTGTTGATTCTAAATATAAGTTCCTTTTCACTCTCCCAACACACTAACTGACTGAACATAGGATTTTGCAGTAACTGATGAATGAACTCCCACAACAAGCGACATTCTGTAAAGAGCAATCATTTATGCATCATTTAGAAAATATAGCAATAACAATCGGGTTTCCGGAATCAACGATAATTCAAACGACCATTTTGTCTTCCCCTCAGTAAAGCATCATAAGCATGCAAAATATAGTGTTTCAATACCAATATATACAATGCTATAAGTATCGGTCAAATATACTAGTAGTGTACACATTGTATACAGTCGTGTTTATAATGTGTTTACTCGAAGTTCACTTTTCTCAATTTCAGAAGCACCTATTCAAATTGAAAACCGCGCCGTGCTCTAAAATCAGTATAATACGCTTAACTTTAGTCAGATACATGCTTTTTTTTTATAAGTTGTTGTTGGCTTTGAACTTTCTGCCAGTAACTGTGCATGAGTACTCTCAGGTCTGTACTTGGTGTCTTTTTTTTATTTGTAAGGATGTAATTATCTCTTCCGATCTGAGTTTTTGTTACTATTTTTTCTGCTTTGTATCGATCTATTTCTATAGTACTGTTACAACACTGTCTGAGGTTAGGGTCTCATGGTTGGGCTCCCACTAACATGTTTAACCCCGCCATATTTTGTATGTGCCTGTCCCAAGTCATGAGTCTGTAATTCAGTAGCTGTCGTTTGTTGCTGTTAATTATATTTGTAGTTCGATCATTCTTATTTTTTTTAATAAATCAGGTCTTTAGTTTTCTCGTTTGAATTGTTTTACATTTGTCATTTCGGGGCTTTTTAAAGCTGATTATGTTGAAGACGCACGGTGGTCATTCTATGTCATTTAGTCTCTGGTGTAGAGTTGTCCCATTTGCAACCATATCGTCTTATTTTATAGTATCTTTTCATTCCCTCGATTGTGGCACCACCGAATGCGAATAATCATCGATATTTACTTACCACGAGCACCATGTTGAGTGCCACTATTTTAACAGGATCTGTTTACCATTACAGAGTACATATGATCACCTTCTGTTTTTTTGGTGGGGCATGTATGCGTGTAGTATTTCGAAGGACATTTTTTGTCCTTTTGTCGTTAATTGATATGTTACAACAATATAGAGTTAATATGTTAGCTAATAAACTGAAAATATCTAGATGACATACCAGTTCCTGATTCTGGTCTTGTGTTGTTATTAAGAGGCTGGAATGCCGACTGTATGGAATGTTGTATCTCTGTTTTAATGGTGGTTGGTAGAAACCGTTCGTTAGTCGGCTCTGTTGGACGACTGTCGTTTTCATGTCCTATGAAAAGAATTTTCAAACTTTAAAGACGTATGAGGTTAAAGATAATGCGAAATAAAAGGTATCTTTTTCAGATGTTGGTACTTCCACCGAAATAAAGAGGATGTCGAGTATGTATAAATATACCTCGAAGTTATTTTAACTATTAACAAATGTTATACGTAGTTATTATTATATCTTTATGATAAAGTTTTCAGCTTTTAAGAGTATATGGCTTTTTTTTTAACAAATGTCAGTCGCCTTTTCAATTTTCTAATACGCGTTAGACTCGAGACGGTTCGTGGTAAAAAAACGAAAACTCTTTTAAAAAGTTTAATATTTAAAGAACAGTTAGAATAAACAACTTTTTATTCCATACCTTCTGGGTCTGATACAGATCCATTATCACTTGAGGCACTCTCAGTATCCACAGTACTTGAAGCTGGACTCAATATACCTACATAATAAGTATTTCGATTGGATTATACTTTTATTCGCATCAAACAGTTCCCTATAACTTACATCTCTATAAGCGGTACACAGTTATAAGAAATTCACCTTCAAAAGGTTTATAGTTTTGTCTTATCTCTGATGAAAATGCTATTGTTATTTTAATATGGCGTTCATCCATAGATATTTAAGGAATGACTGTAATATTTTTTCTGTCTATGAAGAAATAACATAAAAAATTTGGTGCACACTGAATAACGCGCATAGCGGGTTATTTAACAGTGTACACAACATTTTTTATGTTATTTCGAATAGACAGAAAAAATATTACAGTCATTTCTTATAATTTAATTCTAAATTTCATTTTAAACCGTAGAAAACCATGAAAAAACGTTGATGACGTCACGGTCACATGACTAAATTATGTCTATGGGCTCATAACAAAATAACGTCAGCCAATCAGAAGACGCGTTACATCCAAAATTAAATTATTCGAGAATAACATGAACACGACGAAAGAAGGAAGATTTAGAAAGAAGACTTTTCCAATAGATGTCATGCAAATACTCTCGAAACATTTTCAGTAAAAGAAGAACAAAAGTTTAAGTACGTTTATCTATTCCTCAAATGGAACTTTAATAGTACAACTACCTGGCACTGTTGACACTGTATTGCTGAACGACTTGTTTGAATTGATAGGATTACTACAGGATGGCGGGAGAATCGTTGACTGTGTACGAGGTAATATTGGAACACATGGGCGTGGTATGCTTGGCGCGTGCATAGATGTCGTCTGAGTATTTGCTGATGTAAAAACTAAAGGATGCAACAACGGGGATATGGGTTCTGAAAATAAAAAAAATAGTTTTGTTTACAAACGAAAAATGAAATATACGTTTAGAGAAACCATCTGAAATTTTAATACAAACAGACAGTAGAACAAGCCAAAAACAACCCTAATACTTATAGACCCACACGAACCACAAAAGAAACATATAAATGATAATTTTTCCATAAACCATCTTTCAATGGACCATGCTACCTATAGCCACAGTAGTCAACCATAGTTGACAGCTTAAGAGCACACCTTACACAAACAAAAAAATAATGAAAACTTTAATCATTGTTTTGTATTATACATGTACAAATTGTCATTCTTTGGCATTAACAAGAAAGCTAGATTTAAGTTAATACCACGTATGCGCTGTGATTAGTAATCATCAGTATCCTGAATGTTCTTGTATAACTGAAGAAAAAGATAAAGTCTCGCGGGCAATACAAATTATGTCAAGTTCAATGGCGGACTTTTTGTTAGCTCGCACATTAGTTCATTTGACTTCCAAGACTATTAGTGTTTTTCAATGCACTTAAAAGGAATGCAAAATTACATTTTTTTTTATCAAAATTGAATGGGCCTGAATAACAATTTGATTTTTTCAATTATCCTATTTATAATAACACATACATTGGAAAGTAACTATACCTCTTTGTAGTCTTAGAAGATTGTAAATATCAAATATTAAATGTATGAACACTTTCTGATTTATTATTATTGTATAATTGTATAAACTTACCAGCTTTGATATGAAATGGACTCATAGGAACAGTAGCCCCACCACTGCACATTGAAGACATCGGACTGGTTAAGCTAACTACAAAACATATTCGGTTTGTCAATATTTGGTATGCATTCTTTAATAATTAGGAATGATATCAGTTAAATGAAAAATCCGGGTTCAGAGTCATGAAAGTAGTTTCCAGTGGTTAAATAAAATATATCTTTTAATTTAAAAGTGCTTATCATTTATTATTACTTCCAGTGTATTGACTTAGGTGATGTACTTTTCGATTGCCAATCAATTAGTTCAAAGTTAAAAAAAAATATAAAATTATATCCTGGTATAAGCAACTTAACTTTTCCGCCGAATTAGCATATGCGGAACTTCTAGTATTACCTAATATCAATAATTTACTACGTAATAGTTAGATATGGCAATGGTTTGTTTTCTTCAAAGGTCTTATGATCATTATCTTCGACGGTCTACTGCCTTGGTGGACCTTTTAAATGTGTGAGGTAATAAGTTTGATTTATGGTCGGTTAATACCAACTTCAGCATTTGCTGCTTTTCACATGTAAGAGTTTAACAATAAATGGTCGACTCGGTGTCAGAATATTGTCTTCGGGTAGGGTAGCATGTCTTTTTAAGGACTAAATTTGTGAGCTACCACTTGTTAGGAGCTAGGTTTAGTACAAATTAAATATGCACGCATTGCAATGTACCGATTAATCAGTCAATTCGTTTGAATGGTTTTGCAATAGTTTTCTTTATGATGGAAGGTACACTCGTTTCTTAGTTGTGTTTTTGCTTAGAAATAATAAAAAAATCATTATTTTAAATTTTCCAATGTTAATTTTTAGTTAGAATCTCAGATTCAAAATTGAGAGATAGAAAACAATAAAATTCTGTAAATCCTTTAAATTATTTAGTATTGGCACTTGATTTGTATTTCAATCCGCAGTCGTTGTGTATTTTTTTGGCAGAAATCTGCATTCTTTGGGTGAAGTGGAAGCGAACCATAGAGAAGGCATCAAAAGGACGGTCATATGTTATATTTCAATAAAAAGTAATCTGCAGTTATTAGACGATTCGTGTTGTTCAGTCCTAATGTTTAAATACAGTGTTATGTGGACTGATGGTAGTAATTTTCGACTATAAATGGTTTTTAAATCCCCCTCTTTTCAGTCCAAGGGAACACGTATACTTTTTGTGTATAGTTGAACGAACAACGTGGTCGAATGATCTCACTCGAACCTTTTATTGTAGGATATGAAATAATCTATCAAGTCACTTCTGTGATATAAGTGCATGTAAAACTTAAACACAGGCCCAGAAAGATAATTAAAGTTTACAACTGTCATAATGAACCATCATATTTGTTTGCACGATCATTTAAAACAATTGGATAACAAAATTATATACATAAAACAACAAAACACAAGCACTTCTCAATCCTGTTGTAGGATTTTATCTATTAAAAAATGTTATTAGGCATGCGTTAAAGCATAGTATATAAATTTATAAAAATAAGAGAAGACGGAATATATGATTAAAGTCTTACATACTACTTAAAACAGCTACTAAATTCTGGATGTACCCGTGGAAAATTATTACAAACGGGGTTTTGGTTTATAGAGTACTTACATTTAGATATAATACGTGTAAACTTATCGATTCTTTATAATAACTTATTTTACATTGTTATAAAATCAGTAACGTAATAGAGAGCCGGCCCGTGGTATAATTGTTAGCGGTGTAGTGATTAGCGCACCGGACTACAAACACAAAGGTTCTTGGTTCGATCACCTTTCAGGGGAGAAAATTTCAGGGACTGAATTCAGTTCAGCTCTCCCTTGACACCATTTGTGAGTATGGTCTTAAGAAACGATGATAGTCCGTCGGAAATTGACGATAAATTATTGTCCCGTGTTAAGAATGATCAATATTTTTTTGCAGGTAAACGACACCCTTGTAGATTACGAAAAAGTGCAGGTTAATAACGCTACAAGTCAGCACTCGCACCAGCAAAGTGGAAAGGGATTGATATAAGTTGCAATAACTTGCTTCCCAATCCACTTTATTGTGTGTGGTTTGTGTGGACCTTATAAGTAAAAACTCTTTCATCTCATTTTTATAGCTTGTTCTTTTGCTGTGCAGTAACACTCCTGACTCAGTTAAGGGAAATATTGGGCGATCGCAAACAAATTAACTCCGCCGCATTTTGTATGTGCCAGTCCGAGCGACAAATTGGACGGTGGTCATTTGATGCTGTTTTTACATTTGTTTTTCGTTTATTGTTTTTACATTGACATGTCGGGTCTTTTTACAGCTTACTACTAATTCGGAATCGATTTTGTGCATTATTGAAGGCGGTATGGTGCCATATAGTTCCAACTTCTACGTGTTTAGGTCTCACGCAATCTAGTAAAAATCAAATCCCCGCACTCGCTCATTTTTTATACTTGGTTGTGGGAAAATTAAGATTGGGTCTCTGGTGAAAAGTTGTCTCATTTGCAATCAAAACATGGAAATGGTCTTCTTTTATCAAGTATAAGTAAATGAACCATAAACACATAACAGTCCGAGGTAAACAATAAAAAAAACCCTTAAATTAAATTAACAAACACATGCAATAAACGAAACATAATCCACATACAATGACCAATACAAAACACACATAAAGAATAAAACATAAAAACATGCAATATACAAAACAAAACACAAACACTAACAAAGAGTAGAACATGCCTGTAATTTGAATAAATTTATGTTTTTTAAAACGACGGTGCGCCTACAGTGAAAACATGTAACTGAAGATGTCTTATTGTTTCAATCTTTAAATAACGAAACTGTACGCAACCCGAAGATGCAAAAAGCAACGAAGGATATACAATCACATCAGACTAAGACAAAGTATACGTAATTAGACGATATAAGGAATTTGATGAAGTTTTGTGTGCATTTAGTACTCACAAGAAAAAAAAAATGAAATCAAATCATTGCTACACCAACTGACATTTTATAGGGAACTACTAGTATTGATAACGTATATATTGCCTTAAGATATGCCAAAAAAAACTTGCTGCATCCTTACCTGTGTATAGCGTCCAAATTATAGAATGGTAATGCGCATAGTTAAATCTTTATATGTCAAAACTTCCTGGTTTAAAGACTTGTTATTGATTCCCATTAGATAAAGAAGTAGGAAGTGTACTAAATAACAGTCCCGAATTAAACAAACTTAAGTAAATAATATATCTTATATATCATTGATTTACCTTGTAGATAGTGCACAACACTAAAGGTCGTCATTAACTTATATGGGATCAGCAAAAAAAAAAAATTGGCAATCAAACTTTGTACATGAGCTTTAATTGGTTTATTTATTTTAATATTGTTTGTAGGCAATGTTAGTATATCAGCCGTGACGGAAATAATTCAGGACGTTAAGGACCATAACGGATATGGTGGAAGTTATAATAACAGCTGCTGCTATTTATGTATACCAGAGACAATATGAAATGATTATAATAATCATTTAATTCCATCAGTCAATAAACAAGTCCCCATTACACGGATGCCCCATTCGCACTATCATTTTCTATGTTCAGTGGACCGTGAAAATGGGGAAAAATCTCTAATTTGGCATTAAAATAAGAAAGATCATATCATAGGGAACATGTGTACTAAGTTTCAAGTTGATTGGATTTCAACTTCATCGAAATTACCTCGACCAAAAACTGTAACATGAAGCAGGACGGACGGACGGACGAACGAACGGACGGACGGACGGACGGACGGACGCACGCACGCACAGACCAGAAAACATAATGCCAATAAATTGGTCATAAAAAGTATCTCTTTTTTTCACCACCCCTCAAATATGACCAAAATTAAAAAAAACTATTTTCACTACTTGTACTAAGATTAGTATTACATATTTAAGGCTTAACAAGGTAGAGTTGACATAAGATAGAATATTTAGGTCCCTTTTTTGTCATTAAACTGAGCCTGTTTCGGTTCTTGTGCATCATTGGCTTTCAAATATTCAGCTTTGAGCGTTCCTGATGAAGTTAAATCCAGGAAAGCGCATAGGATGCATACGTATTCATTTGTTTTTAAAAACACACAATTTTGATAAAATCATTCGATCATTATTCAAATTTAATAAATGAATAAAAGAAATCGAAAACAATTTGTCCAAAAATGCATCTGGTGCATCTGGTGGCCTTCGGCTGTTGTCTGCTATATGGTCGGGTTGTTGTCGCTTTGACACATTCCCCATTTCCTTTCTCAATTCTATCTCGTCAATATTAACTATATTATCAATTGCAAAGAAAACAACAATAATAACCTGCTACTTGCTACTCAACAATTCTACGACATCCCATATATGATAACTAAAATCACCATTATTCACAAACAATAGCAGTAAGACACACAAGCAATGCACATTTCAATACAATTCAAAGCACAAGCAATGAACAAAACACAACCAAAGAAAAATACAAAACACAGCCAATGGGAAATACAACGCACAAGCAAATAACGATACAAAAAAAATCCTAACCCCCTCCCCCCAAACAATGAACAAGACAAGACTCAAGCAAGTGACAATACCATACGCCAGGAATGAACAATGCAAAACACAATCAAGTGACAATACCACACATCAGCAATGAACAATGCAAAAACACAAGCAAGTGTCAATGCCACACATCAGCAATGAACAATGCAAAACACAAGCAAGTGCCAATACCACACATCAGCAATGAACAATGCAAAAACACAAGCAAGTGCCAATACCACACATCAGCAATGAACAATGCAAAACACAATCAAGTGACAATACCACACATCAGCAATGAACAATGCAAAACACAAGCAAGTGACAATACCACACAAGCAATGAACAATGCAAAAGACAAACAAGTGACAATACCACACATCAGCAATGATTAATGCAAAACACAAGCAAGTGACAATACCACACGCCAGCAATGAACAACGCAAAACACAAGCAAGTGACAATACCACACACCAGCAATGAACAATGCAAAACACAAGCAAGTGACAATATCACACACCAGCAATCAACAACGCAAAACACAAACAAGTGACAATACCACACACCAGCAATGAACAACGCAAAACACAAGCAAGTGACAATACCACACACCATCAATGAACAATACAAAACACAATCAAGTGACAATACCACACGCCAGCAATGAACAATGCAAAACACAATCAAGTGACAATACCATACGCCAGCAATGAACAACGCAAAACACAAGCAAGTGACAATACCACACATCAGCAATGAACAATACAAAACACAAGCAAGTGACAATACCACACACCAGCAATGAACAACGCAAAACACAAGCAAGTGACAATACCACACACCAGCAATGAACAATACAAAACACAAGCAAGTGACAATACCACACGCCAGCAATGAACAACGCAAAACACAAGCAAGTGACAATACCACACACCAGCAATGAACAACGCAAAACACAAGCAAGTGACAATACCACACGCCAGCAATGAACAACGCAAAACACAAGCAAGTGACAATACCACACACCAGCAATGAACAATACAAAACACAAGCAAGTGACAATACCACACGCCAGCAATGAACAACGCAAAACACATGAAAATAATTATTAAAAACACATGCAATGAACAATACAAAACACAAGCAATGCATTTTTGAACATACCTTTATTCTGAATGAGTTTTTGTAAAGCATTGAATAAGAGGTCTCCATTCTTTGGTATTCTTTCCATAAAGTCACTTCGCTTTAACAAACATAACGCTTTACCTACAATAATTGCTACAAATGTAATAAATATGTTGACATATATAAGTAATTACTTACAACCGGATACAGTGCAAAATTCTCGGAAACACGGAAACATGAAATAAAACATGTGATGGGCACTGGTTTTGGACAGGACATACATCTGCTCACATATTCTCACAACGTTCACCTACTTTGTTCGCTACATAAATTTCAACAGGATTTTCATTTTTAGGTTATATGTTATTTGTTTTGATCATCTCTCTTCGTCAACTTTTTAAATGCAATTTAAAAAAATATCATAAATATAGTTGTTGCATTTCGACTTAAAAATATATTGATAAACTATAGCTAAGGCGCAATTATCCACCAACTAAATGTCTGCCATCCATTAAACCGATGATTGGTTGGTTGCTATGATTTAACATCGTGCAAAGATGGACATAGGTTTGATAATGAGTAAAAATGTTGTCAGGATTATATAATTTTTCTGAAAAAAAAAACCAACTTTATACATGTTTTATAAAATTTGATGTTGGCAAAATCATTTTGTTCAGGTACAAATTAGATAATGTAATTCAAGGTAGATAACTCAACTTTTAATCTGAAGAAAAAAATATGACGAAAGTTTGAAAACACGTTTATGAAACAATCATTGTTATTTTCCTCTAAATGTCTAAAATCGTTTTCCAACTCCTTAAACAAATAATATCTGTCTGCAATATTTTGTAGAAAGGCGCAATTAATTTTCTCAACCTAAAACTATTTTGTTCGTCTTTGGTTCCACATTTTAGGTACAAAAACATAAATCCGCCTTTGCTTTTTTCTTACAATCTAATTTTCAACCAGACTGTGGATAAATATTGATGTTCATATAAGTAAAAAGATGTGGTATGAGTGCCAATCAAACAAGTCAATTATAAAGGGTCCGATAAATGACTAGTTTAAAACCATTCAAACAGGTAAACCAATGGTCTAATCTATATAAAAAAAACAAGAAACGAGAAACACTTATGAACCACACCAACAAACGACTCAGCCGCTAAACATCAGGTACAAACAATTGTAGACAGATGTTAGCAACCCCGGAGCAATCTAGAGCTTGGCAAATAGTATAGACGTTTGTATGTCCCTGAAAACAGTATGTTGCCTTCTATATGCCCTTTCTGTTTTTGTGTTGTCGGATTTCTGTCTAAATGACTTTACTTTTCATATATCTGTATACTTTATTGACATATAAATTTCATTGTAATACACATCTTCATCGCCCTTTCAAAGGAATTTATATTTATTTATATAACATTTTATCGATTTATAAATCCAATAGAACAAAAAGTCTGACAGTTTACGGCAGAGATTCAACCCGGAAGACAGGTACTTCCTGATCTGGAACAAAAACTATTGGTTAAAATGTAGACGGATGTTAGCAACCGTAATGGACAACCTGGCTTTTATTTATCTGATAGTTGTTAAAAAAAAAAGCATTTATTTTATCAGATAATTTTTCAAAAATGTCGTTTCTCTATCTTTTTCTCATGAATATACTAATTTGCTGGCATGATTAATAAAACATGAATAATTAAATTTACATTACAAAATTGTTGTAAAAAAATATATTGCTCTCTACATTGTGATGGATGAAAAACGTGTAATTGTTAATAATTTGTAAAACTTTGGGATTAGATAATATTGCAATGTTAAACCACAGGTAGGACATTTTTAACCTTTGAGAACTATTGAACTTAATCAAAGCGGATTTTGAAAATAAAAATCATTTTATATCTGCAACATTTTATTTTATCGATTCCGTAAAAGCTCACAGTCAAAGACACCCTCATTATTTCTTTCTATTGTCATGATTGTATTGAAATTACGTTAATTATATTTACATTCTAGTTTATCATTAGGAAAAGAATTCGAAATATATCAAATGTGCATATAATTCAATTTTGCACATTTATATCATAAATATTTGTTTATAGCCGGGTTATAAAAGGAGAACATACATCAAATTAAGTATTTGGTCAGTAGTTGCAGTGAGATGGATCGTGACGAGAAAAGACGAAACGTTTAAAAGTTTACCGCCTAGCTTTAGTTTTATAAAAATTGTTACAGGGCATATAATTGAGATAAAGTTTGCAAAACAACTGCAAACCATCAAAACCTCGGGTGTTTTCATATACAATTAAGATTTCCGAAAATACTAGTTTTCTCAGAAAACCAAAATTATTTTTGTTTGTAACGAGAATTCAAACTTATTTTTTGGAAAAGTAGATGATTTTTGGTAAACATTTCAATTTAATACGTTCAGGTCAAGGAAACGAAAACAAGGAAAGAACTTATTGCCTTTTAAACATTTAAACAAAAAGTTTTAAAATCTACATCTAAGAGTGAAAGCTCTGAAGATGCTGAATGCAGAAACATGCAGCACATTAATCAATATCACAAATAGATGATACCAAAATGAGTGGATTTTAAGTGTTATTTTACATTTTTGTGCTAATACCAGATATTCGAAAATAACATCGCGAAAGACCATTGAAAACGACTTCCTTTGTTTATTCACTAAAAAGGAGGAGAGCAAGAAATGGCAGAAGAAAATACAATTTTAGAAATATCTTTTTCAAGATAATTTAAAAAACATATATATCTAAATAGAACTACTAACCATTCATGTCTATTCTGTCGGGTGGTATTGGCTCGATACAAAATTCGTCGGAGCACCATTTGAGCCATACACCTACTTCATGTTTTGTCCATTGCTGGGGGTGTTTGGCTGCAAAAAAAATAAATGATCGATAATGATACTGTTTTTTTGTAGATATCAAATAAAAATAACAAACGAAAAATTAGATGACTTACATAAAGTTGTTGCTTCTTCCATTTAAATGCTAGATTATGTGTTTGATATACCTGTATGGTACAATCAAGTACCAATTCTAAAAATAATAATTCAATTGATTTGTGGGGACGCGTCTACGCACTATCATTTTTCGTGCCAAATCACAATGCATTCAATGTCTTGCGTGCACAAACTATTATTATTTTCAGAGCAATATACCAATGAAATGATTTTTAAGTCACTGCATTTGTGGGGACGCGTGAACACATTTTTGTTTTTTTCAGCCAAATAGTGATATTTTCGAAAATGAAATGAACTTTTCCATTTCAAGAAACACAACACGTAATGTGGTATGAATAGAATACGCAATACACTGGATGCAAAATTCTCGATAAAAAAATTAACAAATTAATAAATAAATAGCAAAAAAATAAAACTCACAAATCACAACAATCATACTTTGATACCAAACATTACATTAGTATTGGTTTTGAATTATATTCTTATCTCAATAATCAAGGATATATCCATTTTCAAGGGTTATTTTATACAACTTCACATTCATGAGCAGGAATAGTAGAGCGATTGCGTCAGAAGGAAGTAACCGGCGATAAAAGGTCCATTTATGTCAATCGATATTCATCGCACCAATGATGGTTGGCTCTTCTACCTCAGGAAAAGCTTACCTTAGCTGTATTGGCAAAAATTTTAGGAATTTTTGGTCCTCAATGCTCTTCAACTTCGTACTTTATTTGGCCTTTTAAACATTTTTTTATATTCGAGCGTCACTGATGAGTCTTTTGAAGACGAAACGCGCGTCGACGTAACTATAAAATTTTAATCCTGGTATCTATGATGAGTTTTTTTGCCGTGCAAATTTAAGAACCGGTCATTTTACTGCAAATCATCAAAAATGATACGAGAGATAAAAAATAATCTTAAAGTAACAAAAATAAGTCTAGTGCAATATTTAGGAATTATTCATTTAAAAAACGATCACAAACATGATACAAGACTATTAATCTTTAAGTAAACTAGTTGAACATTTCTAGTTTCATAAATTATATCAACAATAAGCAGTGATTGGTGCTCTAATATTGAGTATCCATACTGTAATTCTATTCCTTAATTATCTTCAGTTTCTCATATCTTCTCCTGTCTGTGACATACTCTTAATTCTATGTCTCTTTCTAGCGAAGAAAACATTAGCTACATTATATATAAAGCAACCAATCAAAGGTGATATTTACTCCATGATAATTTCATGATGGTGTGAATATCGAATGAATCTGATAGCTCTGCACGGTGAAATAATAGTGCAAATAGAAAATTGACACTGGATAAGTAAAAGTGCAAATAGATGAGCTGATAGTGGACGGCTTTGTCTCACCAATATTTTGAGATAGTGAGATAGTGAGATAGCCTTATAAACTGATAAATACTAGTAGTTGTCTCATCGGCAATCATACAACATCTCCCCATTATTTATGTTAGAATTTTGTTATGGTTCAAATACACAAAGGACCAAATAAGAATACAATATAAAAAAGAAGATGTGGTATGATTGCCAATGAGACAACTATCCACAACAGACAAAAATGACACAGACATTACCAACTATAGGTCACCGTACGGCCTTCAACCATGAGCAAAGCCCATACCGCATAGTCAGCTATAATAGGTCCCGATAAGACAATGTAAAACAATTCAAACGAGAAAACTAACGGCCTTATTTAAGTAAAAAAATGAACGAAAAACAAATATGTAACATAAAGACAAACGACAACTACTGAATTACAGCAGATGCAAACTGCGATTTACATGAATTGTTTTTGCAAGATATAATATGAAGAATCAAGGTAGAATTTCAAAATCCGTTTGAAAAATCTGCCACAAATACCATGAGAATATTTTATTTTTCGTGGAACAGTCAGATTAAACTAAAATTATCCAATCAAATCCATGAATATCATAAAGAGGAAGAAACACATTCAGGAAGAGAAACACAATCTTGGAACAGATTAATAACGAACTATTGACAGCAAGTATCTGTATAGAAGAAAGGAGTAAACGAACTGAATGAAAGACTGTTTTACTGCATGTTTTGTTGTTGTTATGAAATTGTCATTGCTTTAAAGAAAATGAAGTTAATAGTATGAAATTCAAAACAGTGTGGCTGTGGCCATTGATTGACACATTAACTTTATCCATTGACTGGGACAATTTACGTTAACGTTTGTCTGTAACGACCACTGTTCAAGACGTACCTACGATAGACATTTACACTGTGGGGTCACCAAAGGTTTCTTAACGCCTTTAATTATAAAGTAATTCGAAAAAATAATCAGGAATAACCTTTATGTTTTGATTTATATAATTGGTATAAATCAAAACATCGTGTTATTTCTGATTAATTTTTTCGAATTACTTTATTGAGGTGTTGAGAACCTTTGGTGACCCCATAGTTTAAGTGTCTTTAAAAAGTACATAGTGATCAGTGGTCGTTACATACATACGTTCACCTAAATAGTCCCAGTCAATGGATGAATTTAATGTGTCAATCAATGGCCATAGCCACACTGTTTTGAATTTCATTCCATGTCAAAATAAAAACGTAAAAAGAGTCAAATTACCCTTTAAATTTTGTTCCTTGTGTAAAATATAATGACGCTCATAGACAGAAATACTACGACTTACATTCAACTTTTGTACTTATTTAAATACCTGACTTTTTTGTCTTTTTTAAAGCTAAATGCTATTTTCTTATGACACTCATGTTTTGGCTTTGCAAATCATGAAGGTACAAACATATTAATCCTGTCTATTCCTTTTCTTTCAATCAGATTTCCGACCAGACTTTGCAATAAAGAACGAACACAAATGTGTTCCAGAGGATCGATATAGGCTCTGGAAAGTATCGAAAACATTGAGGACACGTGCTTGGTCTCACAATTAAATTTGCAAAGTCAGTAGTAATTTGACTGACGATGGGGATCTAAATTGACATTTTTATGGAAGCTGCTCCCCATACCCTATAAAATCAATCAAACCTTTGAAAATTTAAATTAAGTCTATTCATATTTGTATAATTTTAATCGGTGTCATACTAGCTTATCATAGTGTCATACTAGCTTATCATAGTGTCACACTAGCTTATCATAGTGTCACACTAGCTTATCATAGTGTCACACTAGCTTATCATAGTATCACACTAGCTTATCATAGTGTTTGCTGGATCAAAACTATAATTGGAATCTCTAGGACATAACTTATAGGTCGTTCATCTTAGAACGGAGATATTTCTTAATTTTCCTTTTATATTCGAAATAACTATTTCATGTTCTGCTCTTTGCTCATTCTAACATAGAAAGACATTATATTTGTCAATAATGTAAACCTCGCTCACACTCTGTATAAGAATATATTTACAATTATATAATAACGATGAGAGTATTGAATGTCAATACATAGTACACTACCAGTTTCCATTGTACTGGAACAAAATGCTGACGTGATCTAAAAGTCTGTGGATCAATAGTCTGCAATATAATCATCCGAATCGAACTTGATCTGTTACTTATCATGGTCAAACAATATACAAAGTATCAGATTTGCAAGCATAACAGAAAAAAAGTGGGGATAACAGATTATTTGCATTGATTTTCGAAATCCAAGGACCATAACTCTGAATAAAATAATCTGCACTGAACACAATTCGAAAAGATTTCTATCTTGTCATGGTAAATCAATAAACCAAATATCAAATTAATATCTTCAAGCATGACGAAATTTTTTTGGGAAAAACCCGTTTACCTCCGTAATTGTTTTAGGTCCAGGGACCAAACCTAAGCACAAAATTATCAAACCGAATCAAAATTCAATCATGATTTGTAACTGGTCATGATAAAATTAAATACCAAATATAAAATGAATATCTTTAGACATCAAGAAATAAACTAATGAAATCCTATTTGCCGGAATGACGGACGACAGACAGACCTATACCGATTGTTAATGAATTTGGTTATGTATTCCAGTAAAAACAGTTCCACCAATCCTGTTTTATCATAAGTAATGCTTCGAGTGTTATATGTTGAGCAAAAGGTTCCAGCTCTAACTTTGCACTTGAGTTTGACCCACAATACCCCATAAAAGCCAACACATTTCAGCTTGCTACCATTGATAATGATAAAACCTTACCATATAAAAAGCTTCATATCGTTAAACCGATAAAAACAACGAAATATTAGGACCATATTTTGTAAACAAGGGTAAACATTAACAATATTCACAACAATGAATACTTGATTTCAACAGTGGCATCAAAGAAACAGTTTTAGTCATCAAGATTAAAATAGAAAGCAATCGGAGCAAAATGAAAAACTTATTTTGGTTTATATCCATGATACTATGATTAGTATATACAAATCAACGTACTTTTATGAGACAACGTCAAACGAAATACCGGTATTGTAGAAAAACCCAAAGTAAAATATACTTTAGTTTTACACAAAAGCTGAATAATATTCTCTAAAAGACGCAGTGATTTGTTTTGATTGTTGGAAAAGTAAAATCACAAAAATACTGAACTCTGAGAGCATCATTCAAAACGGAAAGACCCTAATCAAATGAAAAAATCAAAAGCTCAAACACATCAAACGAATGGATTACAACTGTCATATTACTGACTTGGTACAGGCATTTTCTGATTTAGAAAAAGGTAGACTGAACCTGCTGTTACAGCTAGCTAAACATATCGCTTGTATGACAATTGCATCCAATTCCATTATATTGCCAACGGTGCATGATCAAAACAAACAGACATAACAGATAAATAAAGGCAACAGTAGTATACCGATGTCTGAAAGTCCTTAATCCATTGAGAGAAAACAAATCTGGGTTACAAATTAAAACATGAGAGAAACACATCAACAACGAAACAACAGAAACACTAAAGTAAAACTAAAAAGCCAAACGACAATATAACACACACAGAAACGAACTATAAGATAACAAAAAATACTGCCATTTTTAGAGCAACACATGCTGGTTGAACCTGGTTTTGTGGCTAACCAAACCTCGCGCTTTTATGGCAAGTTAAATATAACACTAAAAGGACAACATAACATGGCATAAAAATGTCAAAAATACAGCAGTCAACATTGTTTTACAACCCCAACCACTTAAAAATAAACAAATGTGTAACAAAGAAAGCACAAAATGGC
Organism: Mytilus galloprovincialis; assembly: GCF_965363235.1. NCBI lineage: Eukaryota > Metazoa > Mollusca > Bivalvia > Mytilida > Mytilidae > Mytilus > Mytilus galloprovincialis. Next base: position 37,123,591 of record NC_134844.1, on the reverse strand, counting down.
ATATAGATTAAGCACATCAGCAAAAACTATAGACAGGAATACACAATTTTACCATAGAACAATAACACAATGACGGGATGCATAAGTATAGAGCCACGTCATATATGTAACAAAGAAACTTAAAAAGAACATGTGCTGCATTGTAAGCAATCTAATTAAAAACCGATCTCTCATCGCTCCTGTTTCTGATATGTCGCGTGGGAGATCTAACAAAACCGGCTTTGAGGTCACATGTGAGTGAACTAAAAGTCATGAATTTATAAAGATATGCAAATGAGTTGACGACCTATTAATAAGCCAATCAAAAAAGTTTATGAATTATTTTGACTGACGATTTCGTCGTAAATAAAATGAGTTACATCCCTTTGCCTTACGTTAAACTTCCAAGATCATGGAAGACTCAATCTCAAAGACTCACATGTGACCTCAAAGCGGGTTTCGTTAGATCTCCCACGCGACATATCAGAAACAGGAGCGATAAGAGATCGGTTTTTAATTAGATTGCATTGTAAGTTAACTAAAATCTCTAAAGCTTCCATTGGCAAATTCTCTTTTCAATGTATTGCTTCATTATAATTTGATATTCAACGTATATACGATAGTAAAGATCACACTTTAAAAAGAAAAAATATTAGGATAAAATAAAGTTATACATATATCATATGCCATGATAATACCAAAAAACGTTCGAGTTGTCGTTCTTATTTCATTTTTAATCATTTGTTGATGACAGATGTTTGAGATCTGAACAAAATAAATGTGAAAAATTTGTAAAAGGTCTAAGCAAACTGATTATGTGTATACATAACATCTGGAGAACATTCCAAACATATATGCTTGCCTTTATAAAAATGATAAATCAAATATATATTGTTTTGATTTGAAGACCCATTTTTGGTATATTAGACTGCAATAAGTAAACGAGTTCATTGACCCCTCTTGTCTAAAATGCTTCTGGAAAACAATCAATAAAGATTCCAGGCTCATAACTAACCACTATATATATTCGCATTTCATCGTTACAAAATATTCACGGGACTAAAATTAAAACATTGAAAACCAAAAATTCATAAAGTTATGGCAAATATGTTCAAGGTCGTGCGTGAGGAAGACAGCGTATATTCTTCTACAGGACAAGTTTGAAAGTTATAAGAAATTTAACCAAATGACAATGTACGGTCTTTGCATGATAACATGATACAAGACAATATACGTAACTAATAAAACAGGATAACAAGTTGTTGAATACATAATTTTCACCAATAAATAAAATTCTTGTTTTCATTTCTTACATTATAATGGAAACCCCTATCTACCGAAACTTGTTCGGGTAGTCCAAAATTAACAACAATCTCTAAAAGTGGATCGTAGGTTGATTTTGTTAAGATAAGTAGTTGTTAGTTGAAAAAAAACCTCATCCTATATACAAGGCTTATATCTATATACGACAGAGTGCGTTTCGTCTTCATAAAACTCATCAGTGGCAATTGGGCCAAATACAATACAAAGTTGAATATATCGTAATTTGTATTAAATGCCAACGAACCAGATAAGAAGCGACTACTTGTCTGTGTAATATTATTTAAAGTAAACAGTATGCATCATATGCTTCTAAACCATAACTTCAAGTACAAAATGAAATCAACACTGTATAAATTTCTTGCCTCCGAAGCACTAATCTGGATTTATCTTCATCAGGGAAGCTGAATTCCGAATATGTAAAAGTAAAAAATGTATAAGCCACGAAACAATTGAAGAACTAAATGATAAATTTAATGATTAATTAAATTTAAATTAATGTTCTTATGAAAAGTATTGAATATGGCAGTTGTTGTTATCAAATACTAGTACATGTAATCCGTTTCTATGTATGTTAGTTTTGCTTTAAAAAAATAAATACGGTTCTGTCTGTGTCTTGTTTCGTTGTTGTCCTTTTATAGTTGATGTATACCTCCTATAATTGATGTTTTCCTCTTACAGTTGATGTTTTCTTTTGCAGTTTAGTGTTTTTGTTGTTTCGTTTTTTTCTCTCTTATAACTGATGTGTTTATTCCGGTTTTAGTTTGTTACCCGGATTTGCTTTCTCGTATTCGATACATGATTATTGAACAGCGGTATACGTATTTGCCTTAATTTATACATCATGTGCTTGTAAAACATTTCTTCAAGTAAAACAATAATACTTAACACTTTATAAATTTCAAGCGTCTGAATTATTTTCTTCTGGGTTTATCTTCACAAAGAAAGCTAAATGCCGAACATTTGAAAGCAAAGGCTGTATAGGCACCGAAAGAGTTGAAGAACTGTATGACCAAAAGTTACATAAGCATAAAAGACAAACAAAGGTAAATGAACACTTCGTGCTTCCGAAGCGCTTTTCTGGATTTACCTTAATTAGGAACGCTTTATTAATTCAATGTATGTCTATATTTTGTCAAAATTAGCCGCTGTCATAATGACATTGACGCATGTTTATATATAGCTAATAAATTTGTTCACAATGTTCTTAGCATTTAACACTTTTTCATATAATGTAAATGTATTGACCTATAGAGAATGAGTGGTTTTTTTAAATAATGATTCATGATTGTTATGTACCTTTCCAGATAATTTGCAAGTTTTTAGGTGTATTTTAATAATATAAAGGAGCTACACTATATACATTTTGTAGTGATATTTTGCAAAATAAGGAATCTTTTATTTTGATCTTTGACCTCGATCTGATTTTCGCATGATTTGAAAACAGGGCAAACGAAAAAGTGTTTATGATAATCTTTCAAATAGTAATCAATATAGCAACATTTTATGTGCACGGAAATCAATCAAATTTGTGGATGGTGCATTCTAAATTGCAACATGTTTGCAGATATTGCAAAAGTCTCTTACTATCTATCCATTCTAATTTGTTAGCAGGTTTTACGATTCAAGTCTCACGAATTAATATTCTACAGAAGTGTAAACATCATACTGATTTTAAGCCATCTTTGTTGTTTTTTTCAACTGATTTTTATAGTTCGTTCTTATGTTGTACTGTTATACCACTGTCCCAGGTTAGGGGGAGGGTTGGGATCCCGCTAACATGTTTAACCCCGCCACATTATTTATGTATGTGCCTGTCCCAAGTCAGGAGCCTGTATATTCAGTGGTTGTCGTTTATTTATGTGTTACATATTTGTTTTTCGTTCATTTTTTTACATAAATAAGGCCGTTAGTTTTCTCGTTTGATTTGTTTTACATTGTCATATCGGGGCCTTTTATAGCTGACTATGCGGTATGGGCTTTGCTCATTGTTGAAGGCCGTACGATGACCTATAGTTGTTAATGTCTGTGTCATTTTGGTCTTTTGTGGATAGTTGTCTCATTGGCAATCATACCACATCTTCTTTTGTATATTATTCATTTTTTAACAGATTAAATTTATGATCATCATGTTATAATGTACATGTGTAGAGTGAAAAATCATTATCATTGCATCCCCCAAGTGTCGAAATTTATAAACAAAATAGCCAGGTATATTTTTTTTTATATAAATGCAACATTTGGAAACAATAAAGAAAACTCGGTCAACTAACGCGTCCAAAACATGCAAAACGCAGAACTAATTTCTTTGTTTTCGTTGCATACCATTAATGGCCTACTTATATGTATTATATACAAATCTTTATGTCATTGTAACGATCACGTTACAGGTTGTAATTATATGTAATCATTACCCTCTAACATTATAATAATATCTGACCCTGACATGTCGAACATGGTTTGTTAAAGTAGGAAAATAATCCCCTTTTCATGTACGTACGGTAGTACTAACATTCATCGACAATTTCGATTGGTTCAAACATATAGGATGTCCAATATACTTCCTTCTCAGGGATATTGTAATTTAAGACCACATAGTTTGTTATAAATATAGAAAAGGATGTGCATTTCTATAACTATATAGGTTACGTAGGGATAAAAGAAAATCGAATTTTATAAAAACACAATAATGCATTTTATATTTATATTTAATGTGCAACCATATACTTCCATGCGATACCATAATCATTACACAATTTTAATAAACCTATCACTCAATATATCTTTGAAATACTTAAGGAATTTAATAAACAAAACTATGAATGTTAAAGGTTATTTCAACCAGAGGCTATTGTACGAATTAGCAGTCTGACTCAATTTGAAAAAAATAAATTAACCGTCATTGTTATCGATATACATAAAAATGTTATTTTATATAACTATATACCATGTATACTATTTATTGATAATTGGTACCATTAAATCCATATGAGAAATAAAAAAAAATATATTTTCATAGTTGTGCTATGAATCAGGCAATATAATATATCTTTATTTACCAAAGTCATAACAACTATATGCATAGGAATACAACATATAAACTACACAAAGTATACACAGATAGCAGAAGGTAATGTGAAACATATTACAGCATGTAAGATTAATAAATGTTGTTATGTTTAGACAAATTAACATTTAGACTCTCAAATGCTAAAAATTCATACTGCATTTGGAATTTTCATTATTTTTTATTCGAGTTGTCACTGATGAGTGTGTTTAGTATTGTGTTTCTGCTGTTCTGTTGTTTTCCACGTTTGTGGATGTATTCCCCTCGGTTTTGGTTTATTTTTTTATTGGGACCCGGATTTGTTTCAATTAAAACGATTAATTACTATTGAATAGCGGTATACAGTACTACTGCTAACTTTATTTGTAGACGAAACGCGTGTCTAGTGTGCACAATTTTAATCCTGGTTTTTATGATGAGTTTAGTGTGCATACACTTATCATTCTTATATAATCTTAATATTAAAATGACAAAGGCAAGCTATTTAAGTACTATTTTTTTTATTGTCTTATGATGAGAAATATGGTCATTATCATATTTACCAACCTTACAAAATTTTCATATCATGTGTGAACCATCATAGGGAAAGTTTTCGAAATGAAGACAATGACTTATTATCCAGGGGTGGTGTTCTCGAAAGTATCCTAAGATTCGTCCTAAGTCATAGATAAGACCGATTTTAGGATGGACTTAGGATCGACTTAGGACACTCTTAAGTTGCGTCTCGAAGCTATCTCAAACGCATCTTATGTTAGGACGTCCTAAACATATCCTATGTGCGAAAGTCTAAATAGATTTTCATATCATGTGTGAACCATCATAGGGAAAGTTTTCGAAATGAAGACAATGACTTATTATCCAGGGGTGGTGTTCTCGAAAGTATCCTAAGATTCGTCCTAAGTCATAGATAAGACCGATTTTAGGATGGACTTAGGATCGACTTAGGACACTCTTAAGTTGCGTCTCGAAGCTATCTCAAACGCATCTTATGTTAGGACGTCCTAAACATATCCTATGTGCGAAAGTCTAAATAGTTAAAGTAATTGTTTGATAAAAATATTTATTAGAGACGAAACCAATTAATAAAATTGTTTATAAAATTTTGTAATAACATGTATTTAATTAAATGCATGATTTCAAATGTAATAATAAAATAATATCAAATAGGATTTTGATATAAACTGTAAACCAATTTGTTTTGAAATGAGAATATTAAATTCGTAGTGTCATCGTATCGTAAAAACGCGAAGTTCAAAGTTGAAAATCATGCACAATTTCTTTACACGAGTTAATAACCGATGGTGCGTTACTTTTCACGTTCATCTTCACGTAAAAAAATGAAAAAAGCATGCACAAAGTTAGGATGAAGATATGATGATCTTAAGACACCTAATTAGGTGTCCTAAAGTTAGGACGAAAAATGTGATATATCCTAAGTGAGGAGAGCTTCGAGAACACGACTTAGGACAAAGACTAGTCATAAGATGGTCTTAGGGCACGTCCTAATCCTAAGATAGCTTCGAGAACACCACCCCAGATTTTGATAATTTATGAATAAATAGTCAAATACACATGCTCGAACAATTTACGCAAAAAAGATGTTCAGTTTCGTGTTCTGCTAATTTGTAAATGATAGTTTTAAACAACTATCATGTCCAAATATAACCCGAACAGAAATATAATCCGTAGAGATAAATCGTATGAATATTTGGTGTTATTTATTGTAAAAATTATAACAATTTTCGATTTTTTTAATAAACAAGCAATTTTGTAAAAAATACTTTTTTTTTATTTTTTTTTTAAATAAATGAGGTAATACTGACAAAACCAATAATGAATCAAATTGTCAATTTACATAAAATTGAAAGTAATTTACAAATCGAACCGATTTCGAAAAGAATAATGCCCTGCATTATATTAATTTAATATTTTATCGTTTATTTGTTTGTTCCATCAATCGATGAAGTATATCGAATTTACCATGACTTATCCTTCTTTTCGGAGCACAGAGTCTGCACTTTTTCTTAGACCAGTAGATATCGAACTGATGTTTTACAAATCGTGTATTATACCTTACTGTTCGAGTTCGGGTTTGTTAATGTTAACATAACTTGCAGTAATGCCTATACAAGTTTTTGCTTCCGGTGGTTGTTATCTTGTCGCATCGACACATTTAGTTTTAGTATACGAAATCATTGCTTAAAGAAAGCCTACACTTTTAAGCTAGGGATGCAGAAACTTTCTTTAAATTTACTCGATATAAAATTTGAAAAATACACATCCGTCAGTGGAGATGACATAGCCAATTTTTCACAACTTTGTAACGTTTTGGTTTCAAAGGGTTATCGATGTTACCTATTCGTAAATTCATACAAATCAAAATATATAAAGAGTATATTGCATTCATAACTTAGCGAGAATGGGTGTGTCGTCAGGGCAAACTTCTTCTTAGAATAAAATTAGTTAAAATTTCACGATAGGGAATAGGTTAGAAAGTATATAACTACTAAGAAATGGAAAGTTGACAATATAACAAAAATTTCTTCAACGTAGCAAAATGTCTTTCACCGCTGTGTAAATTAGGAATACATTTACAGTTATGTTCTTCTCATATATGTTATGATGGTATGTTACTAAACCCCTAACGGGAAGGATTGTGCCTGATGTTCATATGATGAAATCATAATCTTTCAGTCAGTTTAATTGAAGTCTGGAGCTGGCATGTCAGTTAACTGCTAGTAGTCTGTTGTTATTTATGTATTATTGTCATTTTGTTTATTTTCTTTGGTTAAATCTTCTGACATCAGACTCGGATTTCTCTTGAACTGAATTTTAATGTGCGTATTGTTATGCGTTTACTTTACTACATTGGTTAGAGGTATAGGGGGAGGGTTGAGATCTCACAAACATGTTTAACCCCGCTGCATTTTTGCGCCTGTCCCAAGTCAGGAGCCTCTGGCCTTTGTTAGTCTTGTATTATTTTAATTTCAGTTTCTTGTGTACAATTTGGAAATTAGTATGGCGTTCATTATCACTGGACTAGTATATATTTGTTTAGGGGCCAGCTGAAGGACGCCTCCGGGTGCGGGAATTTCTCGCTACATTGAAGACCTGTTGGTGACCCTTTGTTGTTGTTTTTTATTTGGTCGGGTTGTTGTGTCTTTGACACATTCCCCATTTCCATTCTCAATTTTATTTGTGTACAGTAGAACCTTGTCAGACATACACATATATTACATTATTAGGTGTATTTCGAGCTGTTATGTTTGTTCCTACGATTCATACGCAGAAACAAGGTGGCATTGTGCTACAATAGGTGACAAAGGGTGCCAGAACTCACATCAGATAAACAGTTTTATAAGGTTAACTTCATATTATGTCAAAAAATCCTATCGAGGATAAGAAGCTTCGGTGAGAGGTGTCATTGAAATACGTTAAAAAGTTTCATTGTGGTTAGAACTCATCGACAATAAAAAGGTTAATAATTTGGTTCAATAGACGGGCGTTAAGTCTATATCAGACACATAAGTATAAACAAGTAATGACAAACAATCATACCGAGTATGAATGTGAGTCAATACCATAGTCCACCAGAAACCTATATATTGGAATTGCACAAGAGCATGATGCGCTACTCATTATTCCCATTGCAATAAATTGTTTTTTAAGAGAAAGATGTGTACAGAAGGGCACATTCTATAGAATATAAGTAATACATAATATGAATGGATGTTAAAAAAGATAAATTCAGAAAACTCTGGTATCTTTTTTATTACTGCAAAAATCGAATATGTGTTTCATGAAACAATTGCCAAAGGACAGACAGTTTTAAGTTCCAATTAGATTGTCGGAATAAAAAGTATAAAGTGACCTGGAAATATTTTTTAATTTCGAAAACTGAATAATGAAATACGAGGAAAGAGTTGTCAGAATTGTCAATTATTCCTCGGTAGAGTGACTGGTAGTACCACAATTAATCAGACAATATGCAGTCAAGGAAGCATATATGCATTGCATTAGTAAGATTTTAAAGAGCAATGTACTTTAAATCCATAAAATCAATTGCGACAATTGAATACAAAGATGTAATTTGAAATTATAAATGAATATTGTCAACGCAGTCATTGGTAATATTGATACTACTGCATTGATAAATTGATATATATATATATCCCTATTTTCCTTTAGAATTGAATATCTTTAGTATACAACTAATAAATCACTGAAATTGCAACTGATTTCTTGGACAGTTTTAGACGACATTTAAAAAAATATATCCAAAAAAATAACAAAAAAAGCTTGTTGCGCTATGTGCATCAGCGGGGAACATTGGCACGCTGTCCTATTGTTATCAATAGAAAGGGGAAGATACCTTAAAATACCAAGAGAAGAAAGATTATGCAAAAAGTGTAAACAAATTGAAGACGAAATTCATTTCTTTTTATATTTGATAAATGAGAATATCCACTTTATAAATTTAAATGACATAGATAAAATAACATATATACTCAACCCAATTTCACACATTCAGGTAAATAAGCTAGGATCCTTTTTAAAACAGTCTATTGAACTGAGGACAGGGGACTCTTAAAATATTTACTTTTACTGTGTATATTAATGATCTTATTTTTATTTTTTATTTTCATTTTGTTATGTTGTGTCACAACTATAAATATGTAGTTTTATGACAATAAAGATTTGAATTTGAATTTGTAAATATTTTTGATATTGTTGTAAAACTGAACATTTATACATAACAGAGAACTCGGATAATCCATATCCCGATGAATTGGTAGGAAAAAGTAAAATCACAAAAATACTGAACACCGAGGAAAATTCAAAACGGAGAAATCCCTAACCAAAACGCAAAATCAAAAGCTCAAACACATCAAAAGAATGGATAACAACTGTCATATTCCTGACTTGGTACAGGCATTTTCTTATGTAGGAAATGGTTGATTAAACCTGATTTTATAGCTAGCTAAACTTCTCCCTTGTATGACAGTCGCATCAAATCCTAATATATTAACAACGATGCTTGAACAAAAGTTGATAACCTGTCTTTTCCATATTATTTTACAACTGGTACCATGTCTTGACGTTTATCGTGACATTCTTTGGCAATATTAGACTTGGCCTTGTGTGTTTGATACATACACTTTTTTGTCGGACCATACAACTTATAACCCATTTATATTATTTAAAATCAAGATTAAGCATGACTTGTTCCTGGTAGTATTAGTATTGAATAATTCTATTTCACAGAATTTTCACAATTTTTAAAACATGCCCCAGCCTTGGATAATTTAGAATGCATTTTTACAAGTCAACGCATCATAAACATGATGAAGTTAAAGTTAAATAATGCACCGAACTGTTTAATATAATATTCATTCATAAATACCATGCAAATAGTGTTACTTTAAATATGATGCCTGTGCGCTTTTTTAATTTATATATCAATAGGAATATGAAATTTTTCTTTGTTAACTAACTTATCCGTATTCTGGACAGATGATTTGTCAATTTTTAAAGTAAATCACCATGATTATTCTAAACTGTTACATTGTTATCATGATTTCAATATATATATATGTATAGTAAATCCTTTCAATTAGGAAAAATCGTCAATCAAAACGGTTAATGTTTTAGAAATGTGATATTCGATCCTTTTTACGGTAACACTAGTTTTTTTTCACAGTAATTGTTATTTTAAATTTTAAATGACACTCTCTATGAATAGAGAATAATAACAACAAAAATCATAGAAACACAATGACTTGATTTGAGTAAACTTAAAGCAAATGCTTAATGGGAACAAAATGCGATCAAACATTTAACATATTAATATTTTGGCTTAAATTAGATTTTAGACTTTTACATAACTCCATGTTTGACATTAGTTTCAACTACATCAATCTGTCTGTATAAATTCAAAACACATCGTGAGATAAAAAAAGCTTCTTGAACTTTATATTCTCAGTGTAAAAAAGTCATTATTAAATGCTCTCATTCGAGACACGGTATGACGCATAAAAATAAAAAAACAAGTTGAAATGAAAATTAAAAAGATTCGAAATACTTGAGTAAATTTATGTCCGATTGCATTCTGAAAATCGAAAGCTGAACTGAATGTTAAAAGTTTGTATATGTCAATATATATACAACAAAAAAATATAGTAAAACTATTTGTCCATCATAATGCTTCTGAGAAGAATAAGAGTGTCTACAGGGAATCATAATGTAGAGATATTCAGACATTCTTCGATACGGTTTTGGCTAAGTAACGCCGCTGCCATTGGGTAACTTGGAAGCTGTATACTTTTTAACTTTCTTAGTGTGTCTATCAATATGACACATTTTTTTATTTTACATTTATCCCGGTTAGTTTGTACCTGAAAATCAAAGTCCTGTTCAAGTTCTTTTTAGAGTTGAAGCTAAAGGTGCGTTCCAGATTAACGGAAAGTCAAACGCTATGAACTCCTGAAATTGTCAATAGTTTTGTGGTTGATTGTTCTATTCTTATTTTTTTTTAAAGTTCAATGGCAAACATTTTATGAATATTCAGACTAGGATAAACTAACAGTAAATCTAATATCTAAAAAGTGAGTTAAACGGAGTTAATAGCTGGAAGTTTGGACTGCCATTGGAAAAATGAGAACATGTTGCATTACGTAAATAAAGGCTGCAGCAAAAGTAGCAATTCAAAAGGGTGGATTGTTTCTCAAAATAGATTAAATGACCTAGAAAATCTAAAGACATTATTTGGCTTATTTCTAATATCTTGTTGGAAAACCCTTTGATGGAACTTTTCTTGACATTTTACAATTATAAAAGAATATATATGTTTTGTCATATGACATACCGTTTTCCCTAAAAAAAATGTGTGTGTTGAATAACAAGACATCGTGAGTATCAACAACTGTGTCTTGAAACTCATATCAAATACACACTACAGATAGAGGTAATGAAATGACAATGTTTTCCTAGAAAACTGAGTCATGATAATGTTCCTATCTCATTTTGTCGACCTTTACTATTGTACATTGATATAAGGTTTTTAGGTTAAAGTACGCTTTTCAACAAAAAGCAAATAAGTATTTCAAACTATATACTAGTATGACCAATGGATAACAAAATCTTAAACCTTTAAAACGAGAAAAACAGGCGACTTATACTTTAACATATGTCATATATTGATATAGTTGAAGACCACATGATGACAACTATATGCATTTGTATGTCTTTTATGTTGCTGTGATGCTGGGTAGACTTTGCCACATTTTTATATAGTTGTAAGACTACAAGAGTATCCTATTTCTTCTCGTATTCCTAATTCTGCGAACGCTTAATACACTTGTAAAATTAATATTGATGGAGTTCTTCAGTTTATTCATACGCATTTGCAGATAAATTTCAACGAAAAATATTCCAATCTCTGGTTTATCTTTCTTCAACCTTTTCTAAAAATATAACCATCTTTAATGTAGGCCACATTTGTTATCAAGCAAGCATAAGTGTTTCGTATCTAATAGTACTTTAAATAAAATTTGTACTATTTTGCTCCGACATGCACAAAACGGGGTTATAATCTTTACTACGTACGCGTCTGCACATCATACCACCACCCCAACAAACAAAGCAACAAAAAACAGAACTCGAAAATAATTATACAAATTGCTCATGCCAAAAGTATAATACCAGAAAATGAACTAAACAGTAAAGGTTAAAGAAATACAAAGACAAAGTTAATGATAAGAACAAGATAATTAGTTACCAGGCATATATACTTTCATACGCCTTACGCGCGTTTCGTCTACATAAGACTCATCAATGACGCTCAGATCAAAATAGAAGTACAAAGGTGAAGAGCATTGAGGACCCAAAATTTCAAAAATTGTGCCAAATACTGCCAAGATAATCTATGTCTGAGATAAGAAAATCCCTTAACACATTATGAAGATGATAATCAACATCAGTACCTGAAATATATACGTCAAGACCAATCATGTATTATTTGTTGATACGGAATATTTATCAACAAGGTCTTGTATCTTCGAATGACATTTTTGGGGGGGGGGGGAAAAGATTCGTTATCATAACCCTCAGTCGGTTCCGAAATCTTTGTTATTAGACGTTCACTATTACGATTAAATAGGTTTTGTCGTTATTTGTTGATTGATTTGTTGACACCTTTTGGTACAGGAAAAGAATAAATAAAAGTGCATCCATCTGTATCCCCTTAAATTATATAGGTACTGTCATAATGCTCACAAAATAATACAATAAATTGCTAAGAGAAAAACAAAAATAATTCGGACCAATAAACAATACAGAAGAAGCGTAATATAAGAACATGGAAGAGAATCGGATAATATTTCTTTCAAAAAGAGGCCGAAGATAATAAGTAGGAATTCAAATCTAATAAGAAAAACGGCCGATAAGAAATTATAACAAAAAATGTGGAAGTCATCAAAAACTGACAAAATCAAATGTTATCTTCAAACGCAAGGATTGGAAAGCAACTGTCATAATCCTGATTTCGTGTAACATGAGTGTACCCAAAAAATGGTGTGTTAAAACTGGTTTTACAGCTAACTATACATGAGACTTCTTTTATTCATCTCTTTGGTTTTTAAGGCCATGGTAATGATCAAATGATGATGAGGCATGCATGAGAAGCATATACAAATGTACGACGAAGTCAGCTGATAAGATTGATTGGTTTTTGGTGTTTTAACGCCTCTTTTAAGCACCGCATTTAGGCTTTTTCGTGGCGGTCAATTTTTACTGGTAAAAAGTAAAATCACAAAAATACTGAACTTAGAGGGAAATCAATTCGGAAAGTCCATAATCACATGGCAAAATCGCATCAAAAACGAATGGACAAGAACTGTCATATTCCCGACTTGGTACAGGCATTTTCAAATGTAGAAAATGGTAAGGAATGTAAAGGAAGCCGGAGAAAACCACCTACATTCGATAGGAAAACGGACAATCCTGGTCAATTAAGATTGGAGTCTAGTGTACCCGCACGAGCTGGTTTCGAACTGACAACCTCGATGTTGACTGGCTAGTGATTACAATAGTAACTACTTAAACCACTCGATCACCGAGGCCAGACTTAGAGGTCTTGGGTATAACTGTTGTTATATTTAGTCTGACAGAAAATGTTTTATGGAGAACATTTTAAATATGTCATATTTGCACATATGGGTTGCATTCAAAATAGAACAACAATATATACTCACCAAGACTTGCTGGGAGAACAGTTTGTTGTCCGTTGCAGGATAGTTGTGGCGGTTGATAAATTGTGCTCGGCCATATATTGAACATTACACTCTGAAATTATCAAAAGATATCATTGAATTGTATGTTAACATTACAAAAAAAATCAGTAGAAAAACAAAACCGAAACCATTTGAATACTAAAACTGCTTTAGAGACACCAAGCAAAATGAATAATATAATTAAGAATGGAAATAGGGAATGTATCAAAGAGACAACAAGCAAACCATAGAACAGACAACAGGAGAAGGTCACCAATGGGTCGTCAATGCAGCGACAAATTCCCGTATCACAATTCATTCTAAAAGGTTAGCACAACATTTGTTTTATATAGAATGATTATTAAATTTTCGTCATATTTCATAATTTATTTTTAATAATTATATGATTGAGAAAGTATTGAAACAGAATTCATACAAAAAACAGAAAAAGTAGTTTGCAAAGATCTTAAAAATTGCTTTTAGATATATTGATGGTGTTCTGTCATACTGAATAACCCATATTTCAAAAAATGCTTACATCTCATATATCCCAGTTAATTTGAGATGAAAGATGATATTGAAAGTAGAATATCTGCATAACATCTTAATATTGACACACCACTTCAAACTATAATCCATGACAAATGTGATGATTTCACTTCCAAAATGTTTACTTCCCATTTCTTAGCAATAACATACCCTAGTTTCCATCGTATCGCGTTTACGCATCTATGTTAATACTTAATGCTTTCTGTGTATTTATAATATACGAAAATTCATAACATTATTCATTGCTTACACAAGAAAAGCTTCAACAGAGTTATGGGGAAGAATGACTCAAATCAAAATTATATAATTTTACGGTCGCCATCATGAATATTGACCCATTTATACATTGAACAACTTTCAAAAATTTCAAAATAACTAGTATCACATGTTTTGTTTGTCTTTTCGCTGTTTTCCGTTTTTTTTAGACATGGCCAAGTAAGCATTTTTACCATTTTCCAAGTTTCAATACTGTTGTTATCGTTCGCCTCTCGTTTTGAAATCATCCAGATTCAAAGACAAAGCCTGGTTATGTCGAACGTTTGTACCTTTCAATTATATTGTTTTCACTTTTGCAGTCTTCAAAAGAATGTTGTGCATGCAGTAGCTGTTAAGGGTCATCCCGAATTTGACATGTGTACAACGAAGAATATTGTATGTGGTATTTGGAAGAAATGTATGCTTTTCCTGCATGAAATATGTGTTACTTGTCATTTTGAATTGACATATCAACCACAAAGACTTAAATAGTACCTTTTATGTTAAATTACTGTCCATTAACAGCTGCGAATATTCAATTTTTAACAAATGTTCAACTCTATCAAATGTGAAAATCTCTATGATAAAGGTGACTTTGGTACACATGGACCTTTTTCTTTAAACCCTATGCTTTTAAATTTTTTAATAATATTCGGTAATTCAATCTTTTGTCTCAAATTTTGTACATAAAGATGTACATAAAGAATAATATTCTGTACGTGCATGTCCTACACACATAATAAGTATCATATTGTTAAATTACATACTAGACATAAGAAGGGACCTATAGATCGATGTGCAACAACGCAAGTCATTTGCTTTATTTCAGTTAATGATATAATGTAATGCTATCGTCAAAAGGTAAATGTTGATATGTATTTAAGGAAAGATAGACAATTAAACTGGTAAAAATAAAGAAACAAATAAATCTATTTAAACATAATTATAAATTGAATTTTAAATATATACAACATGAGTTATATAACTGGAAATCCCAAAAGCACTCGTATTATTAGGGGTATATTCCAAAATGGATTTCCTTCCTTTCTGGACTTACCCAATTTAATTCAAATAAATACTTCCCATAAAGGTAGACACTATATCATTATTTTTGGATATTCGAGCTGCTGGTCAGCTTAAGTTATATGTGTGTATTTAGAAATTAAGAAAGTGTTACTTTATGATTCAAATTTTCAAGGTAAGCAATCCACTATTTTTGCAATGCCTATAAATAGAATTAAATCAAGTTTTAAATAACTTAAATTGAAACACTAAATATTATTGCGTATATAGTAAGCATGTTTATCCATATAGGTAATAGGTAAATGCTAAACAATTTGGTAACAGATCTTATATTTTATTGGGTTTACAATTCAAGAGAAAAAGATGCGTAATCTTTAAAAATACTCATTTCTATTGTCTATATTTGAAATATTTCAATAATGTTTTATATTACAATAAATGTGTATATGAATTATAACGAACATTGTTGTTATATTGAACACGATATATAACGTAATGCGATTGGTTAAACTATGGTGGATTCTGATATCGATAAGCTCCATGTGGATTAGTATTACACTATTATTTGCACAACGCACACATATGCCATGCAGTATGAAATTATGTAGAAAAAGTGTAGAAAGCTTTTAAATGAACTTTAAAGAATATTAAAAATTTCATCAATTAAAACCTCTTTTTAAATTTTTTTTTTAACAGAACTCATTAAAGCTTTGTTTTTCAAGCAGACTTGACATTCTGTTCTATTTTTTTGTCTTAAAAGAATAATACACTTAAAAATCGACATGCAAAACAAAACAAAAAAAAAAAAACAGATTTACAGTCACGCCTTGATTTATAATTTGCTAAACGTCCAACGTCAAATAGTTCGTTCATATTCAAGACAAGTCATATTTTGATTGATAGATGGATCATTAATGTCCGGTAGATTATACATTGGACTGATCGCACAGTAGACTTGCAATGTATATTAAAGTTTTGGTTACACGATTTATTATCGGAATTATATTCTAAATTTAAAAGAAACAACATGAAAAATATACATAACATATTCGTCTTATTATGTAAGGCATTTGAAAACGCAGCGACTATTATGTCATAATATAGATAAGAAAATTAGAAAGGGCCAAAAGGCCGAGGATGTAAACCATTTTATAATACTGTACGGCATTCGACGATGAATGGTACATTAAGCTATAACAAAAGAAAGAAAAGAAAGAAAAGTTACAAACTCAATAAAGTGCCAAAGGTGATACAATGTGAATCTAGGAAGTAATAGAAAGGATAATATAAAAAACTATATAAAGAAAAAAAGAAGATAGAAAGAAAGAAAGAAAGAACACGGATTTAATCATTCCGTTGCTGATTAAAACAAAATATCTCTTTGCATCTACTCACAATATCCACACAAAGCACTCTGATTTACCATTCCTACACAGATGCAAAAAAAAAATAAAAACCAGCATACTAACAGTTAGTGATAATGTGATTTTTATGTGTTAATGTATAAGACTGCCTGTAAAACAGCCCAAAAGGGCCACTTGGAATATATTTTTCGAAATACCGTTATAGCATTTTAAAAGTAGAATATTTTGAATAAATAGGAGCGAACATTAGTTAAGTTGTGTTCAAAACTCGTAAATTCATCTTCAATATATACATAAAGATAAAACAAAATCTAAGGGAAAAGCATGAAATGTACACGGTAGAAGGCTAAGTGCAGCGACTGGATAGTCCTCTCTTGCTATGCTTGCATCACCCTTATGTGAATCCACTTTCAAATGTCAAATTAAGGAGCAAAACTTACAAATCAGCCTACTATAATCTTAAAAATAATAAAAATGTCGCTTATAAAAAAAAATCATTTTATTTGTAACTTGTAATCAAGTGTCTTGAAAACCACACTAGAAATATTTACGGCGTCGGATTGGTATATTCTCAAAATATTTAGTTTAAGATTTCTCCTCCAAAATGTTAAAACAGAACATAGACATACAAAAAATGTCAATCAATCCTTATCTTAGATATAAAACAAAGTGCCAATATCAACCTTCTTATTATTTGTAATGTTTCCTTTTAGATGAATTTGCTTTAAAATAAAGTTTAATTATGGGAATAAAAATAAAAATGTTAAGATTGAACATGACAAAAGTCTCAAATTTTCAGAGAAAATATTCTAAATGTAAAAGTGTATACAGTGGAATCATAGAGTTCATATGAAGAAAATAGTAATTAAATGTGCATCACATACAGTGGAATCATATAGTTCATATAAAGACAGTAGTACTAAATGTTA
This sequence comes from Mytilus galloprovincialis, assembly GCF_965363235.1. NCBI lineage: Eukaryota > Metazoa > Mollusca > Bivalvia > Mytilida > Mytilidae > Mytilus > Mytilus galloprovincialis. The sequence goes on along the minus strand of NC_134844.1, from coordinate 37,105,836 downwards.
ATCACATAACATATTTATTAATGAAAAGGCATTCTAGATTATAAAAATGTTTTTTTTTAGAATTTATTTAAATTATTTTATGAATAAATATTGCTCAAGGGGAAGGAAACCAGTATAGACTGTTCTATATAAGTTGTAAAAGAAAGGATAATATGTATGTCAAGCCTAATGTTAAATCAGAAGAATGGTAGATTATGTTGCATAAATATTTTGTACTTCATTTTAACAGTGTTGGTATTTTATTTTTTTTAATAATAAAAAAATCAGGAATATTTTCAGTTTAATGTATGAAATCATTTATATATTTACCAGGAATATAAATAAGTAATTGAGAAAACAATTGCAATTTTAAGCAGTATTATATAATATAATAAAATTTTGTATGAACCCAAAAAAATATAAATAAAAACAAAAAACCCAAAGATAGGCGTCATAAAACATCCACTCATTACATAAACCTTAATTATAATATACAAATCATATATGTTCAGCAATTTATTCTTTTTTGTAATTGCAGGGGTTTGTTTTTAATTTTATTAATTTTCGAGGTGAGAATCTTATATTAATAGTATCTTGTACTGCAGAAAAGAAATGATAGAAAAATAACATACCTGGATTCAAATTGATAAAAACATAATGAAATAGCATTGGGGAAGTAAATTCGCAAAAAATGGTTCATATCACTGGAATAAGGTTAATATTCAAGAAAACGCCCCTTTTGAAGAGAGCTCCAAAAGATTTACAATATATTCCTGACCATTTTGTAAGATTGAGGTTGATCAATTTTTCACATGAATTTGAACTAAAAAAATCTTCTTATCTTCTTTATCGATCATTTCATAAGAACTATTTTTTTTTACTTTTATGTATTAAAATAACTATAGGAAGCCGAATGTATTCTTATTATCGACAATGCTACAGACAATAAATAAAAAGAAGGCATTTTAACAATGCGGCAATGCAATGTTTTTACTACACAAAATATCTTCTTTTTTTTAAAAGAACAACAAAAATTAGAACAATATTGAAATAGTAAAGAATATGGTGGATTAAAAATAAATGAAAAAATGGAAAATTTTACAATTTAACAACTAAAATTTTAAACATTAAGTTCACTAGAAGATAGTTTTACACATTGATTTAAGAGGAGGTGTTTATAAGTAAACAAAGAAATTAAATTATGGTTAATGGAGAAATTTGAAAATTTTAAAGCACAAATGCAAACTCAAAATCTCTGATTTACAGTCTTATGGACTTGCCGACTGACGATCGTGTGCACAATGAACTATCTTGTTTCATAATTTTTTTTCATAAAACTATAAAGATTATGACAGAGAGTAAAATGAATTATGTGGTATACGCAAATAAGACAGCAGTGGCACAAATAACCAAATTGCATTCTTATTGACATTTCGTGAAATGATCTACGTTGGCCTACCACCACATTTCTGGAAAATCAACTACGATTTCTTTAAATCACTAAACCTCATTTTTAACCTGTATCTGATTTACAAAGTTTTGGCAAAGATAATGCAAACATTTAACAAAAATAATCTAGATACAATAAAATGATATAAGGTTTGCTAACTTACTTTTGTTGCAAAGTATTAGCAACGAGCTAAAAATCCTTAAACAGAAAATAAAAATAAAATATGTTTGTCACCCAGGTGTGACCATCTTTACGTACGTTAACCACAATATATCAAATGTGAATGGAAACTTCCGAATTACTATTGTTTGTTATCTAAATGACTAAGTATATTTCCGATATGTACACTTGTATGTATTATACCTTTAGTTATACTATCAATAGGCTACTTCTAAGAAATAGTGTTAGTCGACATTTGAAGAGGTACACCTATCATTTGTTCAAAGTCAAGCATGCATAATTGAAAAGTTGTCGGACTGCATCTACACCGGTATATGCAATCAGATGCTTATGAACAGTTAGTAAATATCTAAAATCAGATTGTTTATTAAATGAAACAAACAATATACTTTAAACTTACTGCTTTGCATCCTTGACTTATTATCTACTTTTATTTCATTCATGTACTACTCATTTTGCATATCACTGTGAAATCACAAAGTGTAACTTTAAAACGACGTAAACCTTTCAAATGCAAACATGTTTTTGTACTCGCGATTTGGTTTGATTACGAGGTCATTGATGAGACTCTTGGCCAGATTTAAAATCCACTTATAAGTTGATAATCATTTCATAAAACGCGGTGGAGTTGTGAATTTTGGCAATTTTTTTAAGCCGAGTTCATTTGCCTATTATTTTTTTTAACTCGCCATCATCAATGTTATTAGTGTGACATAACTCGCTTGCTGTGAAATAAACAAACAATCAATCAATTTATGAATGAATGAAAGCTTTATATATATTTGCATTGCAATTTAATACACCATTTTCTAAATGAGAAAATGCCTGTACAACAGGTATATGACAGTAGTTGTCCATTCATTTTAAGTGTTGGAGCTTTTGATATTTTCATTTGATTATGGACTTTCCGTTTTTAATTTTCCTAGATGTTCAGTATTTTTAGTATTTTACTTTTTGCCGGACACAATTCTACTCTCAAAAGGAATGTAATAAGTTTTTCCTTTATGATAGAGTTGGGAGTTTAAAATATAAACTTTCACGGGAAACGATACTTGTTATAAAAAAAAATATAGTTTCCTCTCCATTAAAATATGAAATAGTCGCATAAACACATTGTTAGTTCCTCCTGTTTCTTCAGCCTCTTTCTAATATTACAAAGAAATAGTTACAGATATTCAAATGGTCATTTTCATTTAATGCAAGATTTCTATTTTACAGAATAAATATTTTTCATACCATCTATAACAATTGCTACTAAAAGACATGCTTCTATTGTAAAAAAAATCGACCCTACCCGGGTATAATGCTTTTTCTGTAATTTATTAATTCGTTGAAAAAATGTGATGTACACCCTAAAATTGACCAGGAACAGAACAACATCCTTACAATAATGACCACGATCAGTAAAGACATATTTTTATTTATAGTAACAGTGGCCATGTTTTACGAGATTGACAATGAAGGAAGTCGAAGTTACGCTATCTTGTAATGTAACAACAAAACTCATCATAAATACCAGGCTTACAATTGAGTACACCAAACGCGCGTTTCGTCTAAAAAAGACTCAGCAGTGACGCACAAATCTTAAAATATTTAAACCACTTTATGTCATTAGGAAAAGGAGGAACATCTGTGTTTCGAATACATTTCGAAATTAGTACGTGGACACCATGTCAGATAACACATATATCAAAAGACAAAAATATCGCAAAACACTAAGCAAAAAAAACGAGATTGCGGAACACGATTTCAACAATAAAACATGGGCGTGTATTATGTTTTTTGGAATGGTAAACAGTTCCTGTTCCTCTATCAGTACGTCTTGTTGTTCGGTAATTAGTCGCACTTGGTGATGTTTGAATTTAAAAGAGATGACTCCAACGTTTGTATTAACACTCGTCGGTTCAATATTTTTATTTTAAGAAGTATGAATGGAAACCAAAGTTTATGAATACTCTTTAAACTTGGACATAACAACTCCATTTGCATGGAATGTTACTATCTATCTAATATTGTATTCAAAACAGAGTATAGTCATGAAAACATGGCTACACGTACGAACATTTATTTCATGTATTTCATGTACTTCAGGTGTCTCGCATGGTATGCATGCCGGAACTACTTTATCTGAATTAGTGTTAAAAATTGTAGTAATGAAAAGATGGATAAACGTACGCAAAATTTTTTCATGTCACACATGGTTTGCATGTATGAATATATTTGCGTACATATAGACAGGTTTTCATGACAACTATTTTAAAAACTAAATCGGATAAAGTAATTTCATGTACTCTAGGTATCTCACATGGTATGCATTAAGGAATTACTTGATCTGATTTAGTATTAAAAACATGTAGTCGTGAAAAAATGACTACACTTACGCAAACTTATCTAATGTCTCACTTAGTATGCATGCCATAATTACTCCTATATGGATTACTATATTCAAAAGAACATTTCTATCCTTGAAAACTTAGATTGCAGTTTCTAATCGAGGCTACATCATACATTGCATTTGATGAATCATTGAGATAAAGTAGTAAACAACTGTATCGGATGAACATGTGATCTTATGACCAATGCAAGACAATTTAATTAAGCAATTTGCATTTTAAATTATGGATCGATAAAGCATAGGTAATTACCAGTAACTTGTGGTTTGACATTAACTATTTACGTCAAAATTGCATATTTGATACATATTTAAGGATGTCTGATTGATTACAAACGTCTTATGTATATTTCACAATACAAATATGCCTTCAGCTTGAACAACATTTATTTCATATTGGTTTGTATTTAATAGCTTTCATAAGAACTTGTCTAAAATTAATTTATTAAGAAACATTGTCGACGCCTAAAATTGATTACCTATTATAGTACACACATATATAAAACTCCTCTGTGATCCAATTGTAATTTCAAAATTATTGGCTGTTTAAGTTCCGTTAACGAAAGTCAATCATGAAAACAGTTTATTAACATTGACAATGATGTATGATATACATTGTATTCGTCATAAGAACCAACTGTGCTCCTCTTTTTGCCGACACATAAGACCGAACTCATATAGGAGCTTCTTGTAGATGATTAAAAGAAGCAATAAATATCCCTTAACTTCCGCTATTTTGATGATGTCCTCTGACTGAATAGCTTAAAATTTGGTTACTTTATCACATCTATCGTATCGAGCTTGAAATAAGGGTGATCAAAGATACAGTTAAATCTATCATTTATCTAGAACTACATTTAACAATGATAGTCGATTGTAAAAAAGATGATTTGAGGTTTCCAAATATGAACTTTCCATTTCTAAATAGCAAAAAATATCAAATAATCCAGAGCATTCGTTTCCTATTATTATATCTTTGATAGATGGTTGCTGATTGAAACGAAGCTATTGACCAAAGAATGCATTCGTGTAATGTAAAGTAATTCCTTTTGAAGATTTCCGGGCGCCATCATGAGTTGTTTGTCTATTATGCAATACATGTGTCAGAGATGACGACGAATATGTCCCAGTCGTCGTAGTCATCTTCTTGTCGTCTGTTCCGAAGTTTTGACATCAACAGATGATACTTAAGACCGCATTTGTCCTTAACTTTAGATCGCACTCTGTTTTTGTGGTTCGTGGTGCTCATTTATTTACTTATGTGCAGTGTCTTGTAGAATGTTGTCAGTCTCTTCGTCTTTTTCAATTTTGCCAGGTTTTGTTGGTCTTTTACTTATTAGTCTGAATCCCTTTGGTGTCTTTTCCGCTTCTTTTTCGACAACTAGATTCAAAAAGAAGCCATGAGATTTTGACTCTAGGCTTTCCAAAATACCTGTCGTCTGTGTTTCTTGTTCTTAATTATTGTTCATTATCTTGCTATCTAGACCTGAAAGGCTTTTATTGATTCAATTACATTTTTTTCTAAAAAAGGAAGATTTCAAGTATTCAAAGCATAAATTGATAGACATTACTTTCCAAAAAAACTTTCTAAAATAACATGATTTAAGAACAATTGTAAAACGAAAGTTGAAAATTCGTAAAGCACATTATAACATCAGTTTGTTTTCAAATTAAACACCGTGTTATCTACTTTCTAATGAAAGTAAATCAATACCGTGCAAACCGTCATATTTACCAAAACAAATCGTATAGATTTCAGGAAATTGAAAAATTAACGTACCTCGTGAAAATCATAACCCTAATGAAGGAGATTGGTATTTGTACCATTAACAGAAAATAGTGTTTTTGCATATTTACTATGCTAACATGGTTACATTTAAACTAATTATGTTTCAAAATAGCTTATCATCACTCAGTCTGTTATTGTCATAGTTTAAAACTGAATAAAGTTTACCAACAAGTGGAATGCACGAGTTTTTGCTTTAAAAGATCAAACTAATTTTCTACAGAAATTAAAACTCCATGGATTGTGTTACACTTTAACAGGTCGAGAACTCTAGATTTCTTTACGTCAGAATATATTTGCATAGTAATTTCCCAAACACAAGGCCAATACGGCCTTGAAAAACTGACCAATCGACTCAATGAGCTACAATGCATTGTGGGCTACTACGAGTTTACTACAAACTGAAAACACGTGGAATTAGTGGAAGAACTGTCAACTAATATAATGTCTGGGATTCTCAAAATATATGTTTTTGTTCTGCGAATGTGATTATTGTAAAATATATAACATAATCTTCAATTTGCATGCTCAATGAGCTACAATGCATTGTGGGCTACTACGAGTTTACTACAAACTGAAAACACGTGGAATTAGTGGAAGAACTGTCAACTAATATAATGTCTGGGATTCTCAAAATATATGTTTTTGTTCTGCGAATGTGATTATTGTAAAATATATAACATAATCTTCAATTTGCATGCTCAGATTAAAAAAGTATTGCTTACGGGCTTCACTATTCGACTTTCTTTTTCGCCTTGTTAAAGTTGTTGAACAGGTTTTTTCCATTGTACCTGTGCAATAATTTTACGACCTGAAACAGTGAAATTTCAAATGAAATGACTACTGTCCACTATGAAATTTTTTGAGCTCTTTTAAACCTGTATAATGTCATTACAAAATCATTTCTGCCTAGAAAAACACGAAAACCTTCTTTCTGTACTGGATGTGTAATTTTTTTTTTATCAGGACCTGAACTAAAAGTAAGAACATCATAATATTCAGTATGCCAAAAATAAGTGTTATGAAAGCACCAGGGGCGGATCCAGCTATTTTAAAAAATGGGGGGTCCTAACCCTGGACAAAGAGGGGGGGTTCCAACTGCATGTCCCCATCCAAATACATTGATTGTCCAAAAATAGGGGGTCCATCCACCGGACCCCCCACCCCTGGATCCGCCACTGAGTGGATACGGTATATAGCTCAATACATTTTGTATAGTTTCATCCATCGATAATGTCCGTTTGTTGCAAACTTTATCACAAAATATACTTCAGAGTTTTTTTTTATCGTTCGGCTGTTGTCCTGTTGACATATGTAAAATATCTCCAATATTTAAAGTCTCTGGATAATAGTGGTGCCATATTGCCAATTATTTTTTTTCTAAAACGTGCTTTGTATGTAGAAATAAGAAGATGAGGTATGAGTGCCAAATGAGACATCTTTCCAACAAAGACATAATCTAGTAAAGTAAGCAGTCATAGGTTCAATGATGAAAAGTAAGCTATAAATGACCCTATAAAATTACTTGTGTAAAACAATCCAATCAAAAAAAAAAAAAAAAAAAAAAAAAAACCGGCCCAATTTAATATAGAAAAGGAGAAGAAATCTATCCCATAAAAAATATAGGTTTGTATAGGAGCCTGTATTTCAGTGGTTGTCGTTTGTTTATGTGATACATATTTGTTTTTCGTTCATTTTTTTTTTATATAATTAAGGCCGTTAGTTTTCTCGTTTGATTGTTTACATTGTCATATCGGGGCCTTTTATAGCTGACTATGCGGTATGAGCTTTGCTCATTGTTGAAGGCCATACGGTGATCTATAAATGTTAATTTCTCTGTCATTTTGGTCTCTTGTGGACAGTTGTCTCATTGCAATCGTACCACATCTTCTTTTTTATTATAGATCCAACGCTGCAATTTTCACAAAACATATCAAATTTTCCACCTTGTCGCACATATGTGATAACATCATTACAGTTTATTTACTACTGCATGTAGAGCAAAACTTTGGTAAGCTTACTTGCTTTGTTTGTATATTGTATAAAATAAAATATACAAGTTAAAAATGTCAATTTTATTTTCAAAGCTTGTATAAACAACTATACAAACAAAGCAAGCAAGCCAACCAAAGTTTTACTTTGCAGGCATAAGAAATCAGCTTTAATTCAGTTTGGTAAATGTCCGAGCCCGTTAAAAACGAAAACAAACTGAAACTACAGTTGCCCACTTCACTACCTTCAAAACAAAGGGAACAGTTTGAAAGTCCCATATACTGAAATGTGAAAAAAACAAACTTATAGATTTTGTTAACACTGCCATGTATGTAAATATATCTTCCCCTTTTTTACGAACACAAAATTCATGGATCACACATTTGCCTTTAATTATCTATACGAAAATTGCTGTACTCGTGAATATTAGCACCGGCTGTTATCGACGGCTTACTTTACACTAGTAAGTTTGTCTCATGGGTAATTGTGTTTTTCGCTGTTGTTTCGTTGCTGTCTGGTGGACGATTACATGAAATCTCTGTGCCATCATCAAACATGTTAATGCCTATATATCGGGTAATTCAAACCCTTTTTTCTTCGTAAAGAAACACCTCTTTGTTAATCTGAGCATGGAAGTAATACTTTATATCACGAACTATAAATGAGGATACACAAAATGAAAAACTAAGCGAAATTGTGAATCCCGCATTGCACGAAAATATGTGTTGTATTTCAGTAAATAACACGTGTTCTTGGTTAATTGTAAACACGTAGTAGTCCATCATGAATCATTTAGTGGATTGGTCAAAAATCTAGGTAAACATAAATTGCGTCACATGTAAATAAACAATTACATGTGCGAGAACATAAGTATGCTAATTTATGCATTTCCATATAAGGTAGTGGTCCCGACCTGTTTAAAGTAACTTGTGTTTATATAAGGATACGTGCATTGGACATGTTGAAGTCAACTACACAAAAAGTAATTTTAATTATTGATAAAGCTAGTACAATGTATACATGCCATAAGTTGCGACAAAAGGAACATGGCTGTCTATTAGAGGAAAGAAAGCCATGTCAAAATTAAAATCGTCTCTTTAATCGTATATTTTGGTTTTTATTTTTTTCATCAAAGGATATGATTTTATTGCGAAAAATGTCAATTAAGTTGTCATAATTCTTAAATTCCTTTTCTGATATTCATAACAACAAGGACAAAATATCATCCATTTGAGTAGCACAGTTAATACCCATAGGAAATCCGATAAGTTAACATAATACGATATATCCATAACAAACACAGTTATTGTCAAGCAAACAAATATCTTTCCATTATGGATTCATGTCATATGTTTTTTTGTAAAATCCACCATTCCATATTACCATGTTCTTAATTTACTAATTAAACTTTCATATAGCATATAAGTTACTAGATTTTGAGTAAACAGGTACCCCATAAATACTCGAAAATGGTTTGTTGTTAAGTCATGTCCTTTTATCTTCGACCTTTCTCAAGACCAAAGTGTAATAAAAAATCAATCCAATAACTGTAAATTCTAGTTCTTCAAAGGGTACTACTATTAGCTACTTCATGCACATTCTTTTGGACCCATTCCCAAGTATATTTGGAAAAACGGAAACTACATTTTGAAAATAGGAACAATTTGATTAAAGTGTCATTCAGATCTCAATGTTTTAAAAAAAAATGATTTATCTATTTCCTTGACTTTTGTCATTAGTATGGATGTCAGCGTCATCTGTTAAATATGTGAAAAGCTTTTTTTCGACGCCAATATTTTATCCAAACATTTAAGAGTCCTTAAGCTCTTTCGAAGGATATTTCAACTATCATGGAAGTTTCAGAAGTTGACGAGGTGCTATATTTTACATACATTTGTATGTATAATGAAACCAACAAGGAGACGGTTTTGTGTACAAACAAAGTGTCATGTAGATTGTCGAAACGTGCAATGTTGCTATTGAACTTCTGTTAACTTGAAACTTAGGAGCAGTTTGTATCTTGATGTGTGTTCATTTCAATTGTCCAATATTTTAAAGTAAGGCTGTATCTCCGTGATTATACGGAAAGTAAATCTCTGACGATGTTTGCTCTGTGTCTAATTTATCTTTTTAATTCTTTAGGATTCAAAACATGCAGAATTTCTTAATTATGTTTTCTTATTAATCACCATGCAGTAAAAATAATAATACGACAATTGAAGTTGACCATAGAGATTTTTTAAAAACAACTTTTTAATTGTTATAGAATGTACCATCTGAATAAGTAAGCTCGATTTATTTCTTCAGAGATTGACTGTTAATCAGGGTTTTTTTCTAGTATTAACCCAGGTGCTGTACACAGAATTACATTATAATTATACATATATAGGAAGTACTTTCCATGATAGGTCTACGCTTCTTCTTAGTAAAAGGGTCATCAAGTTGGTTTCTCCTATAAAGCTTAACGAATAACAAAAGTGCGCTCAATTATATATCCTTAAAACACCCACTGGTTTATTTTACATTTAATGACTCGCTAAATTAACTTCTCTTAATGCAAACACCTAGCAAACAGGGCACTTTTTCCTACTAGCTTTGATGAGTTTCAAAATGTACTTGGACTCATTTATATGTCTTTACGCCAAAATCAACAGTCAACATTAATTTGTCAATCGTATTGCTATGTGTTTCACATTTACTGGCCTTGTGTATTCATGTCAAATCAAACGCAAAAGTCATTTGGCCAAACGGGGAGCCATGCATAGAAATAAACACTTATCCTGTCTCGCGTCCTTTGGAGTGCATGCAATTCCCTCAGTTTTTTTTTTTTGAAATAATGTGTATCTTTTTAATGGATTTTTAAGATTTGAACATAAATAAATATTTTCTTTAGCTTTAATACCAAAATGTCCAAAATAGAATGATAAAAACGAAACGCAACATCCTTTAGATAAACTCTTCATAGATACCAGGGTTAAATTTTGTATTTACGCCAGACGCACGTTTCGTCTACCGAAGACTCATCAATGACGTATCATAAAAAGTTAAAAACGCCAAATAAAAAACGAAGTTGTAGAGCACACAGGACCAAAATTATAAATAAAATACACCATGTATAACGTCCAGAAGGATAATCCTTTTGTATTAAAGTAAAGAAAAAGCACGTTCATTTTAAAGCGGTCGATGCCACTGCTGGTGGAGATTTATTTCCCCGAGGGTATCACCAGCCCAGTAGTCAGCACTTTTTGTGATGACATGAATTATCATTGATATGGTTATATTTATAAATTAACTGTTTACAAAATTTAGAACTTTTGAAATACTAAGGCTTTTTTTACCTCAGGCATAGATTAGGCTGGATTCGGCAAAACTTTTAGGAATTTTAGTCCTCAATGATCTTCAACTTCGTACTTTATTTGGCTTTTTAAAATTTTTTCTTGCTTCTAACAGCCACTTGATTAATTGCTGTGATGTATTATGACAAACAACGTTACATTCAATGACAATGGTGTTTGTTTAAAAGTTTCAAAAGTTTGACAAAGTAGTATTACTGATGTCATTAAACATATTCTATGACGTTGTTGCAACATTATGTGATTTGCCTGTAACTATAAGATTTAAAAAAAGATTTTCGGTTTACTTAAATCCGAGAGTTCATGAGCCAGTACACATTTTTTTTCGAATGATAACATCTTCTTTATATCAGCATCATTCAATATAGTTAGAATAAGAAAAATCAAAATTTAGTTCACAAAAAAAATCCCAAAAAACCAAACTCCGACCCCTAAAAGTACTGATCATTTGATCTTCCGCATATTAATACTGAAAAATATCAGCTACGCATCACGCTTTCCATTGAGAAAGCACAAAACAAATGAGCTAAAAAAATATTTTTCTTTGTTTCAAACTGCGAATATTTACAATATCAATGTGATGAAAATCTGAAAATCGATTTTTCTTGACATTGCACATGGTTATGTTTTTCTTGGACTGTTTATGACATCTTTACACTAAATCCATTGGATTTTGAATATGTACTGATTAATTATTTAGTCTTAGATGCATTTGTTTTTGTTAGTTGCTTTGAACTAGCTGTTAGTAACTGCGAATACTCTTAGATCTATAGTTCGTGTCTTTTTGTTATTGGGATGTATAAGCACCCGGTCACGTCCACTTGCATTTGTAGTATTTTTATTTATCCATCTGATGAGTTAAACCTTATTGAACTGATGTTTATAGTTCGTTCTTATGTTGTACTGTTACACCACTGTCCCAGGTTAGAAGACGGTTGGGATCCCGCTAACATGTTTAACCCCACCACATTTTGCATGTATGTACCTTTCCATAGTTAGGAGTCTGTAATTCAGTGGTTGTCGTTTATTTGTGTGTTATATATTTGTTTTTTGTTCATTTTTTTGTACATAAATCAGGCCGTTAGTTTTCTTGTTTTCTTGTTTTACATTTCGGGGCCTTTTGTAACTGATTACTAGTATGTGGTATGGGCTTTGTTGAAGGCCGTACGCTGACCTATAGTTGTTATTTTCTGTGCCATTTGGTCTATTGTGGAGACTATATATTTGTTGTATAAATCAAGTTTAAAACTATCTTGCATTCGTTTATATCCACGACCGTAAGATGTGATATGAAATGTTAACTTTGACTTAATACGTAATTTCAACCCTTATACAATATATTTATCATGTATAATCATTTTAGGCCTAGGATTTCCACGAATTTATATATATTTCTAGAATCACGATAATTTACGAGGAAACACCTTTCAATAATAGGAAAAAATGTATAAAAATTGCCACGTATTTTCTTTGGGAGACGAGTGTTAGAAATGGATCTAAATGCATTTTCTTTCACAAATAAACATAAAAAGAGCTCCAACCATATACATTATTCATGTTAAAAGCTCTTAAAAAGGCGTTTTTGTTATAATTTTTTTCTCGGTATATTGTAGTCTTAAATTATCATGCTATTTTCGTTACAAACACAATCACACCTCAAAAAATATTGGCCACTATTTAAAATGTCAACGATATCAATATTTAAATATATACAATGTTGTTTAACGACAACCTACCTGCATTTTAACTCTAAAACGAAAATGAAACCAGGCAAGTCCAAACCATATCAACTTTAAATGTACTCAATCTAATTTTAAATCTAACCACCCCAATTCCTGGAAAATAAGTTATCTATAATCTATTTCCATGAAATCCCTGTACAATTTAAACCTTGAGGTTTTAGTAATGAGACGAATGCTGAAGGTAAGATGCATTATAATACACTAACAGAAATATTGTTTATATTATGCGCATTATTGCTGTAAAAAAAAAGATTCAGTCTACTAACTTAAAAATATTTCAAGTTTTTTTAATTTTTTTTTTTTTTTTTATCAAATTCAAGCAAACGTATAATCATGATATTCATAGTTTCATGCTTTAGTTCGGAATCGCTAGTCTTGTGTACCGTCACATAGTTTTGAACTACTAGTAATATAAAGTATGAAACTATGACAGCGTGGTATTCTCCCTCCGATGCATTTGACGCTCGCTTTCCGTCCCGACACGGCGGCTGCGTATTCAAACTTCATGTACAGCTAAATGTTTTCCCTCCTGAAGAGATAACAGAAATGCGAGATTTATGCCAATTAGACAAAAACTACCAACCTACAAAAGACATCCGAATGATACAAATCTCAAAATCCGGTCTTCAACAATTGATAGGTGTCCACGTTCAATCAAGATCTAAATAGCAGGTGTTAAAAAAGAGTTGTTAATGAAATTCAAAGAATCTTTCCAAGATCTGCCTTCAATATATTGTTAGAAACAATAGGACTTAGCAGTTTATAACTAGCGATTCTTAAGAATTATTTTAATGTATTGCGGTTTTAGCCGTCATGAATTTGCCATTAAGGTCAATATCATCAAATTAACCCAAATACAACGTGCAAAAACACGACCTCGTATAAATACCTTTAATGATCAATACTTCCTAAGATACGAAACAAGTATATGCATACATACCTTAAGATGAAGCCATCAAGCACTCTTGAGCATTTAATTTATAAATACTCACAGATAAAAGTTGTCAAAGGTAACATGCTTATTAACTTATAATGATATAACAAAGTGCACTCATAATTACAACTATTGAAAATTTCCAATTATTTTTGTTACAAATGTTGTTCTTAAATATAAACTAAAAGCTTTGCGACACATTTCTTGGACAAAAATATTTTGAATCTTAATCATAATCTAAATGATAATCACTGAACTGCGCTTCTGCAGATGCTATATAGCAATAAACTGAACTCTGTAACTTATTAAGATGATGTTCACCAATATTCAAGGAGTAAAATTCAAATAGGATAGAATTGATTTATTCTTGGTTGCATCACCGCCAGTGGCAAATATACGATTATTTGATTCTTGGTTGCGTCACGACCAGAGGCAAAATATACGATTAATTGATTCTTGGTTGCGTCACTGCCAGTGTCAAATATACGATTAATTAATTCTAGGTCTTGGTAGCGTCACGGCAAATTAGCAATAGAATATACAAAATATACAATGGGTATGTTCTGGTAATAGAGGTAGTCCTGGATGAAAAGTGGGGAGAACTGCCACTGGAAATTAAGGATATGTTGGATATTGACAGACATTTTGTATTCCAACATGCAACTAACGGACCCCCCCCCCCCCCGACCCAACAACAAAATAAGGCTAACGTGCTGCGTCTCAATTACCTGGACGTGGCTACGTACTTGTATAAAATCCAACATTGCCGAATAGAACCCCCGCTTGGCAAGATTTATTTCGAAGAAGACCAGAGTGACTATATTTCTTTCCCCTGTCACTCTTGGGGTGAAAATAACAAGAAAAACGAAAAATGAACTTTTTGTATGTTCTTTTGGACCCTAAAGCTATCACCACAAATTAAAGGCTGTATTGTTCAATGACAGATGACATTTAATCATTTTGTTTATACATAAAAAACTAAAACATGTAAACAAATACCAAAAGAAGGTGTTAGAAACAAAATTCATTTTCGTTCAAAATAAAGTACATTTACATAAAAACTATATAGATTTATAGAAATTTCAGATACAGCTACAATATGACAATTGAGGAAAAACAAATCAAAAGACCTATGATCCGACCTTTTTGACCCATATTATTATAAAAAAGCTTCAAATCTTAGTTCCATCTAATTAAAGAATTAATCAAAACAAAGCAATACTAGTACAATGTAAAGTTCCAGTTACATGCAAGTTTCTCGAATTTTAATACAACCACCCTTGTACTGCACATCTAAAAATTCCATGCTACCTGAGTATCAAGAAACAAACCTTATAAGTCCTTTAAAAAAAAGAGACTAATTTCGGAAATATTTTACAGACTCACAACAATAAACTTTTTTCTGTAAAATTTGCAGGTAATTATTTAATAGAATAGAACATAAGTTTCTTAAAGAAATTTTATATCATGTTTTTTTTTTTGCAGATAAACGTTAAAGAGTAAATAATTGAAAACCATGAACTTAAATATATAACAGTACCTCCATTAGTATTTTGGACAACGTGAGCTGGCATACATACTACTAAAGTAAATTAAAATAATG
Organism: Mytilus galloprovincialis; assembly: GCF_965363235.1. Lineage (NCBI taxonomy): Eukaryota > Metazoa > Mollusca > Bivalvia > Mytilida > Mytilidae > Mytilus > Mytilus galloprovincialis. Next base: position 37,090,425 of record NC_134844.1, on the reverse strand, counting down.
AAGAATAATGTCAATATGAGTGTAACGTGGATTGCAGAAATAAGAAAAGCATTTAGAAAGTGTGGTTGACTTTGCTTTTTGAAAAAAGGCAGTTTTTAACTTTAACAAAACACAAATTTTGTATACAGAGCCGAAATAAAATAAATTAGCATCCTCTTCGCAATAGTACACATTTTATTGAGAAAAAAAAATGAAAAAAACAACAACAATAATAATCCAAAGTAGAAATAAAAGAAAAGAGAAAACTAAAAGAACATACAGAAGAAAAGAGAAAACTAAAAGAACTTACAGAAGAAAAGAGAAAACTAAAAGAACTTACAGAAGAAAAGAGAAAACTAGAAGAACTTACAGAAGAAAAGATACAAAGGGAGCAATTAATAAATCAACTCTGGATTACCATATTTTTTAAACACTGATGTAGCTCCGTATATAACAATAGTCCACTTGTGTATTTATCATAAAAAAATATCTTAGTGAACTGCTGCTCAATTAAAAGACATATCTGGTGCAATATGAACTTCAAGATTTCTGGTGAAAGAAAACTGATGTAGGCATAAAAGAGGAAACAGGAAATGCGGTCCTCCTATATACTAAAAAAAAATGAAAAGTGGGCAATACGAATTCCAGGATGACATGTTTTTGAAATTGTGTTCCAATATTCTTCTGTAGGCATTGCCTGTTTTAAAAGTGGTACTAATTGTTTTCACAGGACACTGGCAGGTATAAATGCAACAAGAAGCTACATACGGGTAATTAAAGATGGACTGGATTACCATATTTTTTAAACACTGATGTAGTAGCTCCGTATATAACAATAGTCCACTTATGTATTTATCATAAAAAATATCTTAGTGAACTGCTGCTCAATTAAAAGACATATCTGGTGCAATATGAATTCAAGATTTTTGGTGAAAAAAAAACTGCTGTAGGCATAAAATGGGTGTGTCAAGTATTAAAACAAACATATGTGGTATGATTGTCAATGGTGCCGTCTAGTTAAATATATTAACATATTTGTTTCTAATGAAGTAATGTAGTAGCCTACCGTTATTGCTGGTACATGTAATTTTCCAGTGATATAGATAATACTGTATTTGAGGACCAGACAAGGGTTCTGTGTATAATTTCTTTATTGATAAGTCTAAAAAACGAAAGCAATTTAAACAACATATTAAAGGCTACAATAACTTTAGGATTTGTTGACATATCGATTACTATTTGTATTTACGTCAATACTAGATACACTTCCTATTTGTAATTTTATTATAAAGCTATCTGCTCTTTATTTATCAAAGTTTACTAAAATATATGATATTTTAATTCTAGTAATAATATTTACTCATTCTTTTAATTATCAATATAATATAGATCCGGTTGCCGCCTCTAATTTGCAAGTTATTTAATAGCTATGAAACATAATTATTTTCCGGTTATGCAGTAGAAATAATTTTCTACTTCCGCATAACACGACGATAAAGATTGATTATAGACTTTGTTGCAAATCACGTCGCACTTTAATGTATATCATATGTACAACAAGTTCTCCTTTGACAGGTTCACCGACTTATTTACACTTCTTGCACCCGGAAAGTAGAATGGAATAGTCTATTGGGCAGATGACAGCCAATCAGAAATGACTTCCTCGTAGTATTTATAGTCAGTTTCATTGTTTTATTCCAAAGGTAAACATCTTATCAGGTATATAAATAAAATATTATAATAAGCTCAGCTGATCATATTACAGTTTTGTCATCAAATTTCAGTTGAAATAACTGTAATAATTTTTATTCATCGTAGTATTTAGAAGTATTCAATGAATAAAATAGTGCAATATTTATAGTAACATGTAATTATATTCGAAGTGATGTGTCATTCTTTTTTTAATGACATTGTGTATGTCTAACCTTTAAACACCGCTTGCCTTCACATACTTTCATTACGACGTAATATATTCTTGTACAGACATGGATTTAGATAAATTTGATTATGAGTTCAACTCCCAAATTTAAACCGATGTTCAAGGTCGACTTGCCAGAAATGGTGTGTGGTTATATTTTCAAGGTAGTTTAGGTTTTAAGATGCTATGAAATTTGTACATCAGGTTTCCATAACAAAAAGACAGGTTGTATATGATTTTGGGGGTGGGGTCCTAAACGTTTGTAATTAGGAAAATATAACGTGCCAACAAGAATACTTGTCAGGAATTGCTTATTTCTTGATCAATTTCAATATGATTTAGTTCAGAGTCTTGAATATTTGGTGTTCTTTGATATACCGGATCTTACCGTGTATTTGAATTCTTAATTTTGGCCCGTTTTCAAACGAGCAACATTAAGGTTTAAAGGGTCCAAAATTAACTTTTGTTTAATTTCATCAAAAATGGAATTATTGGGGTTCTATTATATGCCCAATCTAACCGTACATTTCCGATATGGGTCCCACTATCAAATTGTCCACATTGAGATCCAAAGGGTCCAAAGTAAACTTTGTTTCATTTCATTTAAAATTGCAATCTTGTTGTTCGCTGGTATGATGAATCTAATTAGTTATCAAAGGTACCAGGATTATAATTTAATACGCCAGACGCGCGTTTCGTCTACATAAGACTCATCAGTGACGCTCAGATCAAAACAGTTAAAATGCCAAACAAATACAAAGTTGAAGAGCATTGAGGACCCAAAAATTCCTAAAAGTTGTGCCAAATACGGCTAAGGTAATCTACTCCTGGGCGTAAGAAAATCCTTAGTTTTTCGAAAAATTAAACGTTTTGTAAACAGAAAATTTATAGAAATGACCAATTAATTGATATTCATGTCAACACCGAAGTGCTAAACATGTAATTAAATTTTGGATATTGGAGCATAATGAGTAAATGTCCGAATAAAAATTTTAAGTTCTGAGAACACATAAATTCTGAGTCAAAAACCTGTTTTGCTGATAGATAATAAAACTTCTAAATGTAAATGCAGATATGCTCGTCCTTGATTTCATGTCACGTGAATTAAACTTTCACCTTCGGAACATCATACAAATCTGTACATTAAATAACCCTATTAATCTTGACTACATCTTTATAATTAACGTACAAAGGCAAGCAAATTAAAATATGCAAGATCTATAAAATATTTATAAGAAGTAAAAGTTCAATTAAATTCTGTTTTTACCCTGAACCTTATTGCTCATCAATGTAATCATATACAGTTAATGCACATTGCATATTGCAAACAATATTAACAATACATGTATATACTAATATAGAGGCAGAGACGCACACCTCGCCAAAAATGTATGAACCAAAACAAATTATAAACATGAATTTATCACCATGTCCTGTTCCCCTGAAATAAAATATGCATAAACCCTCCAAAAACTAACTACTGTTAAAAATTAATACCTCCCATCCCCGACCTTCAAAGGAAATAACTTGACATGTTAAATAGTGAGAAAGATATTGCATACTTTCAAAGAAGATTTTACAAAATAGTACAGCCGCCAAAAACAAGAAACTCATTAAGAATACCAGGCTTATAATGTTGAACGCCAGACGCTGAAGTGATGACAAGAACTCATACTGATCAGTTATGAAGTATTGGAGGGGAAAAATCTTATTTGAAATCATACGATATACCTAACGGTTTCATTCCACAAAATAAGTCCTCTACCTAGGTAGCATTTCTAAAAATAAGGTTTTCTTTTAAAAATATAACAATATTAAAAAAATATATTAAAGATATCAAAGATGCTTCGGTGACCGATTACTCTTATTTGCTTAACAACTTAATCAATGGCAAGTCAACACCGATGTTGTGAATTCGAGTACCGCACAAGGCAGTTGCGTCGACTCGAACCTTACTTGATTAGGATTGTCAGTTTTCATACAGAAGGTCGATGGTTCTTATCAGGCACTCCGGCTTCTTCGACCAATACCAAACTGGCCACCATGAATAAGACAACCGTGCTGAACGTGGCGTAATCAATCACAATTCTAGACTCATAATTAAGAACACAGGACGGGAATTTTGTCTACCGAAGACCACCTAGTGACGAAGATCTTACTGTTAGATTAAAAATCTAAGCATACAGATACATCAGGTTTAAGGCTTTTGTTTAAATTTTAACTGAAAAACATGTTATATGGTTGTAACTCATTTAGCATTTAAGGACTAAACCGAACCGTTGAAGTTAAATTTGCACAGGTATGCATCAAATCTGCAAGCGAATATATCATTTATATTAATTACCCCTTTCAAAAATTACCTCATCGTATAGATTATGTTTGGAATAATTGTTATATATCTTTAATTTAACCAATACAATTTATTGAGAATGTTGTTACAAAACTATAAAAACTATTATAAATGAACGAATGCTGTTATAAAACTTTGAAAATCAGTTTAAATAAAAGAATGCATTTCCTTAATGTATAGCGCAGATTCCCTATTTTCTGGTTGGTCGTTACTTTTTTTTTAATTTTTGGTTTTATCTGCTTTTCTAAGCTTGTATTAGGTTTTGAACTTTAAAATATTTAGCCTAGATCATCACTGATGAGACATTAATTGTCGAAATGTCCATCCGGTGTTCTTTATCATTAAGATATTTTGTTGTTTGTCTTACTTCGTCTCATTGCACCGCATATTCTGTTTCCTTTTAAGATGATTATTGACCATGATTTTTTGAATGCTATAATTTTCATTCAGAATAAACTACTAACACTTCAGTGAAACTTTTCTTGACAGGAAGTTGATAATATTGTACACATTTAAGTTCTATAACGGTCACGATAATGGATTGGCTCATTGATTCTATGTTTAGGTATCTCAACTCACTATCGACATGGGTTTGGTGTCTTCATCTTTTAGATTTTCGATACCTGTATGATCCAGGATAGTCGTCTGATCTGAAGTTTTTCGAATTGTGTCTGATCCCGATTGTTACATTTTACTTGATATGGAATTCGAATAGGAGGCGATGCATGCATAACAGGAAACGCTAACTCAGTCGGTGGAACCAGTCTCGCTTCTTCCTGAGTGTATACGATGCACACAGTGTTTAAAAAATTTTATTCTTTTGATTTTTATCTCATGATGATCGATTTTACAGACTTGAACATCGGTTAATTACTGTAGCATTACTTTACTTTTTAGGCAACACAGTTATATGCTCCAAATATATATTTTCCATTGCTTTGGTTTATATCATTTCTTTTTTTTTCCTTAGAACAATTTGATGTTGATACCAACTCATTCTTGATCTTTATTCAATTCATTCACTTCATAATAATGATTGTACAGTCCCCTTAGTATCTTCTTTTTGGTCTATAAAAAACTCATCAAAGATGCATATCTTAGTGAAGCAAATAGAAACATACCAAAATATTCTTTTAACTCAGAATGCAATCTTGTATATAAAAATATTCCAAAGCGTGAGGGTAATATGTCTTTATTAGGTGACAAGTATTGGACTACCCTTGTTGGATAATACTTATAGATATAAGACGTTGTGGTATGAGTGCCAATGGGACAAATTTCCATCCAAGTCACACCTTTTAAAAGTATACCAACGGTTTACTCAATATAAAAAACTAAAAAAGAGAAACACTTATTAACCACATCAACCACTGAACATCAGGTGCCTGAATAAAGACAAGTGATAACAAATGCAGCGGGTTTAAACGTTTTAATAAACTTTCACCCTTCCGTAAACAATAGTGTAAAATCATAACATTGAAAGACGGTTGATTATAGTAATATTATGAACGGTATTATTTTTTCTGCACGAGATGCGCATTGCGACAATCAATGTCTCTTCAGTGATGCTCGAGGTCAAAATATTTGAAAATCAAAAGCTTATTACAAGGATAAAGAGCTATCAACCAAAGAGGACAAAAAAATATAGCCACAGCCGGGCAAGGAATTGGAGCTTTGCATAAATTCCTTAATTCAAATAATATTAAAAATGTTGTAACACCAAATTATTATAACCCAAAGTACGTATTTTCATGCCAGCACCGGAGTATTGGCTACTGGGATGTAATACCATCGGGGACTATCAGTCAACCAGTAGATGCATCGACCCAGTGGTATTAATAACATAAACATTTCTAATTTTCTACACCAGATGCAACATCAACATCTGGTCTAGAACGAGGATGCAAATAATATCAACAATTCCCTTTTTAACTTATGCAGATATTAAAGAAAAACGCGATGTTTCACATTGCATACAACTTGAGACCTAAACAATGTTCACAGGGCGCAATTTCCAGAAATGTTCAGACGTTAAACAAATTGAATAATGATAGAACAAGGAAATAAAATATTCTGTTATATGTATGTTAAGACGTTATTTATTACGTTTAATCTTTCTGAAAATTATTTATTTAAATAACATCAAATTTATCATCCGAATAAATCTGTCTCGCCTACTTTGCAAAACAGTTAGAGTATTACAACAGCGCATTATATAATATTAAAATTACCATAAGCGCTTTATAACATAATATCAATACACAGGTACAAGTAATATGAAAGTCTTTGATAAAAATTTACCATATGAGAAATGATCACGAGTAACTTTTACAAAGATGAAAAAAGACAAATTAAAATTGATAAAAATCTGATTCTAAATATTCAGCATATTAAACTATAGGTTGCACTTTGTAAATACAGGTGTTTCTCAAAACACGCCTCTTTTGGGGAGTAATTGAATATTCATAGAAAATTCATTTTGTTTACATACTGGTTCCCAGTTATGCTCTCTGTGTTCCATATCGCAGAGACAGAACTTGGGAATGTTACCAGTAAATAAACACGTGCATATTGTTTACATTGAAATCTGTGGTAACCTTTCATTCGAGGTAGGGATAGTTAAGAAAATTAGTGTAAGTTTAAACTCTGAGAAGTTCAGGGCATATAAACGTTGAAAATATGCCGCACAGCCCTATATTTTGACCTTTGAAAAAAATTGTGGTGCATATGAACTTTCAATTCTAGGATAAGATTTTTTTTCAAAACTTCATAGCAAAAATGGTACAGTTTTAGCCGTAAAAAGAGTTCCTATGGGAAATTGCATTGTCAATATTTACAGGAATGCAACCTATAGCACTAGATTCCTTGACAAACAACACAATGTAAAACATGGGCACGGTAAAAAAAAGACAATAAAAGTGTTCCAATTGAAAGGTAGTTCGAAAGTAAAAAGGATTTAGTAAAATTAAAACTACAAACGGTAGAATTTTTTTAAGAACTATGAAAAAAATGAGATTTAACTTTTTTTCTTAAAAACTTTCACATAATCTATGTGTGGTAATTCACTTTCTAAATCATTCCACAGAACAGCTTCTTTTTTAATGTTCTTTCTTCATACGTTTTTTTTCTACTTTTTGTGTAATTAAAAACATTGCTCTCGGTGCTCGCATCAGCTTGTAGATATTAACACGTTCTTGTAAGTGGACCGGAGCTTTATCAAAGGTTTTACTACTTACAAAATTAATTTATATTGGCATTGGTTATATGCACCTAATGAAGAGACTTGGCGATTGCTGTGATTGGATCTTACTTCGTTCTCCTTGTAATGACCTGGCTGCTGTGATTTGGATTCGCTCTAACCACTGAACAAACGAGAGGTCACTAGATAGCATACCAACAGTTAGCACGCTTCTTTTGTTATACATGATGTTTTGATTTGAAACAGGATTTCATAAGAGTACTAATTTGCATGTCCATTGCCAAACTTTTATAGAAATAACTGCCTAGGTTTTTGGCGCACATATTTCCAATTACGTCAGACGAAAGTCTTTTTTTTATGCAAATACAATAAGTTCAGTCTGATCATAGTTGGATTTTAATACATTCGAGCAAACCAAACTAGCTGATGTCAGCCTCGTATGTCTCATGCTTGATATGTTCGTCCAATTACCAATCGGTTTATAAACGAGGTAAACTTGTTTGTCCTCTACATAACAGTGATAGCATATATTATGGTGTTTACCAGGGTTGACATTTTGTCGCGCGTTTCGTCTACAAAAGACTTATAAGTGACGCTCGAATCAAATAAATGTAAAAGGCCAAATAAAGTAAGAAGTTGAAGAGCTTGGGGACCGAAACTCTTAAATGTTTTGCCAAATACAGCTAAGGTAATCTATTCCTAAGGTATAAACACCTTAGTACTTCAAAAATTTTGAGTTTTTTAAGCAGTTAATTAAAAAAATAAGACCAAATCATTGATAATTCCTGTAAACACAGAAGTGCTGACTACTGGATTGATCATACCCTCGGGGAATAAAAACTCAACCAGCAGTGGCATTGACACAGTGGTTGTAAATAAACTCATCATAGATGATACCAGAATTGAAATATGGTTCGCCAATGGTCTTGAAAAATACAAAAGATAACGACCTTTTCGAACACTTTGTTTACAAACGAACAATAAGACACAGGTTAATTTGATGGACAACATGTTATTACAGGTACCACATGTTTTCATTAGGGTAGTATTGGGGAAATAAAAATCGTCTTATTTTTCAGGGGATTTCAAAATAACTTTTCCGTTATTTCTATTCGGCAGCATTGCAAAAATAATTTATTATTTTTCTCTCAATTTTGGAATGATAATAACACTTTGTGTCCTGAACGATATCCTGTCGACGAAAAGCGTGTCTGGTTTCTGTGACTATGATAGGCATTACTATTTTGTTGGACTGTTAGTTTGATTAATTTGTATAAATTGAAAATGGAAATGGGGAATGTGTCAAAGAGACAACAACCCGACCATAGAACAGACAACAGCAGAATGTCACCAACTGGTCTTCAATGCAGCGAGAAATTCCCGTACCCGGAGGAGTCCTTCAGCTGGCCCCTAAACTAATATATATACTAGTTCAGTGATAATGAACGCCATACTAAACTCCAAATTGTACACAAGAAACTAAAATTAAAAATAATACAAGACTAACAAAGGCCAGAGGCTCCTGACTTGGGACAGGCGAAAAAATGCGGCGGGGTTGAACATGTTTATGAGATCTCAACCCTCTCCCTATTCCTCTAGCCAATGTAGAAAAGTAAATATTTGTTTGAATATTGTATTAAATATTGTGTATGTTTGCACTGTTTTGACTGCTAGATACCAATTATTGTCACAATAACATATCATTTCTGTTTAGGTTGCTTACCCATTTTTGTCACTATAAATGAAGTTTAAACAACTGTCATACAAGTAGGAGTTTTCGCTAGCTATAAAACCAGGGTTAACCCACCATTTTCTTTGGAAAATAACTGTACTAAGTGACGAATATTGCAATTGTTTTTCGCTGTTAAGTTGATTGCTAGCGTTAGATTTTGTCAGATGTAATGGACTTTCCATTTATAACTTTGTCTTGTAGCTCAGTATTTTTATATATGATTGTATTTCTTGTAAGATTGTATGATTGTATCAGCAGATCAAGTAATGGATTACTAGAATCAAGTTTTCATGTAAATATTGTTCTTGTATTTGTCGTACTTAGTATGCGTAACTGAAATTCGAAACACATTCTATTTCGAAACTTTTTTTTGCCTCTTTTCCTTATTGCATCCCTCTAATAGAAAAAAAACCAGAAGAGACTGATTCCTTCAAAATATGTTTAGCCCACGACGTGGTAATGTGTCTATCTTCAAACAGTACCCGCATCAACTTATCGAACTGATAGTGTCAGGAATCCAGCTGTGTGCCCATATTCTGCACGTGAATTCCCTTGAAAATCAATGTAGTAGTAATTGAGTGCTTTTTGTCAGAATGTTACTCTAACTTAGACATTCTGTAACAGTAAGGCAGCAACCATTTGATTTTCTGGGGGCGGCTATGGTTTTTTTTTTCTGGACAAATTTTTTTTTTTGCCTCTGGGGAAAAACAATCTATTTTTTTCGCGACAAGTCGAAAACAATTTTTTCTTTCAATTTTAGCATTACATATAGTAGCAGCTGAGGGTGAAACAAACAATTTTTTTTTCTCAGAATCAAAAACAAATTATTTTTTTCTTCAAAAACTGGAAACAAACTTTTTTTTTCCAAAAAAAACCATAGCCCCCCCAGAAAATCAAATGGTTGCTGCCTAAGTTGAAATTAGATATGCTATGTTTAAAAAGGGTCTTAGTCGATATCTTAATTTGTGTTCTTTATGACGAAGTGTTGTTTTAATAGCAAAGTTAAACTTCTGACAAAATCCATGTTAGTAGGTTATACAGTGAGATCAATTTGAATTATAACTGACAGATAATATGGTTGTTACATCGTTGTGACTTGAAACTACGAAATTGGTCTTTTGCACAATATGTGCAATTAAAATTCTGCAATTGGCTTATGCGTTTAAACAATTTTAGTCACATGGCATGTATATGTTACCTAATGTTATAAAAAAATCAGCAAACATTTCTACAGCCTAAGAAAAAAAAGAGGGACGAAAGATACCAAAGGGACAGTCAAACTCATAAATCTAAAACAAACTGACAACGCCGTGGCTAAAAATGAAAAAGACAAACAAACAACAGCACACACGACACAACATAGAAAACTAAAGAATAAACAACACGAACCCCACCAAAAAAACTAGGGGTGATCTCAGGTGCTCCGGAAGGGTAAGCAGATCCTGTTCCACATGCGGCACCCGTCGTGTTGCTTATGTGATAACAAATCCGGTAAATAGTCTAATTCGGTAGGTCACATTCATGAAAGGCAAGGGGATTGTAGTTACGACGTAAGGAACATATCCGATATCATTTGTGAAACGGTTATTCCATAACGGTCAACCAACTCGTGATAGAGTCTGTAAAATTTACGAAGGGATGATCTAAGAAAATACCAACAGAACTCCATGAAGAGGAAGTATATGTAATTAGCGTTATTTCAGATCTAGTGAAAGTTTGTAAGCATTTATAAATCTATAATACAGAATTGTCTGTCTGAGGACGAAATGCCTATAGCACTTCATAGACTAGGAAGACCATCAAATTACGTTAACGTTTCCTCATGTCAAACTTGAGATATGCTTGTAATTGACGCATTCTAGCATTTAAAGACCGTAGCAAGAATCTAAATACAATTAATTGCAACGAATTGACAGGAATCTTTTCTTGATGCACCTTTGAAAAGATCCGTTAAATGAAACCACGAAACGCAGGGGTGCTTCGAATTGTAGAATATGTTATTTTGAAGGGCTTATAAAAAAGCACAGCGTTAATACTACTTCAATTGGGTTTTTTTTTATATAAAATAAATCTATTTAATGATTGAATTGGGCATATATGATTCCTGTAACATAATGTATTAATCAACATGTATTAAACGAGACCCTGATAATTTGATACCATACTTCTTTTCTGCATTCTAATGCATCAAGCTTAAATTTGAGAACCATATATGTAAAGATGAATGTTTTCAAACAAATGTAATGGTTTAATTTACAATGGTTACTATCTATTTCGTATATCAAAACCAATATAATTTGTTTATGTGTCATACAAGTTTGAAAAAAGGTAAAGCGGAGATGTTAAATTTAACACAGTTTCAACGCATATATAATATATTGGTTGATTCTTGTTTGTGTAAGGTCCAGTGGTGTTTCTTTTGCATATTCAGGACGGGGAAAATGATATATTGATCCAATAGGTAAGTTCTACTATTTTTGGTCGATCAGGATGATGGTCGATCATTTCGACTGCCACTGATAAATTGGGATAATGTGGATAGGTGCGGAAAACTTTGACAAATGACCACATACAGACCACTCAAATGTGTGACAATCATTTTTTTTAACGTTTTGGGAGCGCAGAACTATCTAAACGAGGCATGACTTTTCGGAATTCTCTGAACTAAACACCCCACAAAGTCTTCTAAAGACACCACTTCCATAAAGGTGTTACAGCCGATCGAAATAAGGGCAATTGGAAACTATTCCTATGCTCCAATCAGTTCCTTAAATATAGAGTACATTGAAATACTAGTATGTGGCCTGAATATTTCGACTTGATACAATCGAACATGCATAAACATGTATCTGTTTTTCAAATATCAGAGAGAAAAGCATATCAGTAGAGATTTTCTTCTCGGGTTATTATCTTATAAAGTTAACCCTCTTATCTTTATTAGAAAGAGATATCTGCTCCTGATTTTAACTGATTGCATTAGAAAAGTTATATATGTCCATCTGCTTAATATTTCGTTTCGATACAAAAGTTAGCAATAGTTTAAACATATTTTATTGTCCAAAATGAAAAATGGATGAGAAATTTAGCAATTGGAACTCTTCTTCTCAAAACTAACAGAAATCGTTATAAATTTTAATGAAATACTCCTCTCAATCTATATGTACGGATTTTGGTGATAACCATGGAAGGACAATATTTCACACCAAATACCATTCAATTATCATGCAATACCAAAAACATTGGGATAGCTATCAAAATTTCAGGCATGATGATTATTTAGTGAATTTTCAGAATACAGTTCAAAAAGCCGTATAACCACCATCGTTATTTTAGAACCGGATTTTAAGGGGGTAAATACCTTTTCGTATTAAGAATTATAAAAAGAAATATATAAATGATTAATCTACGTTTAATTCAACGGGAATTGCCCTTTTTAAATAGGCAGATGAACTTTAAAGTAGTATGAAAACATACCAAATGTCGGTCAACGAAAACGTGATTGATACCATTATTTCGATAAAAGGGCTTAAATAGAAGAACAATCGATTTCATATATATTTGATAGTGTGCATACGAAGATACAGTGCAATACAGCAATATGAATTGAATATTTTTACTGGTTTACGACAACACGAATCGCCAAAACAGTTCAATATGCTTGGTAAACCATCACATCTAAACCATAAAGTTAATATGTACAAAAAAACTTAAGATGACCTTCCTTCGGGATGTGCTTTTCTGGTACAAACAACGCGAACTATATGGAAAAGGTAATCCTTTTGTTAATTTATTGTAAATTAAAAAAAAAAAATACTGTATAAATGTCCTGCGTCCAAGTCTTTAGTTACCATATCAGGAACGATTAAACCCAATCCTTTGAAAGCCAAGGATGTATAAACACGTAGAAACGTTAGGAGCTATGTGTTAAAAAATATCCTGTATCGAGCACGAGTCAAAATATGACGGTTATTTTCCGCTTTTTCCGTTGATGTATGGAGTTTTGTTTTGTCATTTTTTATGGACCTTTTGTTTTGCTTTGCATTTGCGTTTTTTTTTTTTTTTTGTATTTGTAGACTTTTGTGTGAAAGAGCCCGAACCATAGTTTTTTCGTTTTTTTGTTTGTGCGTTTTCATGAAGAAAAAAATATGTTATAAATCATGTCAGTACAGATATGTTTGACTATTATACATACTAGTATCTAATGCATAGCTTAAAACTTGAAATGCTATCTGTCGATAAATTCGACAGGTCCTATATCAACTGATATTTTGCACAATGTAAAGCTTTTCTTAGACTGATTATGACGTTTCCAAAATTCTTTTGACGTGTATTTGTTGATATTTAATTTGAGAATAGATGTGCTGTTCTGATTATCGATTCGATGATTGACTACGATTTCTTTCAGTAATTAGCAGTAGGTGTAGTATTTGTTGACTATTGTTTGTTTAAGTCTGTAGTTTCGCGTGTAGTATTTGTAGACAGTTGTATGCATCAGTTAAGATTTCTGTGTAGTTTACATGGACTTCGCATAGCTTCAACGTGAACGTAGTTGTAAACCATAATTCCAGACAAAGAGTCAGGAAGACAAATTATGAAGGGCATTATTACAGGCATATTGTCAGAAAGACAAATCCTGAAGGTCATTATTACAGGCATATTGTCAGGAAGACAAATCCTGAAGGTCATGATTACAGGCAAATTGTCAGGAAGACAAATCAAGAAGGTCATTATTACAGGCATATTGTCAGGGACAAATCCTGAAGGTCATTATTACAGGCAAATTGTCAGGAAGACAAATCCTGAAGGTCATTATTACAGACAAATAGTCAGGAAGACAAAAATCTGAAGGTCATTATTACAGCCAAATAGTCAGGAAGACAAATCCTGAAGGTCATTATTACAGACAAAAAGTCAAGAAGACAAATCCTGTAGATTAATAGAATGAAATTCAAAACAGTGTGGCTGTGGCCATTGATTGACACATAAAATTCATCCATTGACTGGGACAATTTAGGTGAACGTTTGTATGTAACGACCACTGATCACTATGTACTTTTTAAAGACACTTAAACTATGGGGTTACCAAAGGTTCTCAACACCTCAATAAAGTAATTCGAAAAAATTAATTAGAAATAACACGATGTTTTGCTTTATACCAATTATATAAATCAAAACATAAAGGTTATTCCTGATTATTTTTTCGAATTACTTTATAATTAAAGGCGTTAAGAAACCTTTGGTGACCCCACAGTTTAAATGTCTATCGTAGGTACGTCGTGAACAGTGGTCGTTATAGACAAACGTTCACGTAAATTGTCCCAGTCAATGGATGAATTTAATGTGTCAATCAATGGCCACAGCCACACTGTTTTGAATTTCATACTATATCAAATAAATGCTAAAGGTCATTATAACAAAAAATTCGAAAGATGACAAACCCGTTAGGGTAATTTTTACAGACAAATAGAAAGATGTGTAAATTAGTAAGATCATCATTACAGTTCAAAAGAACAAATTTCTTTGTCGTATGTAAATCTCTTGAAAGCCTGGTCGAAGATTGGATTAAGGTTTGATAATATTTTTATTCGCAAAACCCCTATGAAATTGAAAAACTAACAATAATTAGATAGCATGTTTGTGACCTTGGACAGTCAATGATCAGATAAAACAGATTAAATATTAATAGTATTGACAGAAGATCTTAACAGTTTACCAGAATATCACAGACTCCACATATTGCTTAATAAGCTTGTATGAGTAAACAAATCAAATAGACACATAAAAAAGGTAGACAGGGATGAATGGCGGGAAATTTAGACTGCCACTTAATAGATCACCTTAGCTGTATTTGGGAAAACTTTTAGGAATTTTGGTTCTCAATGCTTTTCAACTTCGTACTTTATTTGGCCTTTTTAACTTTTTTGGATTCGAGCGTCACTGATGAGTCTTTTGTAGACGAGACGCGCGTCTGGCGTATATGATAAATTTAGTCCTGGTATATATGATGAGTTTATTTACAACCACTGGGTCGATGCCACTGCTGGTGGAGATTTATTTCCCCGAGGGTATCACAAGCCCAGTAGTCAGCACTTTTTGTGCTGACATAAATTGTCATTGATTTGGTTATATTTATAAATTTACTGTTTACAAATTTTTGAATTTTTTGAAATACTAAGGCTTTTTTACCTCAGGCATAGATCACCTTAGCTGTATTTGGCAAAACTTTTAGGAATTTTGGTTCTCAATGCTCTTCAACTTCGTACTTTATTTGGCCTTTTAAACTTTTTTGGATTCGAGCGTCCCTAATGAGTCTTTTGTAGACGAAACGCGCGTCTGGCGTGTATGCTAAATTTAGTCCTGGTATCTATGATGAGTTTATTTAAAGAAGAGGAGAAGAGAGTATGTTGTATTTTGCGTTGGAACAGGCCAACAACGTACTCCTTGATAGAGTTATTTCACATGCAGAGAGTATTTTACCTACACGAGACATCGGGTAACTCATTCCTATTTTCACTGGACGTGTATGCGTATTTATACATCCAACAAAGCCAAATAGACGTCCTCATTGGCATGGGCATAATAACAGTATGCAAAAACTCCTGATGACTCATATAACACAAGTGTATATATTCACTGTATGAATATCAAACAGCTTATTGTCAAAATTGTCACAGTAATCATTCCAAAAAAGTGGTAATTTTAAAGCTGAAGTGTTAATTTCCAGGTGTTATATGCAATAACTCTGCTGATGGCTGAATAGTAAACCGTTATAGGGGTTTCGAAAACTGCCCGATTGCCAGCCTGTACATTGTTTAAATACAGTTTAATCCGTTTAGAAATTATAGCTTTTATTCTAAAACTAAAACTAATGTGTTAGATTGTTTAAAAAAATAGAAAAATATGGATTAATCGGGTCAATATCTCTTTAAGAGAAATTGATACTTTTATGATCTACCAAGGAAAAATAGTAATATTAAATTCATAAGTAACTGGATACAGCTAATTCTAATGACACGTGAATTAGTGTCTGCTATTTCCTTCATATATTTTGTTTATGAATAATATAAATATTTCATAATTGTCGTGTATACAAGTGTTTTTCTAATCGTGCGATCAACTCTCTTTCTCATTCTAACGATATTTCCTTTTAAAAAACGATAAATAATTAACTATCAAAATATTTTACCTATACAAATTTTTATTAAAATAAATCAATACAACTTAAAGGAAAAACTATCGTGTAAAGAGGATCTCTTCTTTTGTCTTTTCGAAGGAAATGAATCAGATTATTCGGAAATACAAATCAAAAGGACGCACAGTGGAGGCGGAAACGTTATACTTCAAACTGTATCGATCTTTTTCGTATAAAGTGTCGTTTTCATGACAGAAAATATGTCTGATTAATTATAGATCAGCCATATCATATTTTATCATTTGGTACTGATGGTGACACAAAACATTTAGTTATAAAAATACTTGAATTCAATATTAAAACAATCTATATTTATATACATGCTGATAGAATTTAAAAATATTTCCTGGATATTAACCCACTTATATGATGATATATCCTTCACTTTATCTTAACATGGTTTCTAATTGAATTAGAAACAAAATTTTCGTTTATAATACATTCATTGAGTTAAGTACTTCGTTAAAAATGAAAGACTGGCACAGAAAATTCAATTCGAAAATTCCATGCCATTATTTATTGGAAAAGAGTTTGTCTAGTTCTTTTAAGATTCAAAATAATTGAAAACTATATCGGGAAGACCTTTCACCCTCGGGTATCATTGGTCAGCACATTCAGTTATTGCAACTCACGTCGTCTTTTTTGAGGCTCATTCATAGAGAAAGCAATTTTAACTGGGGTTTTCATTGAAACATCAGGTATTATTGGGTAGTACGGCGACTCCAGCTGTTTCTGAGCGATATATTTAAAACCGTTTTACCAAGGCTACGGGTAACAAGAAAGATATCAAGTTCAATATCGACGTTTTTCACTATTGCTTTTCACGAGTTTTTGACTTCTTGATTTATTTTGGAAATGGTATGTTATATCTTTTTGGTACAATAACTTAAAACCAGTAGCTGAAAATATATATACATTTCCAAATGCTATTGCTGATGGCAAAGCGGCGATCAATTGACGATTTCCACATTTGCCGTTCAGTGGTTGTAATCTGGTCATGATTGAGAAATGGCAGTTCATGAAGTTTCTGTTCAATAAATTGAGAACCATTTAGTCAATGATTTTCAAATTTCAATATGACAACATGGAGGCCGTTTTGATTTTTCCTTTTCTGGAGTTATGGCACTTGATTGCTTTTTTATATATAAACATCTTGTAACGTGTTAAATTATGTTATATTATGAATTGGTTCCCATTATCTTTAGTGTACACCTGCGGTTACCTGAGTACTCAAATGGTTAAAAATGAATAAGAAATTTTATTTTGTGAATATTCCCAGATTATGTCAGTGACAAGCATCGCGCCCATTTTTAAAATTTAAATTGGGGTAAACATAATTTACAGCTTTCAGCATTTTTGTTTTTGAGGTAACGACCTGAGTGGATATTAAATGATACCCATATATTGTCATGTATATTTGCAGGCGGTTTTGTTGAGTAAATAGCATAAAACGGATTTTACAATTGGCAATTCATTTGAAAAAAAAATTGGTAAGAAATGAACCTTCATTCATGATAAGTAAATATTTGCGATGGATAAGTGATTGATTCAATATCCTTGTAGCCTCAACTTCAGTTCTAATAATAGTTAACATATGCACGGATATATATTATTTTCAAAAATCTTTTTTGTTAATGCAATGATTTTATCATTCAATAAATACAAAGATGATTTATAAAATATATATGAATTTATGTATTAAAATTTAATTACCTTCATTAAGCAGTCCACCATGCAGCTGACATGAATTGCTACTTCCGATTACTTCCGAGAAAGACCTATTGATACAAACAGGGAAATTAGTTTTAACAGCTTCCTTTTCATCAAAGCATTTGTTTTATCGATTTAATAATGTATTATTATTTTACTGAAATATAATCTGATCATAAAAAAAACTATAAAAGGTAAATTCTCAATGTAATGTGATACTTGCATGAAGGGACACAATTGACATTTTTTTATTCGCGGCTATTTGTAGATATTTTTAAATGACGTTGCAGGTGGAATATAAAGGGTAATTAAAAACCAATTGTTCAGAGAACCATTGATGGTCTTTCCACCAGTAATGATTTTTTTTATATGAAAATATTAAAATTTGGTTTTAAATGTCAATTTCAACGTCAAATGACAACTTATTGTACGCTGATTCCAAAAATATAAGGTTTCTATACAATAAGATATAAATAAAGGAGATAATTTTTTACTTCCGGTTCAAAATATGTTACTTCCGGTACTGTCTTATAGTTTACTTGACGCTGATTCCAAAAATATATGGTTTTACATACTTTTACAATAATTTATTACAAAAATTGGCTACTTCCGGTTTACAAAAGGTCACTTCCGGTTAGCTTTTTCAACGTCATACTGCTTGCAACCTAATGCAAAAAGTCTAATAGCTTTAACATGAATACATATGAGGTAAAAGCAAAGGTCAAAATCTAGAACGTTAAATTAACATATGACCTTGAGCTCAATTTCAAGGTCATGAACCAAGGACCTCAATTCAAAAGACTCTAGGTCTTTACTTTATATTGTTAATGAGTTATATTACCATACGACTGATATTAGATATAAAAAGGGGAAAAACTCGCAGCAAATGTTTACGTACCCTTTCGACTAAAATTTACGTGTAATTACCTGTCGCGACTATCAATTATGTGAAAATATTTTGTCGATATCTTATAAGATTTCTGAAAATAAGAGATAACAAGCCAAAATCAAAAATTTAATCATGACCTTGACCTTTGACCTTGACCTCATTTTCATTTTTTTGGACCAAGGACCTCAAATCAAAAGACCCTAAGCCTCTAACACTTATGGTTTTCTAGTTAAAAATGCATATCACTTATATCAAATATAAAAGGGGAAATAACTCTCATATGGAGTCTCCGGATAGCTTCGGTCGAAATAAATCAAATTATCCTGAGGATGTAACGAGCAATTTGATAAAATAAATTTGTCGGTTTCTTATACGGTTGCGAATATTAAGTGATCACAAGAAAAACAGTGTTCAGGGAGATAACTCTTACATTGAAAAGATTTTGGTTACGCGGTGTCAGTTACAAAAGCGTAATAACTGTTCGATATCATATACCATATGTCTAAGCGACATCTTGCAAAACAAAAAAATTGCGAAGGAAAAAAAAGTTGGCGGAAGAAAAAAAATAATAATAATAATCAGAAGAAAACCAATAGGTCTTTCCACGGAAAAGTGGAAAGACCTAATTACGAATTAATAATTTGGCTCAAACCAGTTATTTGCTGAAAATATATCCAGTTTATATTTACTTTCCTTCCAGTTCCAATCGTTAAGGCGGGTTTTCCCTTCTGTTTTGAAGGACATGTAAATATAAACGTGTAGATAATAATAATAACCTTTATTCCGAGAATAAATTGGTTCATTTGATATAAGTATGAACGTTTTATTCTAGAGACTGCTCACTTATTATTTGAAGAAAAAACACAGACCTCTCTAATTTCAATTTATACGTGTACGTATCCAAATACCTCATTGGAATTGTACCGTTCATCCGACATAAATATTTCAAAACTAGCATGGTGCACTGAAAGGTCATACACCAGATAATGGCCTTTTTCGAACAGAATTCAAGGGGAAGTAAGCTGAATTTTTCGATCACATCTGATCACAAGAGAGGGAATATTCTATTTACAAGTACTGCTGCAAATTAAATTATACCATACATTGTAACAATTTACAAACAACACATTTATCTCTCCTTCACCGCCCTCGTTTCATTAAAAAAAGAAGCTTAAACCCAGTTTATAAAGAAACAAAAAAAGTGCAAAAACATTCAAAAGTGAACGTAATGTCCTTCCTTTTCGGTTTCCTGAAAAAAAAGGAATATTTATTTATCCACTAATGTCTATTTCAGAGTTTAACAATTCTTTTCGGTCTGTAAATCTCTGATTTTATTCAAACTAATTATGTCAAGTCTAATTGGAGCATGTATTGGAAACACCTACATGTTTATTCTGAATCTGATATGATTTAGATGGTGGTATTTAAAGGCTTGCATTGTATCATTATTCATAAAGCTAACAAGTATAATAATAGGTCACTAATCATTTTATTTGAGATTTTTAAACATACCGATTTACATCTAATTACAGGTAAAAACTGTAAAATCGATAGCGGAAATTAAGGCAACAGTAGTATAGCGCTGTTTGAAATTCATAAATCGAAAAATGGACGGTCGGATTATAAATGTAAGGTCACTAGAGCTTCTCAAGAAGAAAGACACCAATTTCGCTGTGCAGAGTGAAAAAAAAATACACAGATATCGAGCTGGAATAAGGACGTCCTATACGATACCCAGTGTTGGAATAGTGTATGCTTGAATCACTCTTTGATAGGTGGTTCGAATGATCCAATGCAAGGCTTATTTTGCCTTTCCTCCTCAACGAATCCTGTTTTTCAAGCTGAAATTGAAAGTCGCATTTCATCACATTCGAACCACTCTAAACTTCACCTAATTCATGTGGTTTGTTCAATTTCCACAGTCCTGTATATGCATGACATGTGTGTCACTGACTTAAGGCAAGCAACAGAAAAAAAAACATTCGAGGGGAAATATAAAAAAAATAATTATAGTTCCAAAGAATACATTGTATTGTGTTCTAAAATCACAGTATAAGAAAGTTTGACCGTATATATAAGATGTAAACCAGAGGTATCAAAGATTGATGTGATGCATCTTTCTATCTTTGATTGCACTAATAAGGAAACCACCAATAATTCAGTGCAAGAACATAGAATAATACAGCTTTGACTAGCGAATAAAAACGCATAAATATGATATAAGTCTTGTCGTAAAGCGAGTTGTTGTACATAATTTACATGCAATGAATTGAGACAAAACGATTTATTGTAATCCATAATAATTGCACTTAAACCCTTAAATGGCGTGCAAACTAAGTGGAAACCTAGTGGTCCCCATTGAATGCTGATATTTGTATACAGATGATGTGAATCCTTGTTACATTAAACACAGTAAATACTTATTATAGTCACATGGAATCTGTCATTTATAACAATAGCTGCATTCACAAAAATACCGGAATTTTAGCGTTTAACCAAATTGAATGTTAGGGCAATTTCATAAAGCAGACTCATTCATTGGAACATGACGAGGGTTATTCGGGTCTCAGCTGGACCTAAAACTTTATAGCCGTTTTTGGCAATTCGTAAGGGTCACAAAACAGTTCTTTTAAATATATAATAGTGTTTGAATAATGATAAAAAGTATGCTAACTTTTCACTTTACATAAGATGTATTTTAACCCTTAAATAAACCTTTTGTTCTCTTTTTTTTGGGGGGGGGGCGAAACTGTTAAACACAGATGTTTATTCCAAAGGAAGTCTTAGACCCTTGAATATACCTAACACTGTTTAAAATGCTTGGTAGTTTTTAGTTTTTTTTCCCCTGGTATGTATTCATCTTGAACTTATGCAAAGACCCTAAACTACGATAGATACGAAGTATTCTATTTTCTTACTAGATTTCTTTGGTGTGTCGTAGATCCGCTTTATTGGTCAAATATCTTGAGGAGATCTCGGATGATGAGGAGTGGATTATTTATGGGAACAGCTGATGTGATAATTTTCAAGTAACATGGAAGGAATAATAAACTCATCATAGATACCAGGATTAAAATTACAAGTATATTATGTTTACCCGGAATAGCTTCCCGTTGCGTGTCCACTTCCGGAAACCCTTTGGTTGAACTTGACCTTCACGATTTAGCCGGTGCCCTTAGAACAGTTTGTACCACATTTGAAGTATCAAGCATTCAGATGTACCTCTCTCTCAATAGTTGTCTTTAACGACAACCTCGCATTTTAGTTCAAAAATATTTTTTACAATACCATGTGATTATAAATTGATCAACCGAATTATTTTTAAAAAGACGATGCAATTAATTACTTTTAGTATGATACATTACGTGTATTGCTGTTGTATGAATGTTTATAGAATATAAACATGACCAGCTGATTTAAATAATTTTTGTTAAGAATTGTTTATCAGAGGGCTTTCCAAGAAAAACTATAACTACAAAAATAGATCAGAGTCATTTAATTAAGTGTTAACAAGTAAGTGCTTTTAGATATCTATATTTATAGTACATGCTATAACCTAAACAGTGTTTCAGTATTAATGACAGCAATATAAAATGACATGAAAAAAAAGAATATAACCTTCCAGCAAACACGCAATTATAGACGGAAGCAAATATTTGTTTTATGTTTGTAGTATGATTTGTTGACTTTCAAGTTAAGATATTGTATCAAGATACAAAAGGGATTATTTATACCTAATAAAAGATTGCCTACCTTAAACATACTGAAGTATAAATAAATCACACCCTTAAACTTCCTGGAAATTGTGACTTATGATTTTTAACTATACAAAAGTATGTAGGTACAAAAGTACTGTATAAAATTTAAAAGGACTTTGATCAGATATAAAAATACTTAAAGCCTCGGTCACACCTTATCGGATAGCACGAACGGACGCCTAACGGATGAAAATAAAAATTGTCCGTTGACAAAATTGTTATCCTTTGGGAGTCCGTTGATGTACTGACCGAATAAAACGGACGTGTAACGGATGCATAACGGACACACACCGGATATGCAACGTACGAGAAACGGACAAGTACCGGAGAGAACGGATGTCGAACGTACATCCAACGGACGAGTACCGCATAAAACGGACACCTACAGAAGCGTACCGGATAAAACAGATGAACAAGATATACGGAAAAGTCAAAGGCTACAATAATAATACATGTAAATCGCATAAATATACAAAATGTTTCTGTGTAACTGGTTTTGGTTTGTTCTTCAAAATTCCGACAAAAGGGCAGTGTCTGGCCTGAATAAGAACTGATTGATTGTGAAGACGTGCCTACACTCTAAGATCGATTATGAATAATAAGAATTCATAAACCGTAAGAAATCTAACATACCAATAATTGGCATTTCTGACGCGAAATTTTCAATTAGCATTTATCCGTTTCAGATCCGTTCATCATCCGTTTTATCCGTTATACGTCTGGTAGAAGTCCGTTTCTCATCCGTTTTATCCGTTAAACATCCGGTAGAAGTCCGTTGGTGAATTTATCTTCCAGACCTCCAACGGATGTATAACGGACACGTAACGGATACAAAACGGAAACGAAACGGACGAGTACCGTACAAAACGGACGCCTAACGGACGTTCAACGGACACTTTATCCGTTGGACGTTCCGTTCAAAGTTTTGAACATGCTCAAAATTTTCCACCGGACAGAACGGACGTCAACGGATAAAACGTACGCTTAACGGACATGCAACGGATATGGACGGACGTCTAACGGACATGAACGGATTGAATAAAAGTTATCCGTTAGGCGTCCGTTCGAGCTATCCGGTAATGTGTGACCGAGGCTTAATATAATATAGTATAGACTCGAGCCGTCCTTTCATTATAAGTCGGTTCATAATCAAGACCTATTGTACACATCAAGTTGAAGAGTTTGTTTGTTTTTATTTATTATTATGAGTATTTGTATTCGAGCGTCACTGATGAGTCTGTTATAGACGAAACGCGCGTCTAGCGTATATACAAAATTTAGTCCTGGTATCTATGATGAGTTTATTTATAGCATACGTATAAAAATGAAAAAAAAAAAAAATACTGAACTCCTGAGAAAAATTCAAAATAGAAAGTCCCTTATCAAATAGCAAAATTAAAAGCTCAAAAACATCAAACACATTAATGTATTATTGATGCAGTGACTTTCTTATGCTTTCGATGCTTATTCGTTTTTTTTATTTTACCCTTAGGGTCTAGAAAACATAAACGGATTATTGAAGAAAGCAAATGAAGGCAACAGAAGTATACCACTGTTCGAAAGTCATAATTCGATGGAGAGAAATCAAATCCGTGTTACAAACTAAAACCGAGGGAAACATTAACTATAAGTAGAAAACAATGAAACAACAGAAACACCGAAGTGCAACAAAAATTAAAAACAATGCAATACACACTTAAACTAACTAGATAAAAACTGCCATTTTCCTGATTTGTTTCACGACAATTTAAGAAAAAAATGATGGCAAAGCTCGTTATTTTAGCTTAAAATATTGGAACCATTAATCTGGCGTATATACAAAATTTAGTCCTGGTATCTATGATGAGTTTATTGGAACATCTACAGTAAATGAACGCCGATGACCATATTATTCCCGTTAAGTAATTGAAAGCTATAAGGTTTTAGATGTGTTTATTTTCAATTTTGTTTATTTGTTATTTCTGCAAAAATAGTCAAAAGTACAAACTTTGTTGCATATTTCATTTTAAAATAAAACACCGAAACAAACTGAAAATGTGCAGGGTTCTGAATCAGTAAATAATACAAACTATTTTGATGACGCATATTTTCAATAAATTAAAACAAATAAGTGTCTTTACTGAAAGTAAAAGAAAATATACACATTGTATATCGAGTGACATTGATATGACCAATAAGTAATTAGTAACGTTTATAAATATATAAATTCTTGCAAAAACACAGAGATGCATATCAATTTATAATAAAAAATTGTTGTGATAAAACCGAGTAGATTTTTATTGCAACGAATTCGATTTTGAGAAGGAACGTTTAAATGATCTGAATCGATGTTTTAATATGCAACTAGACCATGTGGAATCAGGGATTCAGACAACTAGACCATGTGGAATCATGGATTCAGACAACTAGACCATGTGGAATCAGTCAGACAACTAGACCATGTGGAATCATGGATTCAGACAACTAGACCATGTGGAATCAGTCAGACAACTAGACCATGTGGAATCAGTCAGACAACTAGACCATGTGGAATCAGGGATTCAGACAACTAGACCATGTGGAATCAGGGATTCAGACAACAACTAAGACGAGTTTTTCAAAGAATCTAGCATGTAATATGCAATTATAGAAATTTTTAACATGTAGCTACGAAATTTATATATGCCTCAGATAAAACTCAAAATATTTACTGTAGACCAATAACGATAACTATTACTGACGTCTATCTGATTTTTTTTTTTTATCAAAAGTAAATAACAATATTTGGCCCAAAAATTATGGCATTCCAACATTATTAATTTCGCTTTTTCATTGCATGGTCTGTCACAAATAAAAAAAAAACCAAGGAATTATTTAAATCTGGACTACTTTTGAATTTTGTAACATTCCAAAGAAATGAAGGAAGAAAACTAACCAAATTTAACGGAAAAGGTAACCCATACAAGGAGTATTAGTTTGCCAATACTACAATATCAGTAAAATCAACCTTAACTATGCGCACCCACGGCTAACCCTCTTTAATTTGGCTAGTTTAAGTATAAATTTCTGATTAAAAAAATCCTTGTTTAAACATCAGTTAAAGATGAGCTACAAGTTTACTTTGGTAGTGCTTCAATTAATCTTTGATATATCAAATCATAAAATGTAATTCAATGAGGACGAGTTGGCCTCTATCGATTTTGAAAGAAAAGAATATAACTTATCGTTCAATATTTGCTATATATTAAAATTTGTATAATTTAAAATTAACTTCAGCAGTTTCAAGTGTTTTTCATGATAATTTCTCACAATTTTGATAGGTCTTAGATGCATATGACTTATTAAATTTGACTCACAAGATAAGGACAAATTTGCTTGTCTTTCGCAATTATCTTTCAACGATCAGAGGAAAGAATGAGTCGTGGCAAGACATTTTTTGTCAAACTTAATTGAAATATGATCCAATGTTTTATTATGAAAGAGCTATTGTTTTGGAAAACAAATATTAATTTTCAGAATATTTTGAATAATTGACGTCACTTTGATGTCATACAGGAGCTCAAAATTTCATTATTCTGTTAAAATGACTTTTTATAACAGTAGAATATATAAACGGAAATTAATTATACTAAGTCCGTTGACTACCCAATATTTGTTACACAATATGGGTTAAAAATTAGTGATCTACGCACCATGTCAAAAGTTACTTTTACTATAAACAAAACAAAATTATACATTATTATTATATTTTTTGGGAATCAAAGTCACTTTTACAATTGGTAAATCATGTTTTGCAGATTTCAAGTCATGTTAAATTTCTTAATTATTTATCCTATCAAATTTGAAAAGTGGACATAATTACAAATACCATACATGTATAGCTTTGTACCAACTTAATATTTGGACAAATATATTCCATGTATTCCGTTGGTCCTTGCTCAGTCTTTACAAGTTTTGAAAGTTGTGTTTTTAAATTGACTTTTTTTTCGTCACTTTTCTTATTTTGCCAAGGGGTTGTCAGCCTTTTTGTGGCTCTTATCCTACTGGATGCTTCTAAAAAATCTCATTTCTATTAAACACTTTTTTTTTTCATTTTGATATTTGTTCACCGAAAGTTATGAGACCTTACTAGTAGAAATAAATGGGCTTGCATAGAACGTGTATTGGACGCGAAATTTATTCTGCAATTAAAAGGAATGGAGATTTAAAAGTACAGAGACAGATATTGTTAGTATGTTTCATTCAACGTTGAATTTGTTATGTAAGTTTAACAAGGCGTAGTTTACATTGCATTATATACTTATTATGTTGTTTATCCAAGGACAGTTGCATAAATGTTCACACAAGGCCAGTTACATAACAAAGACATATGTTGGTTCTTGACTTTTAGTTACATAGACAATGATTTGTCTGTTTATACACCTCCATTAAGATATCACTTGCATTTAAAGAGGCAGTAGGTTTGAGGTGAAAACTAAAAAGCATGGTTGAATGCTGTAATTTATGCACATCAATGAAAAATGATTTTCATAAATTTTATGAACGTAATTTAAAGCAAAACCCCAAATTCTAATTGTCACCTTTTAGACGAGATCTCATTAATAATGCAAACATATGTAACACGTCACGAGCAATGACCTGTAGATCTTCTTGAAGCACATGTTTACCAATATATATATTTACTTTAATTCACTTCAATGTTTGATTTGCATGCATTTTGTATGCATGAGACGCTACGTGGATGATGACTTGTAATCGCCAATTAGTAGATAAACTCAATTAAGTTTTGTATTTACGTCAGACGCGCGTTTCGTGTACAAAAGACTCATCAGTGACGCTTGCATCCAAAAAAGTTTAAAAAGCCTAATAAAATACGAAGTTGAAGAGCATGAATTGTGATAAGGACATCTATTAATAGTCGATGAAGAACAACAGGGGTAATTGATGTTATAGAACTTTTTGCAATTTCCCGCTAAAAATTAACGCTGGTTTAATATATGCAATATTTTTGTAATGCTGTTGGGCATATTCTTGTGATTTTTGTTATTTAGTATTGTATTGTTTTTAACTACATTTTTGTTGTTTAAATTATTTACCAAGTCTTTTAAAACATCTTTCACATTCAAATGCTGCTATCCAGCTATGGAATAGGACAGATGTAAAACAATGATTTATAATTCCTGTGCAATATTGTCAAACGATGAATATAAAAACATACAAGCAACAAATTGTACATGGATTTGCCCATTGTGTGATGAAAAAAATCTTTCAACATCCTACTCAAGTACGTCACCGGGCATAGCAATCAACAATACCGTTAATACTGTTGCAAACAACAAAGAGCCACTTAGTAGTTCAAAATGTACTTCAGTTAAAAGCAGACACATTTATACCAGTAACTTCAGAAGTGGTTTCCATTAACATCAACGGCGGTTTAGCGACCACAACATTGTCATTGGATCTCTTAAGATGCAAAATTCAAAAAAGAAAAAAAATAAGACCAGAAAGGACCTTCTTCTATTACTCAAAGGGAAACTACGATCAGTTGAGAGAATGCACAAGGGACTTCACCAGAGACAGATACTGTTAATATAGTCATCAGCAGAAATGTAGAAGAAAACTGAAACACGATAAAATAATTTATTCTATGAATCACCAAAATTAATGTTATAACTAAAACATCAAAAGAAAAAATGCCATGGATAAATAATAAAATAAAGGCCATAATAAAACGAGAAAAAAGAACACACGCCAACTATGAAAAAGCAACAGCGTTAGAATAAACGAAAATGTCAAGAATTAAGACGCACAATTAACATTACATTTGAAACAGTCTATAACAACTACGTCAACAACAACAACAATAAACAGGATTCTAAACTATTATGGAAATTAATGAACGACAAGAAGGCAGACGAACGTGGAATACCAACACTTTGTTAAACACTCAAGTTAGTTATATCGCCGATCAAACCAACAAAAAGCGAAGGAACTGAATAAACAGTTTACAAGCGTTCATATCAAGACTGAATGTGAATCCATTTTAGGAACTTTGGTCTTGCCCTTCAACTTCGTATTTTATTTGGCCTTTTTAACATTTTTGGATTCGAGCGTCACTGGTGAGTCTTTTGTAGACGAAACGCGCGTTTGGCGTAAATACTAAATGTAATCCTGGTATCTATGATGAGTTTGTTTCCAAACCAAACTCTTCATTAAGAGAAAATGAGGAACATCCCAGTAACAACCAAATTTAAAAACAATGATATATCGAAAGCAATGCATGGGTTCTGATGGCATTCACCCCCAAAGTACTGAAAGAATTGGCACCCAATATATTAGAGGTAATGGTTCACTTTTCTTAACAATCCATCAACACAGGAACCCCCAGATGCATTGACAAGTGCTAATATATGCTCGTTATTAAACAAGAACGACAGAACCAAGTAATTACAGACAAGTATCTCTCACATATTTTACATGCAAACTGCATGAACACGTCATTTGCTCGAACCTTGAACATCATTTTGAAGTTTACAACGTAATAATAGCTGTCAACACACATTTAGAAGAACACACAGCTGTTAAACCCAACCGGTTAGTGTGATACACGACTGAGCATGCCATTGATAACAGACAACAAACTGATACATTTATTCTAGATTGAAAAAAAAAACATAACATTTGACACAGTACCACACGAGTTATTAAAAGTAAACTTCACAAATATGATGTGCCAGAAAACATCTTGATTTGGATAAATGCTTTCCTATCTATACGATATCAGTGCGTGGTAGTGAATGGGATTAAGTCCAAAACACCAACAGCACTATTACATGTATCTCGAGAAAGGTTATCGGTCCGATCCTATTTCTAGTTCATATCAACGACATAGCTGGAAATGTAACATCGGATAAAAGGTTGTTCGCAGACGACTGTCTATGCTTCACATTTTTTTTTAGAAAATGAAGATGATTAAGGAAATACAGTCGATAACCTATATTGCCGAAGCCCACAAAGATGTTGTCAACGAGAAAATTCATAGCTTTGATCATTTAATGCATTTCTTGTTTTCTCCTTTGTATTTTCCTTTTCTTGCAAATACATGGGTATCTTCTTGCATATACAAACAAATAGTACATCTAATATTATATGGCATTTTAAAAGTTGTCAGAAAAAAACACCAAAATAAATATTAATGATTCCACTTTATCGCAAAGTTAATTGTATTTCCATATATGACTAATGTTGTATTAAAAAAACAAAAATGTACAAATTACAAGAATGAAGACAATTATTTTCTTTAACAAACACATTTTTGGAATAAATTAATGTCCACGTCGTGTGCAAGAGATGATGTTATTAAAGTATACGTAACTACATGACATTTAAGGGTTATTAAGCTACGATTTTGACGATAAAAGATTAAATTATTAAACTAGTTTTGTCTTGGCTTCAAACATATATCAAATCGGAATTTTTAATAACTTTTCGTTATGAACAATGACTAGTTCAATCTCATCATAATAAACATCGCTGGTAAATTATTGACTTGCAAAACAATAATTCGCCCTCTTTTAATTAATATTCATGCACATTTGAATTAGAACTCAGGTGGATATGATTGCGCATTTGCTCGGCAAATTCAGATACTGAAAAGGGGTTCAGCTGAAAAAATGCTCCTTAGGTCAAACAGGAAAGTTGATTTCAAAGACCAGCAAATACTCATTCTTTTACAGGTTACAGGTAAAACGATGAAGTACATTCTGTTCTTTTTATCTTTGAAATGAAATCAAAACAGAAAAGACGTCAATATATTATTATACTTGCTAATTATATACATTTATATATTTATGTTTTATCTATTTATATCTAGACCGGGGTTACATGTCAATCTGTGATCTTCGACGGTCATGTCGATGGTTATTTAGATGGCGTCCTATAATTTGGAGTTATGAATCAATTTGGTGGACATGAACTTGGCAGCAGGTGTCTTTTTTAAATATGCATTATCAAATTTTTAAAAAAACGTATACATTTTTAAACAAAGGTAAAATCCAGTCAGTGCTATAGAAATTTCTGACACTTGATGTCTACATCTTTTGCAAATTAAGTCAAAGACATGTTTTGCAATGGTAAAACCTCAAAACAATTTGAATAACAAAGTGATTAAACTGAAATTCAGCCATCGGTAGAGAAACCGTAGCGGATGCAAAATGCAAAAGTCTATGTTTTCTATATGTGAAACTTCAAATATCATTACAACTATAACATAAGGTGCTAAATCTCATTTTCATTTAAGAATTATTCTTACTCAAAATAGTTGGCTAGGGTATACAGATATGGTTTCCTTGGCTTTTGGTAATGACAAGTATTAGATAACATGATATATTTATCAGTTGAACATACTATAAATAAACTCAACATAAATACTAGGAATAAAATTTTGTTTTTTCGCCAGACGCGCGTTTCGTCAACAAAAGACTCACTAGTGACGTTCGAAAAAAAAGTTACAAAGGAAAAATAAAGTACAAAGTTGAAGACCATTGAGGACCACAAATTCCTAAAAGTTTTTTGCGAAATACAGCTAAGATGATGATGTAAAGAAGCCTTATATTAGTATTTAAAAATTTGAAGTTTTGTAATCAGTTAATTTATAATCAAGTGACTGTGCGTACTCTTAGATCGATGTTTTTGTTTTTATTACTATCATAAATTAGACAGTTATTTTTCTCTTTCTCATATTGTTTCCCATTTTATGATCCTCATATCATCATATTCTTTATGGGTGTTTTCTCGGTGTTAAGGTCGTACGTTGACGGGGAGTTTTTTTCATCATCGTCCTTCAATTTTGGTGTAAATTGGATTTTCCTCATGTTTCACTAAATTTCCTATTTTTTTCCAGTCACGTAAAATGGGCTCTGTCTGTACTTGCAGGATGTATAACAACGCAATCACGACATTGCTTGAAATGCCTCATAATTTTTTTAAATCTAAAATTCGTTAACCTTTCAATTGGCTGAAAATATCAATTTTCTGATGTCCCTCATATTCTAATTAATAAAACATAATGTGATGTTTTACCCGTCTATCGCTTGTGACGAATTCGCGGAAGCAAAACTAGGTGTGATGAGGGTGGTAATGGTTATTTTCGTGCAACGTTTTCGGCCTTTTTATTTCACGTGTTCTCGTGTTTTGACGTTTTATTTCTTGTTTTTTCGTGTTTGGTTCAACGTGCGTGTTTCGTGTTTCCCCTTATTTATTTTCCGTGTTTTGTGTCGGTACTCTTAATTTCTCGTGCTTGTCCCGCATTTGATTAAAAAGTAAACCAGGACTAAATTCAAAGACAGTCCGGAGATTGTATTAAATTATGTGTTTCCGGGATATTGATTGCTATCAAATTACTAAGAATTACTATGAATATATATATATATATATCTTAAAATTATTTTTTTTTAGATCAGATGCAACTAGAGGACGCTAAGAGTTGACCACAGGGTCTTCATGTAAATTAATAATGACTGCATGATCTCCAAAAACGGCCAAGTAATAACTTCTAGTACTCTTTCCTTAATATTTATGACTTTATTTCTCGTGCTTCGTTTTTCCCAATTTTTATTTTCCGTGTAACGTTTTTGCGATTTTTATTTTACGTTTTTCCGTTTTCGTAGTCCCTCCCCCTTTACCACCCTCTGCGATCTTACTGGTATCAGAAATTATTAATCCACGATAATGTTAGTTTAAGTGGAACCACTAATGGTATATAATATCTTTAAAAAACGGACTTAAAATTTGTACACCAGAACCGTATGATAATGATATAAAGCTTGCAGTTGTATAATCAATCGCACATATCATGTCCCTGGATATTTTGGTTTCTAACCCTCAGTAATGGTCTATTGACTTTGTAAATTTTGGATATTTTAGCATTCGTATTTCAGTAAACTATCAAAATAAAGCCCAGCCGAGTCATATCTCTGTGTCAACAGTTGTGTTGTGTTCTAATTAATCTTAAATCATGTGATTGTTTTGCGTTGGTTCAATTAATTATAAATCATGTGATATATTTTTCTCTTTGTTTAATACTTCACTGTTTATAACATTCATACCCTATTAATTTACTTGAATTACTAGTCGCTAGTACACGTAAACTCTGTTAGTTCCGAGCAACGACAAATACGGACTAAGAATAAAAGATGTTGATATACTTTTATCAGACAGCAACCCAGCGATGAATGATTAATTGATTGTAGTTGGCTAAGTTTCTAGCAATATGCAAGTTCATTAAACATTAATTCATTAGGGAGGTTCTGTAAAGTCGATTGGCCGCAGGAAGTGATATTGTAAAAGAATTGTCCACCGCATACGGGCCTTCTAAAAGTGCAAGGGTTTTCTTTCCATGTAGGGAGCATGACATCCTACCTTCACAAGCTTCAGATTTAAGTCCATATTCCGACCGGACGTGGATACAAAATTTTACCTCGCAAACAGCCCTGTTTTAATGCTTAGTTGAAGGACTGCATGAATTACCGTTTACTTATAACGCTATTCAGCCATTACGGTTTCAACCTTAAGAAACAAATAGCTAAAAGACATCGGCTGGTCAACCTAGTTTTTTACAACCCAATATGTTAAGTTCTGAATCGCTCAGTTTAATACGTTGTAGATACTTTAAACGAGACAATCACAGATCTGATTTCAGCACTGAATATATATAACAAAAGAAAACCACTGACGAGGTTCAAGACTTTGGACGGACACTTGCAAAGATTTGCCGGAATGAAAATAGCATAAGTAAAACCTGGCCAATTACCCCCGATTTTAAATAGACACGTTGAAGATGGTGCTTCGTGTAATAAATGTACCAGCTTCTCGGCTTGTGAAATAACATCTTGCTTTCCGAAGGTATCAAAAAGAAGATGTGGTATGATTGCCTATCAGACAACTCTCCACAAGAGACCAAAATGACACTGAATTTAACAACTATAGGAGACCGTTCGACCTTAAAAAAATAGCAAAGGTCATACTACATAGGGCAAAAGGCCCAGAAATGACAATGTAAAACAATTCAAACGAGAAAACTAACGGCCTTATTTATATAAAATATTTTTTAACGAAAAACAAATATGTAAACACATAAACGAACAACAACCACTGAATTACAGGCTCCTGATTTGGGACAGGCACATACATACATAATGTGGCGGGGTTAAACATGATAGCGGGATCCCAACCCTCCCCTAATCTGGGACTATGGTATAACAGTACAACATAAGAACGAACTATAAAAATCAGTTGAAAAAGGCTTAACTCATCAGATGGACAAAAATACAAGTGGACGTAGCCTGGTACTTGTACATCCCAACAACAAAAAGACATTTGTGTCAACTATTAGACAATGTCCAAATATAGATTAATTGCGTACAATGGGAAGCAACTCTCGTTGTACCTAATTGATACCACCGTGTACTAGATTTGCCGACCCTTGTTACGTCGTCCGGTGCTTAGTTAGCATGTGGTTTAAGCAAAGAACGTGTTCCAGCCACATTTTATTATGTATTTTATTATATTTTTTTTCTTCATAATATAATTTATATTTAATATTACCCAGATTGGGTTAAGGTGCTCCATATTGACACTTTGTTCATTGTTGCTCATTAATACCATAAAAAATTATAGGTTTGTTTGCCCAAACCCTACCTACCCAGAAAAAGCTGCCTACTCAAATTCTGTTATTGTCCTGATTTGTTTTTTTTTTTAATCAGATAGGCATGAAGACTAATAAACATCCGATACGTAAATTTCTTTAAAAAAAAAAAAAAAAAAAAGAAAATGCCTACCTACCCACTGTCTCAACCTTGGGTAGGGTTTGGGCAAACCAAAATATTTTTAATTGTGGCCTGATATCATGTTTGGTATAACTGTATATTATTGCATTATAATGAATAAAGCACCTTTCGCCAAACACTATTAGTTGTCATTTTTTAACTATATTTATGGAAAAGAAATAGGATGGTTTAAATAATTTGTGACTATTTATTTGTCCGTACGTTCGTTCTTAAGCATTTAGTGTCTTGGGTTTCACATGGCCAAAACATGAATTTTGTCTAATATACAAACTTCGTAGAAATTATATACGCAACTCCTTGACTCTCGAATTCAATGATTTTTTAAAGAACCCTTCTTACTTAAATCCACTGGGCACCTTCAATGCTTATTTTTGAGATGTTTGGTAAATGAGGTTTTCAATAGAAAAGCATGGACTCTTATCTTACTAACAGGGAAAAAGAGTACAAGTTTCACGGTGAGCTCAAATCACCGTTATAAAACGAAGGAACGGTGTTAAAATGTTTCCCGTCGAATTGAAAAACATTTTATCTATCCAAGGGCAATATCTCCAAATATTTTTTTTTCTATTTTAGACCTTTCCTTCATAGATATCCTACATAAACGTATCCATGCGACCGCTAACAATGTTATTTTCTATATGATTTTTTTCTTTCTAAGGGGCAGTACTCCTGTAAGAATAGTTGATGGGCACTGATTTTCAAACTTGACCAAGAAAGAACTGAATAATATATATGTCAGCAGGGTTAAAGAACATCAGTTGGTCGACCTGTTAGTCAAATGCGTTTTGTTTAAATATTCTTTTTCAATTTTTTGGTCTTTTGAAAAATGTTGTTTGTGCTGTTTTTAGACCCTTCTACAACGAAATTTGTTTTACATGCACACGTATAAAAATTGCGGGTTTTATCCAACGCAATCATAGGTGTGAACGTAGTTTTCAATTTCAACTCGTTTCTATTTTTTCGTTTGGGCTTGTATCATATTTTCCTTCCGGTTTATATGATCCGTTCATCCTATATTGACTCTTAAAATTCAAGAGTCTATCTGAAAATGAGGGTACTTTTTCTAAAAATGAGGGTACTTTTTATATGGCCTTCCAAATACCGTTTCGATCCCTAACATCACTGAAGAGACATTCATTGTCGAAATCCGGATCTGGTGTACTAAAAAAATATTGACACCGTATGTTTGTGGCATAACATCGTGGCCACAAGTTAAATCTTTTTTTCTGTTTAGTATTAAATTTATATTAAGATCCATTTTGTTACATCTTGTGATCAATTTTATTTGGCAATCGCCAATGGCAGTCAACAGGGTTAAAGAACATTAGTTGATCGACCTGTTAGTCAAATACGTTTGTTTAAATAAACTTTTTCACTTTTTTGGTCTTTTGGAAAATGTTGTTTGTGCTGTTTTTAGACCCTTCTACAACGAAATTTGTTTTACATGCACACGTATAAAAATTGCGGTTTTTATCCAAACGCAATCATAGGTTTGAACGTAGTTATCCTATAAGAAATATAGACACTTACAATGAAATATCCCATAGAGTATTTCTTTACATGGGCTATAGCTCCTTAAAAAAGTAACAGCGCTGATTTCGAACTCTTAAAAGGCAATGCTGACATAAACCTTTTACATACATTTCATAATGATGATACAAAAATTGTAAATTAGGGTGCAATGTGTTTATGATTTATATTTCAAAGAAACACAACTCCTTTGAAAATAGATCATCGGTAGAGATTTTCGAACTCGCCGATGACACATAAATTACTGATGTAAGTTTTATAAAAATCTTTGAAACATTGTACACATGAAAGCGCTTACAAAAAACCAGAGTGACGGATGGACGGTCGTTATTTGTATGATGCCTGCACCATGTTTCACAAGGGACAATAATCTAAAGTCATTGATAATTTCTACTGAAGATATTTTTAACATATTCATTAAGATATATATTTAAAAAAAGAATCTGCTTTATAAGGATGGGGACCACTATAACTGAGAAAAGCAAACAGATTTGGCAGCGAATCATACAGTTGTAAATTATTGCTACAATAAGATTAATAATAAAGTCATTGTGTGGCTCTGATAAAGTTGTCAAAAATGATACTGATTAACAACAAAATATGTAAAGTTACTACTTAGAATACAAATTAATGAAATATGCAATAACATATGTACTAAACTTAAAAAAGAAGCAATGTGTATAAACAAATGTGTATGTAGATACATTGACTAGTTTTTAGGAAATAAATATTCAAAAATATTCTTATTTTGATTGTCATAGTCCTGAATTCGTACAGGAACCTTCAAGTTAAAGCTGCGAGTTTGTAATAGATTTTGCAGCATCCATATACGAGCACTCGTATTATTCTACAATAACAACAACCACAAAGCAAAATAACATCTATCAAAACTCCTAATACTGATTGCTTTCCTGAAGCTTGACGTTCCAGCGTGCTGCTTTTCAGAAGCGTGACGTTTCAACAGGACATAAAGTCATGCTAGATCGGTTACGCAGAAGAATGTCCGATATAATTGTAAACAATGGTTGTAAACAGTACAGTTATAAATCTAGTCACAATATGGCATAAATAAATAACGCTATATCCTGTTCACCATGTGATGCAACGTCTTGTGACCAGACTGATTAATGACCAGGACACTGTCCAAGGCAACATGATATATCCCAGGCTGACGTCGTGCGTAATGTGTAGACTGAAGTCTTTATACAAAAAGTAGGTCTTTTTTCAAAAGTTAACAATACAAGTATAGTATCTTCTATTTTATATTACGCCACGTGGTGAAACCACAGATTGTTTATTTATTTTCTGCATTGTAATTTCGTACACAAAGATTTTAGTTCGTTGTTTCGTGTTTCCCCCACTCATGACGGTGATTACTGTATGTATATGAAATCTCCTTAATGTAGAACATAATGATGTATTCAGTATCAGAAAAGGATAATATAAACTTGGGACTCGCCTTCAACACGCTTATAACTAATATGTAGAGTGGGGTGCGTTTTGTGATTTCGCGTAAAGCTATGCATCAAAGTTTGGTAATGAATAGGGATAGTAATTAGTTACCCTGTGTTTTAACTTTAGAAAAAGCGCAAATCCTTGCAGCATAAGGGTCAATTGCAGGTTCCGTTTCAAGGCCAAATGTCTAGCCGTATTAAATACTTCCTTTGTCCCAATGACGGCCTTGATTTTCCCGCCCACCATTCAAATCGACCCAACTTGCAGAAGCCAATTATTTGATGTGTTTATAAAGACCCCGTCTTAAAATATTTGCCATTTGACGTTTGATATATTTCTTAAAGTGCAAGGGAAATAACCAAATCTTAAAATGCATCGCAAATTCCTTCCTTGTGTATTATAGATAATTATGCTTTAATTTGAATACAATCATGTTTTTATTTTTGCTAGACACAATCAATACTACGTAGTAATGAAGAGTAACTCTTCGAACATAATTCCATAAATATGCCAGGTTAAGATACTTTGAAAAACAGCATTAAAAAAAGCATTAATCTGCATAAAACCTAAAAAAAAATATTTTCAATTAATGCAACTCTATAAATCGTACTCCCTATTTAGTTTTTGGCAAAATCAATAATAAAACGCATTAAACGAATGGACAACAACTGTTATATTCGGATTCCTGACTTGGTCTAAGCGTGCCATTCAAGTAATAGAGTGGTCAGTTAAGAATCTTAACATTTTGATTTTTTTCTGAAAATATTCGGTTTAAGTGAACCTTGTACAGATAATTTAAGGTACTATTTTTATATGCTGCCTCCCGAATTCATTGGTATATATTCTCTGCCTGATGGGTACGGTACTACCACCTATGAAGGGTGTCTGTAAAGCTATGTGGAATGTGGAAAGGGGACGATAAAATGGAATCGTCGAGGGATAGTGCCACACTCACCACGTGTACCAATATTTTAGAGGTCCGTAGATGGTCTGTTGCCAGGCATAAACCCAACCCCTATCTAGCATATTCTCATTTGACAGTGGTAGTCTCATTCTGAAAGATAAATGCTATTTCCATGAATGTCAATCGGTCAGCTTAGTTTTTTTTTTAGTTTGTGTCAATTTTGTAATAATAAAATTTAGATTACTATACTGACTGGCTTTAAAAACGCAACACTCACTTTGTAGATTTTTTTTCACCAAATAATGTTTGATCCTCATACAACTACTATTCATGCTCATCATATGTCTTTCCCTTTCGAAAAATAGACATCTGACTTACCTGTGGTTATTGAACATACCAGATTTTTTAGATCGCACAAAATTTCAGAAAGAGAAATTTCGAGCCAATAAAAGATTTTTTCCGGTTTTTTTTCTTTGTGAAACAGTTCGTTCAATCATTGGAAACACTTTAATCATTTAAAAAATGTTGCATCTCCATATTGCCAAAACTCAGGAATGAAAAGCTGAATCAACTCATTAGAATTCTGCAAACAGGAAAACGTGAACGTGCTGCAACACAAAAAATTGACGTCAGAAACTCGTCTTACTGTCCTTCCGACAATGATACCGGTAGACTGGATTTGTTGAAGACCATCAAAGACTAGATCAACATGTAGTGACAATGCAACGTCAATAGAATTTGATTAGACAACGTCATTTGTGAGACAGATCTACGGCCGCAACGTCAACTGCTAACCAAATTGATGAATGAAATTTTGCACAGATTTATGCCATAAATGTTTCCCATTAACTGAACTGGCAAAGAATCAACTGCAGAAAAACATTTAGAGCCTTAAAGTTTAAACCGCATAATTGACAAAACACATTGTAATGGGTGGAACAACGGCTAAATCAGAAGGTGCAAAACAGAAACCAAAACGTGCCGAACAGAAATGGTTGACCTTTCTGACAATCATTTTGGCGTTTGTTACAG
Source organism: Mytilus galloprovincialis (assembly GCF_965363235.1). Classification (NCBI taxonomy): domain Eukaryota; kingdom Metazoa; phylum Mollusca; class Bivalvia; order Mytilida; family Mytilidae; genus Mytilus; species Mytilus galloprovincialis. Next base: position 37,050,952 of record NC_134844.1, on the reverse strand, counting down.
GCAGTCATTGCTTTTGACACGTTCATTGGTAAGGGGAAAACCAGGGTTTCAGTGTATACCACAATATTTGAACATCGAAAATGACGTAATCAATTCAACTTTCGAACTGCATTTTTTTTTCAAACATTTAAGTAATGACATAACTTTCTATTCATAAGTTTGTTTACAAAAAAATGCATAATTAAAAATGAAAATTGAAAAGAATAATCTAGTGTTGCGTTTCTAAAGCCGGTCAGTATATATTAATAACCTCAAAGGAAATATTAATGCAGCAAATTTCCTAAGGGAAATCCTTTTTCTTGGAGGAAGAAACAAATTCCCTTGAGAAATAATCTTTTTCCTGTAGGAAAATTTGATTTCCCTTGATGTTTCCTCTGAGGAAATTGTTGAAAAAATGGGCAAAACTTTTTCAACAGTGGTGCTACAGTCAAAAATCTTTAAAAACAAATAGCAGGGAACCATAACTAACCAAGTTATCAACTTTTATTTTGACTAAACTCCAAAAATTAAGGTGACAACTTTTGCAACCAGCGGAATTGCAAACTTGTCCTGGAGACTGTTTTATCCTTGGTTTCATTATTCTAAATCGACAGTCCCATGGCAAATATAAAATTGTATATGTAAATTTCTTACACTTATATTCCTGAAGAAACCAATATTTCCATATATATATATATATATATATAAAGGTAATTTAAAACCTTAGTTTTATATTTTGTCGTGTAATAAAAAAAAAAAGAAACAGTTGACTAGCCTTTTGGGCCAGCAGGTACAAAAAAAGAACCAAAACTAAATCCGTGATCAATAATGACACAAGAGAACGTTTTATCCGTTCAAAACACCAGGGTTGCGTTAAATTTCGTACCGGCTACATAGTAGCTACGTAGCTGCTATCAATATCTATGTGGCAGCTAGTCTATAGCTATACGTTCAATGGTCAAAATCTACGTAGCACTACATAGCAGCTACGATATTGAACGCGGCCATGGCGTTGTTAGTTTATTTTCGATTTATGAGTTTGACTGTCCCTCTGGTATCTTTCGTCCCTCTTTTATGACTATTGAACGTGTAGCTAGCCTAGCTGTAGTGCTACATAGATATTGATAGCAGCTAGGCTAGCTACTCGTTCAGTAGACAAAAATCTATGTAGCACTACGTATAGCCGCTGCGATATTGAACGCAATCCAGATATGCGATAAAGAACTACAAAGATCGATAGACGAGAAGGTAATCGTTCACTTTGGCGTATAAATTCATGTAAGTATTGCGAGTCTAAATAGCTAATTAAGTCGTATTTAATAGTTTCATACAAACTTGAATTATCTTTCTTTGTGCTAAGAAATAAACAGTCATACATGTTATATCGCTCCATAATAAAAATAAAATAAAACTCAATCCTAATGCAAACTTGTCCGAAAAAAGGAAATAAATAATATAATATTTAAACAATATAAATGCAAAAATTAGAGAACAAATTAATCTTCGTTTGAAACTCATTGCTATTTTAGATTTTTTTGTCCTTTCCTTTGTTTGCAATTCAAAACATGTAATACTGTTATAATAAACCATGAAAATATTATAGTTCTTTGAAAGATGTATATATATAACGCATTGTCATTTTGTCTTCGTCCAATTAGTTGGCATTTCCCATCAGTATCTCATGTCTCTCTAATATTGCTAACACTTGTTGGATTTATTTAACATTTCAAAATCATATGAAATTATTTGACTAACTAGAACCATACTTAGATAAGTTCATCTTAAAGGTATTAACTTTTGAACTGCATCCGATGTTCACACTGACATACCAACTTGACTGATTCGGTTACGATAATACTTATAAAACTAAACTCAACAATAAATTATATAAATAAAAGTTCTTTTACAGATTTAATGTTTGGCGAAAAAAATAACCGGGGAGATTCTACTCTGATATGTGTAATCTTTTTGAAGAAACACAACCGTAGTTACTTATACGTACATGGCTTCTAGCACTAAATGTGATAGCCTATTATTTTATGTATTTTGTATATTTTTATATTTTTAGTAATTGATATTAGTCACATATTTGAATAAAGTTATATTGTTAGCTTATTAATTACATTCTGTAATTAAGGATTAGTGTTTTGTGTTATTCTATTTTAACTTATTGACATGGACTATTGACGGACGAATTCTATTCTCATGCTTTGGCTAAGTCTGATTTCACTGTAGTTATTACTTTATTTTCACGGTTGATTTGAGCGCTTTCGGACATTTCTACTATTGGTCAGTACTTTTGTGTTATATCTTATGGGAAGACATCTTGTGGTCAACACATATATCTATCTGTCTGCAAATTATCAACTTTAGAAATTAATTTATGCAATAACAATTCTGTGATTGGAGTTTCTTATATAAGGTCAGTACTATATCTTTCTTTATTAATTTTGCAATAATTGTCCAATAGTTCATATTTTACACGTATGCATGTTTAGATTGAATGTCGAGAACGAGAGTTAAAATTGTATATTAAAACATAAGAAGAGTCGAATTTTACGATCATATAAAATAATACTTCAATAACCTATTAAATCTGGTATAAAGATTTGAAGATAAAGTTTACATATAAATTGCATGATTGCGAATGTCGAGTTGACCGAAAGAATGTTGTAATGTTTAAAGGTTAATTGATAAAGGATAAAAGATTGTAATTGAGACAAGTAATTGCTATATGGTATCCACATTATATATTTTTGTGATCAGATACATATGTATGCAGCTAAATTAGTTTGCATGATAATACATTACATTAGTTTTAATTATTATTTAATGAATGGCTATTATCTATTTTGATTTTATTGAACCATAAAACTTATTTTTGACTCTTCACATTGAATAATACGCGAAGCGGATTATGTAAAATGTGAACAGTCAAAAATTAGTTTTATGGTTCAATAAAATCAAAATAAATTATTGCCATTCATTATAAATAAATTTCTATCAAAAATAAGGCTCAAAGAACTTTTTATATTATTTATATTAGCAATAACAACGTACACACATGTTGGCGTATGAATACACAACATTGAAAATAAAACTAAAAATTTTAACCAATCAGAAGACAGTAAAAACACCAAATTTATTTATTACTTAGTAAACAGATTTATCTATCTGTATCTTATAAGTACATTTATATTTTACAGGGCTTTATTTACATTACCATTAATGAACTTAGTTAGTCTGAATAAAAGTTACAGAACCCTAGTCAGAAGTTTTAGTTATGTATTACTAAAAGCCCAGAGAAACCGGCTTTTTTACATAAATAAAAAATTGAACAAGCTACAAATATTAATCTTTCATGACTATTCAATCATCTTAAGGAATGACAACTGCCTTGAAACATTGCTCCTAGCACTTTATAAAACAACCTGAAAAAGTCTTCCTATTTGTTTAATGATTCCTAATAGTATTTAGCTGGTTATAGATTATATAATTATTTACTCAGTTCTTCAACGTATGACATATTTGTTTTTTCTCGGTTGATACGTTTTTCAGTGTTTTGACTTTATTCAGCCCCTGCAACGACTATCCATTGCTTGCCTTTGTTGGAAGTCAGACTACATTTAGGTCTGTTTTCAGCCAAAACAACCGCCATTATATAACTCTGTCAAGGTTATTTTATTACACGCTCTACACGAAAAGTCTGTATTTCTAATTAATCAGTATTATTAACTGTATGGCATTTTATGTGTGCTACTTAAGTCATTTCTTTCCCCGTACAAATGTGGTCCCAAAACGAAGTTCCATTGAAGTGTTTAGATTCGAGTAGATACAAACCGAATACGAAATAAATATGGCAGTGCCAAGATTGAGAGGCTGAATGTCGTCTCAACGTTCAGAGTCAAACATTTCCGGCACATAGTGAGATTGTGCGATGTTACAAGATTATGTTTCAGCTGCAATATTTGTTAAACGTCCGTGAACCATCTTTGTGTTGAAAACAAGTCCCAGATATAAAGTTTCTGCTTTCACTATGGAAACTCGCACATTTTAAGCGACTGTTATACAAGTCAGAGGTTAAGTTAGCCATCAAACCAGGTTTAATCTACTATTTTCTACATGAGCAAATACCGGTAGCAATAACATTGAGAATGCATGGAATAAGGGACGTGTCAAAGAGACAACAACCCGATCAAAGATAAGAAATTGAATATGACAGTGGTTTTCCATACCTTTGATTTTTTTTTTAAGCTTTTTATAGTGCCATTTGTCACGGGACTTTCCGTTTTTTCCTTGATGTTTGGTATTTTTGTTATTATATTTTTACTTTTCTGAATGAAGATGATTTTCGGTATTTTTTTTATAAAGGGTTGATGTAATGATTTTCCCATATCATCTTCACAAATAATAAACGATGGTCTTGACGTAAAAATTCTAGGAACTGATGTTGTTTATCGTCTTATAATGGTATTATTTTATTTGTCGTTGTGAATATAACTTTTAATATTTATTCAATTTTTGGTAATATCCATTTGACGTGGATCAGTACTTTTACATTCCGTCAATGTGCTATATTGCGCTAGGGTAAAGTTGTGTATTCTTGTCTTTCATTTTTGCTTATGTACCTGTCTAGTGTCTTTTTGTTTTCTTTGTTGACGATGGAAGTTTTTTACCGACCTTGACTGGCTATACAGCAAGTTTCTTTGTTGAAATGCTTGTTTGTTTTATAGTGATTAAGATTATAACACAATGTTGACTGGTGTATATATAAAAAAGAAGATGTGGTATGATTGCCAATGAGACAAATGACACAGAATTATCCCGTTTTCTTTTTAAACATTTTTGCCTACTATATCTGATTGTTTTGTTCATACATCGTTGTCAATATAATGGAATATTATGCGGTTGTTATACAAGTGAGAGATTTAGCTAAATATAAAACCAGGTTCAATCTACCATTTTTGACATAAACAAATGCCTGTTACAATCAGGAATATGATAGCGGTTTTTCATTGGTTTGATTTGGTTGAGCTTTTAATTTTGCCATTTGCTACGGGACTTTTTGTTTTGAATTTTCCTTGGAGTCAGTGTTTTTTCTTGTTTAATTTTTTTTTTTTGAATGGAGATTATTTCGGTATTTTTAAAATGCGTTGATGAAGTGACTTGTGTTAACATGATATTTGTATTACCAGGATTATTGGTTGAATGCCTTTGATGATGTTTTTTATAAGCCTGTGTTTCGGTGTTTGACGTTGGTTGGTATCTGTCATATTTGTGTTACAAGCTTAAATCAGGGCGTTTGTTTCTTTTTCGAATTTACTCACATTTTGTTATCTCACGAACTTTTATAGCTTACTACACGGTACTATATACGTTATGCGTCGAAGACTTACACTAACCTTATATTTCATTTGAAATTGGTCTTATGTGAAAAGATGGGTCATTGGCAAGCATTCGAAATCTCCTTAGCTTTACATTATTGACATACAAATATATGTCATATGAGTGTTATAACTTCCATAATTCACTAGAAAAAAATCAGTTGCGGTATCAGGTTCATAGTATAGGGCGTACTCCCCCTTCTGGTTGGAAAATATATATAAATATAAAATTGACTAATAAATTTCGACCCACTACGTACACTCTCGGCAATGTTTTATCCTTTTCAAATCCCTGAAGCGTGTTCTAGCGTGTCTGCTTTTTTTTTTAACGCGATAGTGAAAAGAGAGAAATCAGAGAAAAAGCAGGACAACTAGACATGATAATTGAACTGTTACCAATGAAGAACTGAGATCAAGCACATGTTGATTATAAAAAAAATAATTGACATAGTTAAAAAAAATTGGTAAAATTAACATTCCAATAAGCATATACTACTTGATTTAGTTGAGTACTACATTATTCTGTTTCGTGGTTTCGTGGTATATGACGTATCTACAGGCTTACAAATCGATAACGATGATTTGCATTATGATAAATACATACATTGTATTAACACCCGTTCTTTTGTTCATTATGTCTATATTAATGAATTATAGTGCGTGCAATGGAATTAAATGCATTTTTTAAGTTTCGTATAATTAATTGTAATAAGTTATACTTACAGAAAAGCCACAAGTTCCGTGGTACGCTTTGCACGTTAGCTAGTCACTGACAAACTGTAGTATAAACCGTTATGTCAAATACACTTCACATTCTACAAATGACAAAAATGGAAAAAGTTTGTAAATAAATACAGAAAGTAAATAGAAGATACATGTACTTCTTTTTTATCGACATAAAAAATTCGACTTACCTTTCTTTGTCTAAATATTAAAAAAAAAACTTTAATATAAAAAGATAACGTGATGATGTATAGGGTATAATGTCAACGAGACAGCAAACCAACGACACATATAAGCGATTAGAGGATAACATATAGTCTTAAAACACACATACGCGTTTAAAGGACAACATACACTCTTAAAAGAATAAACATAAGCGTTAAGCACAACATGAGTCTTAAAACGACAAATATAAGCATTTAGGACTTAAAACGACAGACATACCCTTTAAGAGGCTAAAATATTGTATGAAATAATATGCCATTCTCTAAATAGTCCAGAGTCTATTAATAATAAATAAATGGGGGAAAACAATCAAAGATCTGCCAATTGTCCAATCAACATCATAACTTCTCTTCACTTTAGAAATAAAAAGATTTGATACAAGGTCAAAAATTCATTATGCACCGATATTCCACATTTTTTTAAGTTTCTGGACAATTATCAATTAACAACCAATCAATCAAAATCAAATTCATGAAAATGCATTCGATATATTTACGTTTTTCCTACATTATATCCATCAAAGTTATCTAACTGTTTCTATAGTATATACAATGAGGTTGTCAAGGCAACAGATACTGAAGTCTTTGTTAAATTTTGTTTGCCCATTAGTGGTTTTGATTGTTTGTGATACCCGCATATATGTTTTATAAAGTGCTTTTAGGAGTCTAATGTCGTGACATGATTCATCGTATCCCTTGTTGTACATTTTTAAAAACATTGATCTTGATTTTATTTCAAAGTTCATCTTATAAAACTTGAACACACCTCACAAAATTAATTGTGATAGGATGCAACGCAAATGGGCAATGATTTTAGACAGCCTATGTTTATATTGCGCATGTTCGGACGATCATCTATGATCGGCGTTCGTGATGACGTCTGAAAATCCTTGAGAATCAGACAATCGCAATTCATCTCATGCTAATGCAAAACAGCGCCAGGGTTTTTCCATGAGTAACCAGACAACTTTTAGAGAACTAGCTTGTACTTTCTCATTCGAGTTGAAAATAACAACATACATGTAGTATCGATGAACTGTTGACTGGTAGTTATATCTTGGTTTGTAAAATTTACACTTGAAATAATTTATGAAATATATTTATTTAGGAGATCAAGGGCAAATTATAAAGAACAATCTGTGTTTATTATTATATATTTATATGATGGTCCGTCTAGATAGCCGCTTGGTCTAGATCGCTGGACACTATGCAGACGGACGGTGTTGTCTCGACATCGCAAAAGCATGAGTTCGAATCCCGGCGAATGAAAAATAAAGGTTTGCTTCCACAAATTAGCAGATTAGCATTGCTGTGCTGATATTTAAAGTAATAATTATGAATATAATATGGTTTTTTTTTCAGCCATGTATCACCTTCACCGTTGATCCAACAGATGGATCTGTCGTAGAGATGTCACTTGTTTAGACGTATTTGTATATATATATTATAAGTACGTCTGAGTCAGTGACAACTCTACAACAGATTTGTCCATTTGGATCGCCATAAATGATGGTGATATATATATATATATATATCAAGTCTAAAAGGGTACAACATCACCAAAAACACAATAAAACGAACAATGTGTTAATTATTTCGGATAACAGATATCCTTCCTCGGTAATAGCACGATGACAAATGAATCATGTCAATTCAAATTAAGACTCTATCAAGATCTTGAAATTTATACAATTAAAGCGAACGCTGGAACAATTTTTAATTCACAAACACGGCGCAAAGACGACAAAGATATGCCAAAATAAAAATAGTTATTTACGATGTGAACTGGCACAACTCTAAATTCCCAAAGGTGGTGATAGTTGAGATGTTAAACAACTGCGTGGAAATACAGTCCCAATAAACAGTCCTGACCGATCTAAGCTGGTATAATATTTAAAATATGACAACGGTAGAAAAATTGCAACAGAGACTGCGTATTTAAACACCCAAATATAGAGTAATTAAATGATAAGAAAAATGAGTAATACATATTTACTTAGGTTAAGTAATAGAACGTGGCTGTGTATTTACACATCCCTGCCAACTGTAATTAAAACTAGTATAATTCAAAAATTCCTGAAAAGTGTAAGAGTCAAGTACGGAAGCCGGAGTTACTGGACACAAGTGATGGTAGGGAAAATGAGTGAGTCTTCTATGTTTTTTCATTAATGCCCTCTGGGGAAACTGTCCTGAGCTTCCTTATCCAAAAACTTTCCCGAGCAAGTCTGCCGGCCTTTGACCACTCCTCGTTGTGATCTATGATAGTGATGGTAAGTTTTTTTTTAGATCAGCTTGGGCGTGCCCATGTGATCTTAAATGACGACTTACGGGGAGGTCGGGCTTACAGGTGTAGTCACTACGATGACCATTCGTGCGTTTGTTGAATGGCTGTTCTGTCTCGCCAACATACTGCATGCCACATCGACACTGAAGAATGTATACAACATTCTAGGTTTTGCAAGTTACATTACAAAATATTGTGTACACAGACCCAGTGGAGTGGCAAGTAAATGTTTGAGTATTCAGTATTTGTTGGCAAGTCAGACATCGTGTTTTACCACATGACTTGCACCATCCTGTAGTTGAACAGCTTTTATTTGAGGAGACGGCAGCTTTCACAAATAAGTCTTTTAGACTTGCTGGTCTCCGAAAAGCTAAGACAGGAAAGTTTTTGGATAAGAAAGCTCAGGACAGTTTTCCCAGAGGGCATTAATGAAAAAACATAGAAGAGTCACACATTTTCCCTACCATGACTAATTTCCTGCCATCACTTGTGTCCAGTAACTCCGGCTTCCGTACTTGACTCTTACACTTTTCAGAAATTTTTGAATTATACTAGTTTTAATTACAGTTGGCTGGGATGTGTAAATACACAGCCACGTTCTATTACTTAACCTAAGTAAATATTTATTACTCATTTTTCTTATCATTTAATTACTCTATATTTGGGTGTTTAAATACGCAGTCTCTGTTGCAATTTTTCTACCGTTGTCATATTATTATACCAGCTTAGATCGGTCAGGACTGTTTATTGGGACTGTATTTCCACGCAGTTGTTTAACATCTCAACTATCACCACCTTTGGGAATTTAGAGTTGTGCCAGTTCACATCGTAAATAACTATTTTTATTTTGGCATATCTTTGTCGTCTTTGCGCCGTGTTTGGAAATTAAAAATTGTTCCAGCGTTCGCTTAAATTGTATAAATTTCAAGATCTTGATAGAGTCTTAATTTGAATTGACATGATTCATTTGTCATCGTGCTATTACCGAGGAAGGATATCTGTTATCCGAAATATCTAAAATATTGTTCGTGTTTTATTGTGTTTTTGGTGATGTTGTACCCTTTTAGACTTGTTATATTATATTTTGTAGTGTACTGTATCATATTATATGATCCGTCGCCCCGTAAGATTTATCGTTGACTATTTATTCAGTCATTTAAATATATATATATATATATATATATATATATATATATATATATATATATATATATATATATAATAGTATACACTTTGTGAACACACGCTATTGTTTTATTGTATGTCTTGGACTATTGTTTACTATTTTAAGACATTTGAAAGAAAAGTCCTTGCCTTGAGGGTCACTTGAGACATAAAATACAATTACAATAATTCATCCAGTGTGTTTTCCGTTTTCAATAAGATTTCTGCTGAACATGTCTTTATCTGCCCTGTCAGTTTTAAATCATGGTTTCAAAAGTCGTCTTTATCTTTATCACAACTCAAACTATCAGATTATCAATTAAAACCTTGTTTCAAATGTCAATACTATTTCCTCTGTTCTCATCAGTATTTAACTCGCTAACAAGAGCATTGATTTGAATGACTTTATTCATACCAACTTCAGACAACACTTCCTGTTTGGTTATCTTAATAAAGTTCACTTCTACTTTTGTTGTTTGTCTGTTGTTGCACGAACACACGAGAGTTAGACGAGAGTTAGACAAGACAATCATATCAGTATTGATAATGTCAGTTCATAGTAGTAAATTTAGCTGTGCTTAATTCATTGCTTCAGAAAATCAAACTGCAAGGCAGTCTATTAAAAACCTTCCAAGGTACACTTTAATAAATATTTTAAAAGTCGGTGGATTATATAAAAATGCAAATCACAGAAATCACATGCAGTTTTTATGAAAGTTACATAAACAAACATTTTCTTATTTGAGTGCAGTGGTTTTATTGAATCTTGTGTTAATCATTAATACTAAACATCAGCTAACGATGTGTTGACATTTTAGAAAAGCATATCTTGTAAAGAGTTAGCATGACACTTTACAAAGTTGTATAATTTCTGCTGTTATTTAAACATAATTTCGACAGTAGACAGCATTTGATATATTAAAGAAATGTCTTGACAGTTATAAAGAACTTGCAAGTTGAATGTATTATAGTCTGTACGATAGTATTATGCGTAGTACACGTGTACCCGTAACGAATTGAACCGTAGTTACTTTTTTCAACATTGAAAAGTTTCCGGTGTTTTTTTAATGAATAAAAAATGTAGGATACCGAGGGACCATAAACACTCGAAAGTCGTGAGAAATAGACAAAGCTGTGGAAAAAAAAATGTACACTAAATGTTTTAACTTAGAACACTCATTGATTAAAATGTCCGTGAACATAAAAGTTTATCGAAGGTATCCCCGATTTAGATATCCGAGGTTATCATCGAAATTACCTGAACGGTTTGTTTAAAATCTAAAATGAAAAATAGTTCACAAAAATACGTTTATCATCGCTTAAAAAAATACAAAAAAATGATGCTTAGATCAGTGTACATGCCTGTCCAAAACAAGAAATCTCTTTCTTGATCTTGACAGTCTCTTATACATTTTTGTCTGTTGAGAATCAAATATGTGATCGCCTCTGTAGAAATCATTCAATAAAAGTAGTCTGTCTAGGCTTCCAACACCTGAAGAAGATTTTAAATAGGATGTCAGACGGTTGATGTCTATTTTGCTTAAATTGTATTGTTGGTGCCTATCTCATAATCATTTAAACCAGTGCAGTAGTGGTGTGGGATTCAATCCTAGTATAATTAGCACAATGGGACAAATAATGCACTCGAACTGTCGGTATGTGGTCGTGTTACTGCTCAAAATAGATTACCTCTTACTCTTTTCCATAAACGTGATTGCCTTAGACATTGTGCAAAATGGTGCATTAAAACAAAATAGAAATTTGAAATCTAATCCTTTTTGTTGAACATAAAACTGACTAGGTTAATTGTTCATATATAGAAACAATTTTCTGGTGAAAAATATCTGTTAAATCTAGGAAAATTTAACCATCTTATTAAAAATTTAATGCATGTTTGTTTTTGCAGCTGTCAAGCAGCACGGGGACGTGGTTTGGTTTAAATTTCGATCGTCTCAAACTTCACTAATAATTCTGATAAATATCGGTGTAAATATGATATGTTTATCAAAACAATCTGCTGAAAAATTAGCCTCTAACTCATCGATCTACAAAAATTAGCCTCTAACTCATCGATTTACAAAAATCCATTATACAACTTGTATAAACATATAGGTTATTAATAATAAATTGAAAAATAAAAATAATATATAATTAGCATTAGGAAAATATTGCAAAGCTTTGAAAGGTTAATAATTTGAGCTTTGAGGTTACATATCTGTTTTAAAATACACATGATCTTATTAATACATGTATGTTAATGATCAAAATCGATTAAACATCACTTTCTACCGGGAATTTTTATTGTTTGACGTAACCGGTGAACGTTAAAATAGAAATCGACTTTCGATTAACAACAGACAACTTTAATTATTGTAATTTTAACTTTGACTATACACAATAAATAATAAGATAAACTTCTTATAAATTACTAACTATTGATAATTGTTATCCAGCTTTAAGTTTATGGTTAATTGATTGATTTGATTGTTGCTTGCTATACGTCCAGTGACAAATATTTCAATCCTACTAATTACATGTACCTTCTTGCATTCGTCCTTCTTCCTTATATCTTTGACAAAAACTGGTATACGGCACCATACTTTCTCTGATTTTTAAACGGAAAATATGAAACAATGGAGACCATGAGACTTTGAATTAACTGTCTTCTATAGCAATAAAAGTACTTAACTTCCATGATTGGAAAATCACTTGAATATTTACAAAAAAAAACCAGCTTTTTGAAGGTCTCTAATATGTATAACCGAATGCATGCTTGTATCCACGTGTATTTTTTTTTTTTTCGTAATGAATATTAACAAGATTCTTAAGATCCGACCAAGTGTGACAGCAAAAAAGACAAACAATTGCATGCATTTCATTTTTAGTATGCGAAAATATGCCACAAACGACAACAACCGAGTAACAGACTCCTGATTTGGGACAGGCACATACAGTATGTGACTGGGTTAAACATATTTGCGGGCGCCTAATCCTCCCCATACAAATCTAAAGGATCGATAACTTTACCCGGATCGTTTCTAAATTTCTGCGCACGGTAAACAAATCTTCTTAAAAAGAGGATTTGATATCCCGTTTGAAATAAGGTTTCTACATGTACAATCAAACATCTAAACCAAATCATTATATTTATATGGATGAAAGGTTTTAAGTAATTTGTGTTAACGAAATGAATGAATAATTTCCCAGTAAAACAGACGACGTTCATCAAAATCCAAATCGTCACTCACAACCGACACGGGTATCGCGAACGAGTTGTGATACATAAACACCGTAAGATAGTGCCAAAGAAACATCACCACCCAAAAAGGTAAATTAACAATGGGGAATGAAAAATCGTCCCTTTTGTCGAACATTTTAGTTTGGAGTTTAACGTGCTAAACTGAAATATATAAATCTAGGAAAGGACAGTTATTTATTTTTTTTTAAATTTCTTCCTATGTTTGCGTTAAACGCAAACCTATGCGATATAACGCAAACCTTTCCGATATAACGCCAACCTTTCCGATATAACGCCAACCTTTACGAAATAACGCAAACATTTTGATTTCAATTATTCATTAAGTTTTGTGTTTATGTCAGTCTGCCAACAATTTCGATTGTGAATAACTGGAAAAGAACCATAAATATAAGGCCAAATCATTAAAATAAATATGCATAGGAATAAGGGAAAACTTGAAGTGCAATTATACATAGATTAAGAATGATGTGTGCATCAGAAATAATAGAAATGGTATAGGCATATTTTAATTGAAAGAGCAAAAATAATGTCATACAATTGTGAAACCCTCAAGACAAATAGACAAAATGATCTTTCGGTTTTAAATGAATTTTAAAGAAAAATTTTTTTTTAAATTTTGATGCAAGAAATCTCAAAATAAGATAAATATTCTTTGATAGAAATTAAAAGTCATGGAATTTTCATATCAATCTAGTGAAGTTACTTCAAGATTCATTTTTGATTGACAACTATAAAATAGAAGATGAAAATGTGATAAGCTTTAAGATAGAGACACTATTATACAATATCACGACGACCTATAAAATCAAAGGATATTAAATTACAGTTAAAAGAGCTTAGAATTTACATTAGATGACGTTCAAGAGAAAGTCGTCGTATTTTAATATTTGCAGCCTCCTTCATTTATAACTGCTGCTTTCTTTGAACCTTAAATAAGAAATAAGATAAAACAATTGTTTTAAAGTTAAAAGATTGCTTTATTTTTCGCAAAAGTTTGCTTTATAACGCAAATGTTTATAACGCAAAGATAGGAAGAAAATTTTTTTAAAAAGTGTTGCTCTAATACGCTTCCGTAGCTATTACCGTCTTTTTTTTTATGCAAGTTCCTTTGGGTGAATTTCGGTAGTATATTTTGAAAATACTTGATAATGTAACGAAAATATATCATCAAGATGATGTGTCTACAGTTAGAATTTTGAAATATTTTTGCTGTTCTGTTAGTGTTATGTTAACTATTCATTGGCTTTAACGAATTGAACTTCTATCCTTTTTTTCTCTATTATGAAGGTAAAAGATGAAGATGAAAGTCGAGGATTTTCGGTTAATTTCAAAGAACCTGAGACCTGGATTAGCCATATGTCAATAGGACAACGCATCTCCCACTGTACATGCTTCACTCGTTGTAACATTTAAAAAGTCAACAATGATTAATTGAAATACATAGTTGCATGTCATAGCATTGATTAAAATAGTGAAACGAAGCTAGTCACGTTGACAACTATCTGCTGAAACAAAACCCAATAAAAAGACACGAGAAGGATTTCAATGCAAAAAACAGAATAGTGCAAGTTTGGCAATTTTGGAAAGAAAAAAAAAATCATATGGAAAACAGTTGAGTTGATTCTAGCCAATGATATCAAACAATAAACATTTATGGCATACACCAAACAGGACATTCTCTGAACATCGGGCAACTAGCTTGGATAGTCAAACCAAGAATGTGCCTTGGCCTTACATATTTTCGTGAGCTTCATCTCCTATTCTAAGCTCTGATAGTTGAATGAATGTCAACCGTATAATATTGGAAAATGATAGAAATCATTAAAAAAAAACAAGACTCGTCAGCTTCCAAAGCGCCGTTCTTGATTTACCTGTATACGATACACTTAAAGCTGAATACTTGAATGCCAATAGAACAATAAAATTCTCTTACTTAAAATTTGAATACTTTCTACTTAAGACATAAAAAGGTGAAACATGCTACACAAAGGAACAATGGATAAGTATGCTAAGAGTTTCTCATTGACATATTTGTGGAATTTGGAGGTAAACTTTTCGATCAAATTGTCGGCATTCCTATTGGAACGAATTTTTCTCCTCTCCTTGTCGACCTATTATTTTCATACGAGTCGGAATCCTTCCGACACTTGTCAAAAATACGAAAATCCAAAAGCCTGATCATTTAATTTCACATTTAGATATTTGTATATTAATGACGTTCTTTCCATTAACAGTCCAAACTTTTCTGATTGGGTTCCATTGATATAGCCTCTAGTACTTAAATTAAAGAAATAACAGACACAGCTTCCTCCGGCTCACTTTTATACTTATACCTCGAATTTACATAAGCGGTCATCTCAATACCAGAACATATGACAAGTGAGAAAAGTTTGATTAATATGTTGAAATTGTTAGTTTTCCCCGCCTTAACAGCAACACACCATCTTCGCCTGCATATGCGATATTAAATTGTCAACTCATTCGGTATTCAAAAGCTTGCAGCTCATTATCGGGCTAGTGTCTGAGCCAAGGTTATGCCAAAACACGACTCGTCGTTTTTTTACAAAAGAGATCATTGGAAGATACCAAGACCTTATTCATAAATATTTCGCATCAACTTCACAAATAATACATTATGGCCTTGAAGGATTCTATGCATTTACGTTGTTTATCATTTTAATAACGTGTTAAAGTATGCTTGTTTTTATCATCTTAATAACGTGTTAAAGTAAGCTTGTTTTTATCATCTTAATAACGTGTTAAAGTATGCTTGTTTTGACCTTGTATATTTTAAACCTTTACTGTTTAGTCCATTTTTTCAAGATTATATACAAATGTACATATAACGTGGCTCAGTACTTATACATCCCGCCATTGTGTTATTGTGCTATGGTCAATATTGAAATATAATTTGTCTTTCATTTTTGCTTATGCACTTTGCCTATATGCCATTTTCCGTTTCTATGTTTACATGTAAAAAGTTACATGCTTTCATGTGATTCAGATTATATTTCAATGCTGTTCTCAAATTTTTGACGTGTTTACCTCCATGTATGATGTTTGTTTGTTTTTCTGTTAAACAAGTGAGAGTTTTAGCAAGGCTAAGCTATAAAATCAGGTTTAATCCACCGTTGTCTACATAAAGAAATGCCTGTACCAAGTTAAGAGTATGAGTTGTTTTCCATCCGTTTGATGCGTTTGCGCTTTTGATTTGGTCAATTTACAAATGACATTCCGTTTTAAATTTGCCTTGGAGATCGGTAATTTTATTATTTTACTTTTATACTAAACAATCGGATTAAAGAACTATGTAAAAAATATGGTCGTGTAGTGATTATTTGTATGAAAAAAAGACAACTATGAATTTATTTTTATTAAATAAGTTATCATTATTTACATCAATAAAATTTGAAAATATATATTGTCATTCCCGAACATTTTGCAATAAACAAAGCAGATGCTCTTTGACGAATACATGTTTTGCAGATCACAGATTATATAAAGCACTTTTAATCAATTCATTTTTTTTCACATCTGTAGATTTTTTTTTAAATTTAGAATTATAAAGTGTTAAGGCACAGTTTATCAACATGTAGTACACATTCGGATGAACATTTTATGTATCCTTCGATGACATTGTATTTAAATGTACTGGCATATATACAGCGAATAAATCTGATTTGTAGTCATCTTGGCGAACTTGCAGTCAATCAACTCGTTGTTAACCAAAATATGTTCTATCAGAAATAATACAGCAGCTCTGTATCAAAGACAAAACTTACAAAGAAACAACTGTACTTCTCTGAACGAGATAGGCATTTGATGCCTTTCTTGTACGGTCCATTCAAACGAGACGCGTTTTTCAATATGCTTCTGTATTAGCCTGCTGGACAACAAATGGTTTAGAAAAAGCAGTGTTGGTACTTGTCTAAATAGAATTCCTTTTTTCTCTTACTCGGTCCATTGCAACACGTGAAAATTTGTAGACTAGTCGTCTGCCTTCAACTCTCTCCAATATTCCTCTTTTATAGTAGTGTCTGTAAAGGAAAATTATATAATAAACATATGCTTATGTGATTTATTGTATTGTTAAGGCATCTTCAACAATTTATGTTACCGTTTGGGATGAATAATAACATATGAAAACTACTACTGATTAAGCGATTGTTCTTAATCTTCTAAAATCAATATATACCGTACATGTTTAAAAAGAATAAGGAAGTCTTAAAGGTTATTAGCCTTTGCATATTATTGATTCTGACTTTAGAAATACAGATGTAAAATTAAAATAAACTGATGCTATATCTGTTGAACACCGATTTATGATTTACTTAAACCATTATGCAGAAGATCTATTGTATATGATCGAAGTTCAGCAAGTCTACACAACCAGGAAGTAAAAAACATCCAATGAATGCTGTGCGTTGGTTGTTTCCGATTATAATTATGCAATCAAAATCAATTCAAATCTTATTTATAAAATTTAAGGTTAAATAGATATACATTTTAATTCAATTTTGCTGGCTACATCTTTTTTGTATATTATTAGATTTCCATGCAGCTTGTATAGCTGAGAGGTTAATGCTCCGAAAATGTCCTTTTCTGAAGAGTGTTTGATTACTTGCAATGGCGTATAGTCTGCGAGATGTGTCAAAAAGAGGGCTATGAAGGACTGGATTTGAGTCGAGGATTGTGGCGGCCACATCGTTTATATATTGCATTATTGAAAAGAGGCACTTTTCCAAACAAAATATCATATAACATTAGTCCTATCGTGCAATAAGATGCACTTTAGTGAGAAAATGTACTTTTATATTTATACAATAACCCTATTTAACGCCGTTCAAAATGTTAAATACAATTTTATAGCATCACAGTATGGGTTAAGGCAAAATCAAATACTATATTCAATTTCTCCAAAAAAATACCCAATAAGCCTACAGAACGTTAAGGGAAGTGTTGGCGTCTACATTGTTTTCATTAGGCAATATTTGTAATGTTTTGGAAATCTCCGAAATAATCAATAGTTCAGGTATTATAAATAACTAGATCTCTGCTGAATAACAAAACATTTGTAATTTAACTTTTCAATTGTTTACTAGTTAGGGTCATTCTTGTTAGGTTTGTGCTTAACATACATTTGACTAAAAGTGCTTCTGCAATTTTGTACAAGTTTAATCATTATTTTAGAAAAAGGAAGAATATCATGTCCGATTGCTGGGATAATATGAACTTAATGCAGCTAAGACTAAGTTCAAGATTTTAATATTGGTATAGCATGTTCAAAACTATTACATGTGTTGTCTTAATGTAAAAAGATTAGGACTTCCAGTTAAAGCTTTTCCTGCTCCTGTTTTTTTTTAACCAAGCACGAACAGGTTATTAATTTGATGTCATAAAATTGAGCTCGTCTTATTTCCCTTATTCTTTTACATAAATTATAAATAAAAGTAGAAGATACAAAACAGACTAAAAAGTGTACTCAATTTTACCGTTATAATTATGAGACCACATCAAAATAACCCACCAAAGTCAATATTTTATTCTAAATGACATTCTTGGTTCGATTTTGCTTGATGGATGCTTAAAAATCTCTTGACAACACTATTTTTATTTTATCCTTACCTCATGGCTCGGCTTAATTTTTCATATGTCATGTTGTCGTTGTTTTTAAGACTGCCCCATAACTGTGCAACAGCTTCTGATTGGACGAAGCGGAACACACCTTCTCGCTGATTTTCCCATCGCACATACTGGGGGTTGTACATTGGATTCATTAATACCTCATATATAAATTCCCACAAATGCTGATTTTTCACTGAAATAAAAATACATGTGTTAATATATTTTTTAAAATAAATGTAAAAAAGAATATGATTACATGTGTTCAATACAAAATCTGTTTCATAAAAGAAACATACTGCATTAACACACACAATTGTATTGCATTAACACACACAATTTTATTCATATTTGGTATGAAATTCAGAAGGAAAAAAATCATTACAGCAAATTGTTCATGTTAAAGCTTAAATTCTGCTAGTATGATTTTTAAAGATAAATATCTAAAAACCTAAATTAATGCGCGTCAAACTTTGGACAGTTACCTTTCTTTTCTCGTGAGGCTTCTTCGTCAGTTGGTAGACTTTTAATACGTGGTCTACCTGGTCTTCGTCTTTGTATAGGAGGAGGAGGTTGGGCTTGAACATTCTCGTGCATAGAACATCTGTTTGGAGGCTGTGACATGGATGAAGGAAATCTACGGATGAACTGACTACTTGGCGGTGAACATGGGTTCATTCGATGATGTGGTGGTGGGAAAAGGGTGAACTCTAAAGAAGGAAAAAGGAAAACAAATATTAATAATTAGACAGAAACAGCAAAAAATGCACACGTAAGAAAACAACTACTTCAGTTCTTTGTTAAATTAAAAATTGAATTCTAATTAATTATATCTATTATAAAAGAAGGCAGTAGTATGTAGTTTAGAAAAATGTGTGTAAATTTACCATGCATAGGTTGTAAAGGCTGGTTTCCACATCCATATCGAAAGCCTGGGTGAAAATCATAAGGCCCATGACTCCTCTCTACCTTTATTTCCTCTCTGTAGCGTGGAATTTCTGTAAAGGAAAATAGAATATTAAATAAATGTGCCGCTTTTATTATATTGTGAATTTGTCTCATTTTCATTTCGCTCTTTTATCATTTTGGTTTCGGTTTTAAATAAATTACAACTAATGGTTGATTTGTGCTCTTTTTGGTACCCATAAGAAACCCGTAAAAGGGTGTAGTGTTCTCCTACAATATAACAAACGACCAACCGTTTTATTAATCCTCAAAAGACACCAAGGTACTGGTTTGTTTGCACTGTTTTATTAGTTTTTTTTTCTTTTTAAAATGTGCTTACATTGTATTAGAATAAAAGAAATTTGTCTCTTATATCAAAAGGTACAATATAAATCTCTGATTGGTCAAGTTTCTGGAGATTTTCAGTCATGCTTTTCAGTATAGTATTTACCCCTTTTCCATCATGAAAGAGTGTAAAAATAAAAATCAGTATCAGATGAGCACGGTATAAAAGACTACATAAGCATAAGTTACAGTAAAACAACGATAAACAATATCGTAGTAAAGGATGATCGCAATTACTGAAAGCAACCACAAAGCAAAAATGGAAATCATGATGTCGTACAATCTAATATCAGCGGTTGTACAAAGGAGTTAATACAAAGACCGTGTTCAATCCCCAGAAAATAGCCAGTTCCTAAATTTCAATACAGAACAACAAATACATTTAGCTTTGCTTCAGCCATAAATTATTAAACTGATGTGAATCCGCCTTGCAAAAATGAGTACACTTAAATTGTGTTTTGCAATACTAAAATATTTTTTGTTCAGACTTAACCTTATTATAAGTAAAATAAAATAGTATGTTACCTGGTACATTATTATTGTTGTAGGGGTATAAACCTGGATCGGAATTCATGTGATACAATGTCTTCTGAGATCTTTTAGCATTATCAAAAACGTCAACTTCATCTAAATCCATATATTCTGTTACATCTGGTGGTTTGGTAAACGACACTGTAATAAACAAAAGAAACTGTCAATATGCACACAGTCTATTATTATTATTATTATTATTCGCTGGAATTTTGACTCGTTATAACTAAAATTGGCTTCTTAAAAGAGGGACAGAAGATACCAGATGGAGAGTCAAACTCCTTGATTGAAAATAAACTGACAACGCCATGGCTAAAAATGAAAAGACAAACAGACAAATAATAGTACAGAAGACACAACAAAAAAAAAACCTAAAAACTAAGCAACACGAACCCTACCAAAAACTAAGGGTGCTCGCAGGTGCTCCAGAAGGGTAGCAGATCCTGTTCCATAATTTAGGATTTGAATGCTAATTAGGCTTTTAGTTTTCTTGGAAATATTTAAGTATAACACTTCACTATTGGTAGATGATAAGGAAAAATAAAAATGGTAGAACAGGACTAATACTATTGCAAGAATGGGACACAAGGGTGATCGCAGGTGCTCCGGAAGGGTAAGCAGATCCTGCTCCATAATTTAGAATTTGAATGCTAATTAGGCTTATATTTTTCTTGGAAATATTTAAGTAAAACACTTCACTATTGGTAGATGATAAGGAAAAATAAAAATGGTAGAAAAGGACTAATACTATTGCAATAGGACACAAGTAGATAATAACTTTTTAATAAATCATACTTACAACCATCTCGTAGATCTTTGAATAATGAATACAACATTCGCCCATACACAGATTCTATTCGTTCAAAATCTTCAATGCTCAGTTTGCATAAGTCTGATCCCGATATTGACTGAAAATTCTCAGAATGTAATTTACTAAACTCTAAGTTGCACTTCTCTGCAGTATAAAATAGCCAATCAAGAACGTCCTTTGAATTCCAGTTTTCTGGGTGTTTATTGCGCCATCGGCAAACGTCTGGAGATCCTGAAATTAAAAACATCCAATTATAGTATACTTGTAATTCGTATTAAATGTAACTATATACGAAATACTATATGATGCATTCAAAGGGTTCTTGTTCAACTAAAATCGAACCAGACATAAAATGCTAATTGCGCAACTTCTGCAATTGTCTGGCATTTTATGCACACAGCTCTTTAAGTCTTATAGCTATTTGATTTCAGAAACATACACTTTTAACTGATGTGCATAAAGAAGTTCAGATAATTGACATTGTCAAAGGTACATCACCGGTGGCCAATCAATTGCAATTTTTACTTTGTTTTTTTACCGTTTAAATTTACGCTTTGATTTTTGAATTGGTTGCTTTATAAATCTTATTTTCTGACATTATTTGGAGCGCACAAGACCGATGTCATGAACTAACAACGTTCGCCTTGTGTTTACATGGGAAGCCATGTGATTCATACGCCATGTTCAATTTTATCAGAAAACATAGAACATCAAAACAAGATTGTCTTTGTACTTGAAAAATCAGGTAATTTAGTACAAATTTGTCTTTTTACTGTTCTTTTGACAAAACAAAGGCAATTAAGAGAAATATCTGAATTAGAATTTATCAAAGCTTTGCATGTTTACACAATTAAATGGACCCTTTCGAATATTTAACATATATTAGGATATATGTGATTTTTTTAAATATGCGAAATCAGTGCAATATATTCTGTATATATATGACTAATTTCCAGAGCGTAAAGAATATCTTAAAAAAAGATAAATTAATCATCCTATTAAAAGCCATTTTATTGTTTTTTGATCAAGTTGCTGTTTTAATTATATATAACTAGTGTAGAAAGTAAAATCACAAAAATATTGAACCCTGAGGTAAATTCAAAACGGAAAGTCCCTAATCAAATGGCAAAATCAAAAGCCCAAACGAATGGCAAACAATTGTTATATTCCTGACTTGGTACAGACATTTTCTTACGTAGAAAATGGTGGATTGAATCTGGCTTTATAGCTATCTTAACCTCTCACTTGTGTAGATTTACGCATAAGATATACCACGCAGTGTAACTGTCATTGCTAGATAATCTACAAGCATGAAGACTATATTAATCAGAATATAACCATCCAATTTGAAATAGGTTCATTGTTTATAAGAAACACCCATCGTTGAACTAAGCCAGATTCAATATTTAAATGTTAAATCTAAGATCTACAATTTCAATGCATATAAGCAGCCGTTAACTTTTAATGGTCAAGAAAGGTGGTCAAAGAGCTATTTAAAAAACCAAATCTCGTTTCAATTGATAGTAACCATGTGAAAACTCGTTTGTGAACCCTATATTTCCTATACTTTTAGTGCAAAAACGTAAATGGCAACAGGAAATCAAGTCACTTCCGGATTATCAATCATTGAACACTGGTTACCAGAGTAAACAAAACCGTGTTGCTTCATTAAGGAATTTACTCTAGTTATGAACATTCAATGTCTATTAGGTTAAATGATATTTAAGTTAGGTATTAAATAAATAAATGTTGAGGATGTCTTATATATAGAGATAATTATACGAGGAAAAATATAAATGGATCATAAAAACTAACCAAACCATCGAAGATCGATTTTGTCTAAATACTCCAGCCTTTGTAAATTTGCAATAAAAAGGGGTTAAAGATATAATTAATACTGAAATATCCATAAAACAATTGATGGAATGTGATTTAACCTGCCTTAATTTTATTATGGAAATTTTCAAATACTACTAAACTGTGTCTAGTTAGGTTTTTGTGTCTTTTCTTACACAAGGACTTTTATCTTTGGACAGAATGACACAAAAGGTAAAACACTGTTTGCAGCTCTATAAACTACATGGACATTTTCAGTTTTTTTTTAATACAATGTATTTCATTTTGTGCAATCATTTAAATTAATTATTTCAAGGACTTACATATTTTGTCTCGATCCTAGTTTATGAACTGTTTTCTAAGTACCCTATTTCTAAATGTCTCTGAAGCTCCGTAGCTAGACATTTATCATGATAGCTCTATAAACCTACTGATACATTGCAAATAATAATCACCGTTAGAGATATATATTAAGCATTGTTTTCAGGGTGATAAGTGACTCAAATAGTAGTAACAGACAAGATGACAAGAAATATTTGATAAATATTCTCATTGTATCATCGAAATTGGGATTAAATACCAAAATCAGTTGTCAAGTGGGGGTATTACATATCGGTTCATGATGTCTACAACTTAAGCTTCATTTAACCGACTTAGAAAAGCGTGTCAACACTTGCTTTGGATGAACAAAGATTTGTTCTTGGTAGCAAATGTTGCCAGGTGTTGACATACAGATTAAGGTTAAAAAATAATTTATATACCTGAATAATATATTTGATAATATTTGATCTTCCACTACATTAAATACCTAACTTAAATATCATTTAACCTAATAGACATTTAATGCAAAATTACAGGTTACATTAAGTTTATGTATCAGTATCATTACTTATGGGTTTTATACAAGGTACGCTCAGCGGCTGATCTAGTTATGGAGTTGCGTTACATAATCCAATATAACGCGTAATCTCTTTGGTGTAACGCTATTTAGAAATTATTAAAATAGAGCAAACATCTGCTTCAAAGTTGAATACAGTTCCTTTGCATATTATTTATTTATAGAGTTGGAAAACCATTTTGTGACGTCACTGTTTAATTTGCATTTACAATCTGTATAAATACCATTGTTCGAACATCCTTATCACTCATTGACAACGAAACAGCAGTGATGACTTACTAGAATGTCCAATAATCCCTGTAGCACACAAATATGGAATGGCAAGTTTTTTTTTTAATTTACTAAGACATGTAGTACTTAGGGTCTATATATGGGGTTTTCTAAATTGGTCTTAAAATTTAAGGGATATAGATAAATGAGCCGTAAAATCAAGAAAAAAAGAATAATGGAGTGCTGAAATATAAAGAATAGAGAATAATGGGTAAAGAAATAAAGAACAAAAAGGTACCAAAATTAAAAAAAAAAAACCACAACAGAATAGTAGACTGCCCAATCCATACCCGCGTTAATGTTGTTTTTGGTCCATTAGTACTATCATGTTAACGCCACCCAGACACCCATAGACGATTCAAGTATAATGATAATCACTTTAACACTAACGTCCGAAATGACTTCAACCTGAGGTCCAAAGTCTTAAAAAAAAAAAATTCGTTTTGCTTTTAAAGGTTTCTTCTTCCTCTTACAGTGCTTACATGTACCTTACTTACATGCTTCTTAATTGTTGATTATACGTGTCTTCTGATTAAAGATAGGACTTACATAAATACATGAAAACATCGGTTCTTCTGTCATATCTGTACTGTTTCTACGCAATATATGGAAATGGTATGTAACAATGTGTTAAAGGGTATACAACATGCATAGCTTTAGGAGTTACGTTTGGTGTACAAAATATGTGTATTTGTAGCGATATGTGATGTATGTTGGTACAATTTATAATTTAGTAAACGAAATTCATGCAAACACCGAACAAGCATTTTATAAGCTTAGAACAAAAATTAGCAAAATCTGCTTACCAGGTGGAGAAACATTGTATATTCTGTTTGTATTGGTGCATGTCCTTTCGGTATTGTTGCACAATTGTTGTTCTGGATTGTTACATATTCTATCATTAGTACTGCACAATCTTTCCACATTATTGCACACACGGTCTGAACTATTGCACAGTAAGTCACTGTTATTGCCCATTCTGTTTGTAGTGTTGCACACATTGAATGGCTTCATTGAATGTTGATTAAAGTCTGATTCGTTTGTGCAGCAGTTGTTATACTGAATATCTCCGATTGTCTCAAGTTGATTTTCATCGCTGGACATACTACAGGTTCTACTCATTGAACCTTTGTTAGTGTTTGCACAATAATTTGTATCTTGATAGTATCCGAGATCAGATGGCAATGGTCGCTTTTCTGCGCGTGCAGCGTCTGTATAAGAATCACATAAAATATCTGCAAATTCAAAATTCATTCTCTCGTGTGTAGGAAATTCGCTAAAGTAAGGTGGATGTTGCGATAAATGTTCAATGTCGTCAAGCATGCTGCAAAACTGTAAAATAAAACAACAAAGTTGAAGCATACATGTCATTAAAACAAAACATTATGCAAAAGAAGCAATTAAATACGTTAAGTAAAGTTGCATAATAAAAAGTTTTTTAAACTACAAAAAGCAAGAAATAAATTAAGCATACAAGTCCAATGCAATAAACTTGCACGAATGCATGATGCTTATGAAGACACAACACAATACCTTTTCGCACTTACTGTTCCTTTGAATGAACATCATGCTGCTTTGAGAGATACATTATATTGAGCTGGTTCCATGCATAAGGTACTTACTTGTCCACCGGTACCGGCCGTTGGCATGTTTTGGTTATATTTCTCCACGTGATTCGTCCTTAGATATGTTGGCGGTTTTCCTATAAAATGAAAAAAATATACTTTAAGTTTATGGCACGTGCATGTGTTTTGTTTCAATCCAATAAAACGCACTTATATGTATATCAGCATTTTCATTGGCTGATAATGACCTGACGTATCGGAAGGCTTTAATTCATTGACTTGTATAAATATGTGAAGCGGAGCGTATTAGTTGAAGTGTTAACCAATTAGATACGGCAGAGTAAATTATGAATAGGTAAATCTATATATAGTCATCATATGTTGTACTAGCTGTCAAATTAAGATGTCTTTTTTGTTTTCTTTACACATTTACACATCATAAGTAACGTTTGACAGTATATATTAACTATAAATTACTAGGACTACACGCTATCTTTTAATAGTACGAACAATTCCATTGGCTGTACAAGGTCCAATACTTTCTCTCGGAGACATACTAGATATATTAAATCGTGCACTATCTTAACTGCATTAAACAGTATATTAGCAAGTGTGAAAATTATTGTGTAGTACATCTCTGGTTTTACATGCACAACCGACTTAAAGTAGTTAATAATCAATGGTGTTAGTGGGAAATTGTTTTGATTTTTTTGCATACGATTACCTTCTTAATCACGAAACCTCTTTCACTGCGTATATTGATATTTGAATTTATGACCTTAACAATTGATGCTATCTAAGTTAATACTCCTACTACATTTAATAGATTAAAGCATTTTACTTTTTAACTCATTCAATAATAATGCAATATTGGACAATAAATAAGGAAGATAAAATGTGATCCATAAAAATAAGAAGTAAACATTCCATAGGATTAATTTTATAAATAACTATTATAGTTCTTGAGCCAGATCACAATGTATATATATATATATATATATATATATATATATATATAAATGTATGAGTGCATATGAACATATATTGTACTACTAGTTTCTTTTTCAGTATGTATTTGAAGGATGGAAAGTTATTTTATTATTACAGTAAACTTTTATTCAGTGTCGGACCCACGGGGCGTATAGGGAGTACGGTCCACATTTGATTGCTTAAACAATATTGTGTTTTTCAAGACATAAATAAGCTTTTAATATATAATCGTCCCAAACAAGCTATATATATTTTAAATTATTGGGAATAACGCCCCCCTCTTTTCATAAATCCTGGATCCATCCGGACCAATTATATTTTCAAGCGTTCCTAATAAAAGGTTATTCCAGAATCATTTAATTGTAAGCAAACATTTTAAACTATGTTTTGTCCAAGTAAGTTAGCAAAACCAAAGCTGTACTTGAGCTTTTTAAGATATAAAGTGTTTTCTAAAGTGTAATTTCCAAGAAAGCGGTTTTAGTTTGTCAATCATATTTCAAAATAACAATTCTCGTAGCGATGATCAATAATTTTAAAGAGTCCAATATAAATCACTTTAGTGCCAATGTTTACATTTTACGTATAGTTTGTCTACTGGTTGATATATGAAATATATAGAGATGTGGTATAATAACAAATGTGACAATAATCCATGAGTACGCTACCTACAGACATCTGAGATGGGTTGTTGTACTGGTATATGGTTTACAACACACTTTTCTGAAATTATCTGTTGAAAAATTACGAAGTTATTCAGAAAACAGTCAGGCTGGCACGGGAGAGCAGCAATTCAGAAACTGAACAAAGCAGCAGAGAAAGCGTCTTGCTGGATATGGATGAAGAGAGACAGTAGTAGCTGGAAACCCACCACCAATGTGCAGTGATTGACCACCACTGTGGACCCCCTACCCTGAGTGTGTAATGAGTTAGGGGTCGAAACACATGATAACGAATAGCCTCGACTGAGAACATTGATGTTGCTTGTGTTAATTCCACCAGTACTGTATGTAAATAAGGTTCAAGCTTCATTAGGCAAAGTTGACTGTTGGCTATTCTTAAGACCCCTCTTATTATTATAGCTCTTCACGTGTTTAGGTCTTATACATCCTTGGCTTTCAGATATTTGGATTTGGATTAAGAAAATAGTTCTGGACGCCCGAAATTTAATAGTGATATTTTCATTTACGTGAGTACACGAGGACAAAAATATGAGATTAAATGTTTTTACCTACATCTCAAAAACATAACAGCCTTTAGCAGTATTTTACAACACTTGCCATGTACCCAATCAACTTCCTTTTTTCATGAGTGGATACTAGACGATTTTTAGAGTTCATTTTAAATATGTTTTGAATTAAGTCAAGTCGAATGTCAAACGAAACAAAAGGCAACTATAAAAGAGTCTCTTATCGTGTTATTTGGACTTTGGACTTTGGACTTGTTATTAACACACTTGACAATTTACATTGTTATAAGAGGCAGAGAAATGATACAAATAATATTCTACATGAAAGAGATATATACTTCAAATTTTCTTCAGATTTATCAAATTGAATTAAGAAAATTACATCGTGCTAAATGCAATATTTTTAACACTTTTGCCTGTTATTCCATACCACAAATTGAAACAGTGACGCTTCATCAGTGTAAATAAGGACCAAAGATATTTTTTGTTAGAAGCCACACAAATTCAGAAAGGGGTGCTTATGAAAAATAGTGTAAGTAAGTTTGACTTTCTTATCAATAATTTAGATTTACACATGTTTAGTCATACGTTTTGTATTACAGTGGTTATAGGTTTGACTACTGTACAACTTGGGTTCCCATATTAAACGAATCAAAGGTGGGTATAGCAGAAAAAACACATGTCTAGTTTCTTTTCGCTCGAACCATCTATTAATTTAGTTTTTGAAATAATATACATCTTATTTACCTCTCTGACCTTGAAATTTAAGATGCTACCGGTAAACCCCAGTCTGGTTCACACCCGGAGCTTACCTCTTTATAAACACATCACTTATACGACATTCTTTGTCAGATAGTTTGAACTATTAATGGTCGAATAGCTACTGAGAGTTGTACCGTGAGCCTACATTGTGAATTCCCCTATTCTTAAAGGTAACACACAAAAATCTCCTACATTATCGTTTCAGAGTAAAAAATGTAGCATGGATCAAAACACACTGTTACAGTATATGATAGCAAAATCCGTTGTATTGCAATGAAAACGACAACCAGAAACTGCTGCACACAATAACCAAACCAACCTTTACTAACCAAAAAGCAGACATTTTCCGATTTTCATCATAAATTCAAGAAAAAAATGACTGCATGTTTCCATAGCACCATTCGACAAAATAAAAAAAAAATAGCTTGCATACTTTATTTCAATCTTAGCTGTCCATTATATAAAAGAATAAAGAAGTTCTAAGACCTACACGGAACATTCCCTGCCTGGATCTTACAAATAGCTGTACTTAACAACTTGGCTTCTGTCGAATATTGCAAATCATCGATTTGAAATAGGAATTAAATGACGATGCGACTGATGTCACTAAAAGAAAAAGATATGTAGGCATTTGATTACATTTAAGGTTGTAGTCTTGTAATTGACTGCTCCTTATTACGCTTACATGCAAAACAGCTGATCTTTGAAAATTAAAAAATTAAAAAATGCTACAAAGAAGAAAAAAAAAATCATGTTCATATCATGTATGTACTAATGTGAAATTGTGATTTAATCGAGAGAGAAAAAGTGGGTCATGCCACGAAGAATAAACAGTTACGTAACCCTGAAGTCAAAACATTTTTTTCTGCTTTCTGTTTGCTTTTTTTTTAGGCCGCACCACTTCCAGTAAACATGATATCCACTTTCCTGACTTGATATCCCCAAAAAGATGCAATATTTTTTTTTAAATCTACATATATGTTTCAATTCAGCATAAGTCTATAATCAAACAGAAAAAAATGAGTTCAGAAAAAAATTCAGACTATTTTGTTTCCCTCCATGTTTTCAACCGGAAACTGGAGTTGTAATACAAGACTGGTACCTTAATTGTTAAAACAAATGGAAATTTGTTACTTTGCTGTGTGTACATGAATTTTGTACTTGCATCGTCACTAACGATATATACAAATGCATCTTTGATGGTTAGCCTTGACGAGTTTTGAATGCTGCCTATTAATTCAACTCCTTAAATGAGCACTTGAAACTTTTCACCGTTATTCTGAACCAAAGTATACATAATGCAAATGAAGTTAACCGAAGAAAAAATGTTTTATACAAACATAATAAAGCAGCTAGGGGAGCAAAATGTCATCCTAAGTTAGTTGTTGAGGCCCCTCATGGGGGGGGGGGGTCCTAGTAATCACATAATCACCATTTTTTTGCCAATATAATCACATAATCATTAAATATTTGCTTATCTTTAGTAATCAAATAATCATAAACTAAAAATACAGTCCTAGGTAATCAAATAATCATGAAATATTTGGCTTAATAATCAAATTATCATTAAAAAAACGGCCAAGTAATCACATAATCAAAAACCCCATGAGGGCCCTCGTTGTTATCCGTTTTAACTAATTTACACAATGTAATCGTTCTATGACAAGCAATTAATGACAATAATAATGAAGTATACTTGTATGAATACACTACAACATTACTCCCACAATGCTGTTACATTTCCTGTGACCACATTAATGGTCACCTCTTGGTTTAATAACCCGTCAAAGGTAATTTAAGGTGGACTTTAATAAAAGGAACTTAAATGGTCTATACAGGCATATTGATTTTGTTGTATTGCTGTTAAGGTCAGTTTCGTGGGTGGAACATGCAAATTGTCTGTGAAATATATAAGTCTCCCCCGCACAGCCATACTTTATTTAAGCGATTAGGATATACAAAAACCCGTGAACTGACATTTCATCAAACATCGTCCCTAACATGCTTGAAATATTTTCTGCTGTACGTTAACCATCCAGCAATATTTTTTTTAATTTTTTATACGCGCTGAAAATTATATTTAATTGATGGCATTAGTCATGACTGAATAGAAATATCATATGTTAGATGGTTACTACTTTTGAGTCTTTGGGCTCTATCAGGTATTGTAGAGTGTATATATCAAGTTAAAACGACTACACCATCATATTACAAGGGATAACTATTCAGGAAGCTTTGGTTTTTAGAACTTTTGAACACTTTGAGTTTTTTCTCTCATGAAGTTCCAACCTAAATATATAAAGTTCATACGATCGCATATATATGAAGAACTTTGAGATTGGGATAAAAATGATAAATTAATTTGTAAAAAAATATTTATTATTCTGTAATGGTTTCATTATGAATTCAATAGCAAGAATCCTGATTCTAAATTCTTACAATTTTTTTTTTTTTTTATTTTCGGCAATGTTCATACATTGTTTATGTATTTTTGATGCAAGGTCTTGGGGTATTTATTTTAACGATACGGAAATTCAATGTATAGCTACAAAGTAATTGCAGAAAAAAACATATATGGCATTTTACCTGACTAAGTAAGGACGGGAATGTTTGGGAAAGTTTCTATAAAGATTAACAGTTTTACTTGGCAACTTAATGAACATAAAATATAAACTTCACACAGTATCTCTTTTTATATTGTAGCAACGGGTATATTAATTAAATCTCACCAGACTAGTTATATACAGACTGCACCAACAAATTGTATATTTTTTTCAAAAATTCTACGGTTGGTTATAGTTGTGACTTTTTGTACATTGTCCGTTGCTATGAAGTTATCTCAGTTATAATGTATTAATATAACCAGTTTTGACGACTACGTATTAATATGAAAATTACTGTTGATTTATAAAGTTATTTTCTTCTTATTAATGTACTCAATTTTAAAAAGTGCACAAAGCAACCAAAGCAAAACAATGCGGCCGTGGCACACTAATTTAATATGTTAACAAAGAATTATTGGTGATTATTGCGGGCGGATTAACGTCTAGCGGGAAATATTTGTGCGAACGGATAGAGAAGAAATTTAAAAAGCATGACCCGTCTTTAACCATGAAGTCATGGGTTAGGATCCTCGACAACGGGTAAAGATCTATTGGGTAAGAAAATCCTTACCATCGGATAACGACCAAGCACATTTTAAGAACAATGGAATTAACATATAAATCACTGAAGGTTATAAAGTTGTAACTTGAACACAGACAAACAATAAAGATTGGCTTATTAGTGAATAACAATGTTATATTAGCCAAGTAAAGGATGATCACAAGTAAACGCTTCAAGTCCATGCAAAATTTACGATTTTAATCGCAAATTTTTCCGAGTCGCGCGTTTATACTTCTTCTTGGTACAAATAATTTCACACAAGCAAGCTTTGAAAAGTGAGTCTCTAACGTTTACGATACATTTGAATCATTATGTTCAACCTGTCTTAGCGCTTATAATAACGAAAAGCTACAATAAAAATTATAATAAAATACATAAAAAGTACCACCTCACATAAAATTATTAACTTAAGAGTTATCTTTTATTTTGTTTAATTAAAGGTAGTATATCAAAACATCAAAGGAACACAATGCCGCTCGACATGACGGCGCTACAACATCGACAGCTGATCAGACGATATATATATAATTGATATCGTGCATGCAGACCTTATAGGTACAGAAGACAGATTATCCATGTTAACTATACATTGTATTGTCGTCCTCCTTATGCAGGTGTTTTCAGAAACATGCTTCTTTTAACGTCTAACCGTTTCTTTTGAAAGAAGATAACAATGATGACATCTCTCCACCCGAAAAAGAAATGTGAGATGCAACAAAATAGCAAGGTTAGCAATGTATATTGTTATTCTACTCATAGAAATTGAGATTGACAGTTGAGAAAGAAAAAAAAAAACCTCACAAAAGCTAACATGACTTTTTATTGAAATTATTTATTTCATTGTGAATTTTTCATTTTCATGTAGCAAAATTGCAACTTATCTACATGTATGCTACATGGATATATATATCACTCTGTTGGTGCAACACTTTAGAGCTTATGTTTCATGAAGATTTGCAAATAAGTTCGCTGACAACAAGACAACAAATTCCGTTAATGTGGCAGGTATCTGCGTGTTGTCGGTACAATCAATATTTGTGTTCAGCCTTCCTAATTCATGAAGTATCTCTGATTTCCGTATTTATTATAAAAGTGTGTCACCAGTGGGGCATGGCTAATTTGATTTTTCGTGTCAACTAAGTTCACCCATGAATCGATTAAAGTTGTTCCTTTACCTGCGAAGTATTTCGTTGATTATTTTAACCTCTTTATGCGGATTGCGATTTTTCGCTTGCTATTTTTGATCAATTTTTCATTTATTTTTATTAACTGAATTTCGATGTATAATATAGTATATAATTATAAGATTAACGAAAGATCTCTATGTATTGCTGTAAAGAAGAACGTCGTTATTTAAGTAGACTTTTATTACTTGTTATGACGCAATCTAAATAACATCAGCATAACTAAAATTTCAACCTCATACGGATTACATGTTCCGTTCGATATATTTCTTACTGTGACAACAAGGTATATAAATAAAAAACATAGTACTGTACTTTAGCAACAGATTCAATGCTCTTTATTTGATAATGTGTAGCCAATCAAAAGGCGACAACTTCTAATCAAAACTTGCTGCATCGTCAATTTTCCGCTCAATTAAAACACAAACGTCACTTACAACTTAAAGTTGTAACCTTGACACGTATATGTTAAAAATGTCATTGTCATTTCCTATTCAACTCACGGATGTAAAGGAAATATTATGTTACGCAATAGTAAATATTGAACAAAATATTAGGCCACTAATAATAGAGACGGTTATGTTTATATCAACTAAAAGTGTTTCATAGGAAGAGAAAATCATTTCAATTAGAAAATGGTTATTTAGATAATTGATACACTTTCGAAATACATGTACTTAAAGTGATTTATGTTCAATACGAGCCAATTGGTATTTGAAACAATTACTAAAATCAAAGTTAGATGCGTTTTTATTATAAGAGGGTTTTTAAAAGATTGATTAATTGTTGCTTGCTAAAGTCCAGTGACAAATATTTCATATATAAGGGCGAGAATAGTCTGAACAACACGTTATTTAACAGGCCAATCGAAAAAATAGGGAAACTTCGTTAAATAGGGCGAGGTTAAGGGATCATAACGACAAAAAAAGCTTTATAGAAATTAACAAAACAAAATAAAATGAAAATGAAACACTACATATATCAATGTAATTTTCAAACATTCAATTTTTAAAACATACTTATCTGTATCGAGTCATTACGGTTAACATTTATAACTAGAAACAGACTCCTCTAAAATGAGAAGGCATAATAGTACTATTTATTTATTTGAATTTGAGTACGCGTCAATGAAACAACAACCAAACGGCATAAAAAAAGATAATGAAATAAATCTAAAGGTTTGACTTAACGTATGATATATAATACTAGTGGTAGACAGATGTATAACAAAAATGATAAACTCGAGTATAGGTACCGAGTAAAAAAAAAAAGATACAACAGATTTGAGTCGAAATCTAGAAAGGGAAACATACGTATCTATAATTAATGACAACCATTGGTGGTTTTGTCAGAACAATAACTTTGGTGTTTGCCTCTACCAACACCCTTTTAACTTGGCGTAGTATTGGCCACAAAGAGTAGAGCAACGGCGGCCTAATTTTGTTTCTAGAAATGGATGTATGTCATATTTCATTAAAAACATTTATTTACAATCTACAAAACGCAGATTGTAGAGTAGAATGTGTACCTTTATCTCAATTATATGCAATTTTGATACCAAATTATTTGTTTGTTTTTGATGTGGTCAATGGTTCCGACGAGATAGTTAATTGTACTGAAAACTAAAAATCCTCCGACTTTTATTAGTATCTAGATTATTTCGCGATTACTGTGAACAAAAAAATATCTTGATACAGGTACATATTTGTGATACCTCATAAAGGGGACAAATGGGCACGAACCAACAACTGTGTATTAAACAAAAAGACGTCATATGTCTTCATAGAACGTAACTTAGACGCTGCAATGACATTAATATTGAATACTGAACATATCTGATTTTCAGCATATCAAAGGTTTTTCTTTATTCGACTGAAAATGTTGTTTTCCGGATAATAAATTTTGATTTCGCTTTTGTTTTCAGTAGAAAAATAGTTTATGGTTCCTGATTTCCTATCATCGAATATAATAAATCAGTAACATTGTTGGTTTCAGAGGATAATAGGGTTTCTGTGATAGATAGTCAAAGTTCGAGTTATTTTTTGAATATTCCAGCTTTTAATGCTCAGTTTATGCTTTTAAAACAATTGACATCAGATTCGCCTTTTTCGGTTAAACCTTTTTACAACAACAAACTAGAACGCTCGTGAAAACAAAAATGCATTTTTGGAAAAAGATCTCCGAAAATGACAGGTGGTTGTGGGTAACTTTTCTAAGAAAAGTCAAGAATGATCGCTGATATTTTTCACATCGAGTTAGAATCTATTCAATTTATTTGTATTAAAGGGAATATGTGCTTCGGTTAAAGCTTTTGCATCCCAGTAAATTGCAAAATGAAGCATTTAATCTGTATTTTTTTTTATACATATGGATGTAATATTTTATTTGGACATTATGTAATTTAACCTAACGCATTTTCAAAAAAAAAATATTAAAAAAATAAGTGTTTTAAATGAATATAAATGTTCTTACTTATATCATTTACACATTTTTCTTTATACAATTATTTGCTTTGATTTTCATAGTGTTTGTCTAAAGTAGTGGTTTTAATGAGTTTAGTGCAAGTTTGTTTGTCCTCGGATAAGCCGGGCTATAAGGACAAGAATTGCAAGAATTCAACCGTCATAAGTCAATGCGCCTGGTCTTGTGATGATTCTTCTGAATAATTGTCGAAGTCACGGAATAGTTTGGCGTAAATAGTCTCTGGTGAACTCATTGATTCACACAACCATTTAGGAAAAGCGATTACGAAATTAGTATTCGAAACAGATTCTTGAAATTGAATGTTGTCATCGAATACCTTTTTTGTTGATTTATTGTCTAACAATTTATGTGAAATTATATAAAAATAATAACGACATAAAATTTCCAATCTTATATCACCCTTCTTTCGAGAAACACTTGTAGTTGGACCGGACTGAATTAGACCAGTTGACCAGAAAGACAGCAGCAGCATTATCGGTACATATTTTCAAATGCAGAATGAATGAAAGTGATTTTAAAATGACTGTAAGGGTGACATCTTCTAACCTTTGAATTGTCGAGCGAAAGTATATCGTCGAAAAACTATTAAAAAAATCCATTGTAAAAAGTAAAACATCGAAAATAGTAACCCTCTAAATATAGATTGTTTAAAAAATAACAAATTTCTATTCAAGTAAAATTTTCAGTTCTTTTTTTTCTAATTTAAGACTAATTTATTGTAAGAGTCTTGATACAAAAAATCTGACTTTATGTTCATTCAAAATGAATTGTATCTTTTGAAGAAAGATGGAATGTAGGTAAAATGTATTTAGTACTTTGATTTGGCCCACTAATTATGTAATATGACGTTTGTACTTGTCTGCACGAAAAAATAATTCTATGTTCAATATTGTTTTTAAATGTATTAAATTGACTCAGATTAGGTCATAATAAAAAAATATTGAAGTCATTTATCAAAGTGAATGTATATATAATATATCGTGTTATTTAGGGAGCTGTGTTAAAGCTGAAAATGCGATATCGAGAAATCACTAGTGGGTACCTTATCACATTAAACGGTAAAAACAATCCTGTAGATATATACAAGTACAAACTGACAATGCCAAGTCAAAAAAAAAGAAAAAGAAAATGACTACAGACTGAGCAACTTACTAGACACCACTAAAAACTAAGATATTTTTTAAAGTTCCTTAGCTATTCTTAGGGCTTTTATAGGTTAACATATACAAGGTTTGACACATAAAGATTGGTTTTTTTAAGTTTAATATCTACCTGTTAACAAACATAATTTATTTGGATATATCAACATTGATATACACATGATGGTGTTTTAATATGAATTGCTTAATTCTTACCGTTTCCGAATCCTGACTCCAAAATATCCAAATCGGGTACGTTTAAGACGGGAAAGTCTAACGTTTCTACGCTCATATTGATATATTTTAAAGTGAGCATTTAAGGTCCGTTTTGTCTATTTTAGGCAATCAACATTTAAATTTACCGAAGTTGGAAATCTAAAAATTGACTATAACTTAATTTAAGAATTCTAGGAAGAAATGTGAGATAAAAACCAACAGGTGTACGCCATTGTATTTAACAACATTGATTGCTTGCAGAGTAAATCATGGAAACAGATCATTCATTGTCATCTCAAGGTCAACATCGGAAACTATTGAAACTGGAAATTTTTAGAATTGTGCAAATTATTTTTCATAGTTGATGTTGATTTAAATGTTTTATGATTTTTATAGACTGCTCCCAACATGGCGCACATCTTCTTTTCTAAGAAATTATACTGATATGCAAATTGTTAGTCAAGCATTCTAACACAAATAGACAAAAGTGTTATACAAGCTTTGTGTTAGAAAGACAAATTAAAATAAACAGATTATTAATACAGCTGCTTAACTGCTTTTTTCGCCAATTAGGGAAGCGTTATATCCGATTCTTCAATATAAATAGACAAAATAGATACGATATCGTATTTTTTTTCTCTTTGTAACATTTTTTTAAGTTCGTGAAGGCTTTGACACAATTTGTTTTATTTACCTATTTAGTCTTGGTGTACTTTAACTCTGGGTATGCAATTTTAGATAAAAATTGCAGGAATAATGTTTTACCACAAAATGCAAATATGAGTCGAAAGTATTAATGTTTAAATTTTGAAATGAAAAAATATGTAGAGATGTGGTGTTCCTGTCCTCATTCAAAGTACCACCATTCACGAGCAAAGGTATTTAATCTTCAAGACTCAAATTTCAGCGAGTTAAAAATCAAAATATCTAGACACGCGCCAGTCATGGTCCTTCCGGAAGAAACATACATTGTAACAGTATCTTTTATATTGTTGAGCGGGTTATCTTTTATGTTAGTTCAGTGTATTTTGAACCATATCTATTGGTTCGCGTGCCTGGTGTCTATTATTTAATTGTCACTTCAGATGAAATTACAGTAAATTTTAAATATCAAATCAGTATCGAGAATGTTAATTAATTTATAAGTGAACACTCCGCGGTTTTAAGTAAATGATACAGTTATCTGTGGGCTTATATATTATTGAGCTACAACTCCAACACACGCAAAAAAAAATAAAGTATGCCTAAAAGTAAAACTTTGTTGAACGTATTGGAAAGCAAACATTCTGAAACTACTTTTTTAAGCACTTTTCAGTGAGTTTGGAACAACATTAATGTACAGTTATATCTTTTCACAAAATTAATTAAGTGAAATATTTTAAAGCAACTATAAGCAATATGCATTAAAACAACAATTGTTAAACACAATTGTTCTTTTTAATGAAAGAGTGTGGTTTTTGTTTTTGAACTTCAAATATCTCTTTTGGACATGTGTATCATGAATAAAAAATAAAGTGCCCTCGTCAAGATTTTGGATATGGTATATATTTAATCTTCAAGACTCAAATTTCAGCGAGTTAAAAATCAAAATATCTAGACACGCGCCAGTCATGGTCCTTCCGGAAGAAACATACATTGTAACAGTATCTTTTATATTGTTGAGCGGGTTATCTTTTATGTTAGTTCAGTGTATTTTGAACCATATCTATTGCACAATGTAAAAATATACTAAATTAATAGGAAAGCTAACCAGTTATAAAGAAACAAGAAGATATGATATGATTGCGGGTGTCAAACCCATTTATATATATATATATATATATATATATATATATATATATGTACGTAGTTTTCAATTTATATATATATAGAGTCTAAAAGAATCTACCAACCAGTAAACTTAATAGGTATTGGATCATCAAAGTTGACAATACTACACAAACAGGAAAAATTATAAGAGTCTAAAAGATTGTGTAACAATACCGATATATATATATAAACGAGTCCAAGTTGAAAACTACGTTCAAACCTATGCTTGCGTTGGATAAAAACCGCAATTTTTATACGTGTGCATGTAAAACAAATTTCGTTGTAGAAGGGTCTAAAAACAGCACAAACAACATTTTCCAAAAGACCAAAAAAGTGAAAAAAGTATATTTAAACAAAACGCATTTTACTAACAGGTCGAACAACTGATGTTCTTTAACCCTACTGACTGCCATTGGCGATTGCCAAATAAAATTGATCACAAGATGTAACAAAATGGATCTTGATATAAATTTAAATATATATATACAACTCGTCTAAACATCAACCCAACAATGTTAGACCTGTAAATTTGCTTTCGCAAATTTTTTGTTCTTCTCGCATCGGGATTCGAACCCATGCTACTGAGATATCGTGACACCAAATCGCTTGAACTGTAGCTGTCCCGCTAGACCACACGACCACCTGGGCTTCACAAAAATAAAATTTTCGGTGGCCGTGTGTTACCTTTCCTCGTCAGCACTTAAAAATTATTTAAAGGAAAACTTATTAATAGAAAAAATATATTCTATAAAAATAAATTACTCAGTAGGGCAGAAAACTGCTGGAACCCCTGGACTCCTTTATTATCATAAAAACCAAAAACCAAATAGACTCTACATCTAATGTATATATTTCATATCTGCATTGTATCAAACTAAAAACAGCTGTGTCTATTAAATATATTATCTTCTTTTTAGTGTACATAACTATTATGCATACAAATGTGTGTAAATTATTATGTTCATGTGCAAATAAGAAAAAAAGAAATTTAATGTAAAAAACAATATATATATATATTTTCAAAAACCTGTGCATTTGTTATACAGATAATTATGTTTGAAAATCTTAATGGTAAACTTCTTTCTTTTTGAAAATACTGAAATGGTATATATTTTTTATTTTTTTTTCAAATATTGAAAATTGAATGTATAATACTAACAAATACTAACAACTGTATAAATATGATATTTACTAATGTTAACGAGGCCGGGATAAGGTACCGGTACTTGATGTTTTAAAACTAACAAATGTACAGATTTCAATAAAATATGATAAATTTAAAAAAAAAAAAAAAAAAAAAAAAAAACCTTTCCTCGTCAGTTTTAATCTAGCGGCGTACTACATTACTTGATATATAAGGCATGGAGATGTTATTGTTACAGATCAGCTCAATTATCTATAGTAAAGGATCCTACAAATTAATGTAAGATACAGTCACAGAAAATAATTATATTCATAAGTACGTCTGAGTCAGTGACAACTCTACAACAGATGTATCCATCGGATCGCCATCAATGATGGTGATACATGGCTGTGTACATTATGTATATACAACTCGTCTAAACATCAACCCAACAATGTTAGATCTGTAAATTTGCTTTCGCAAATTTTTTGTTCTTCCCTCGCCGGGATTCGAACCCATGCTACTGTGATATCGTGACACCAAATCGCCTGCACTGCAGCCGTCCCACTAGACCACACGACCACCTGGGCTCTAAAATAAAGCTTTCAGTGGCCGTGTGTTACCTTTCCTCGTCAGTTTTAATCTAGCGTCGTACTACATATATATATATACATGTATGTCATTATATAATTACCTACAAATACCTCTCAACAACGGTTCAAACAAAAAAGTTTTTATTCAAAAGCACATCATTAAAGATTCAATAGTTTATTAAACTTGCAATAATTTTCTTTCCGTATATACTATTTTTGCTATATTTTATTGAGGAGATTACGAGGATACAGTCTTGTTTGTATTTTTACGACTAATGTTTTTATTGGTTCTTGGGTTTCGTCAGATTTTTTTCAAATGAACCAGTATTAGCAGACATTAGAGATCACTGTTTTTTTGGGAACATATTTCCAAAATAATTTTATAAAAATCATTGTTGAAACATCTGATCTTATTGCGTTGTTACTGACAAAGCGAACAGATATCTAGTTTAGTTATAATTTACGGAGTGTCTATTCGTCCGGCTAGCCGGACGAATAGTTAAAAATCTCTATTCGTCCGGCCATCCGTCTGCGGATGCGCAAATATTCAATAGCAATAAAAGTGTCATGTGACGTGGAAAGTGTCCCGGATGAGGTGTCGGATAACACACGCGGTGTCGGATAACACAAGCGCGTATGCAATGGACGTGTTGAGAATTGGAGATCGTGATTCATATTTAAAGATGTCACAGAGAAAACCAGAGAGAATGTGATTGCTTTAAACAAATGTCTATAGAAGTGATATA
Source organism: Mytilus galloprovincialis (assembly GCF_965363235.1). NCBI lineage: Eukaryota > Metazoa > Mollusca > Bivalvia > Mytilida > Mytilidae > Mytilus > Mytilus galloprovincialis. Next base: position 37,009,715 of record NC_134844.1, on the reverse strand, counting down.
TGTTAACTGTGAGGAATAAGCCTGAAATTAAAGTGAAATTGATGATTTACCCCCATTTACCTTATGGAGGCAAAACGCATTCGGAAAAATACTATATCAAACTTGCTTGGATGCATTATTTTTTAGTTATACTACAACGCAGATCTATTAACATACTGATATGCCTGGACTGGGAATATGACACCAGGGTTTTGGTATCCCCCCTTTTTCTGTTGTATCTAATATACATTTTTTTCTTAAAAAAATCTTATCGAAAACACAATCCTACTTTTGGGTACAGGTTACACGTGCCTGCCATTCTCAAATTTCATATGAATTAAAAATCGCCGAACAATTTAAATGAAGAATCGTACATAATCATATGGGGACCTAACTTTAACCAAACTTCACAGAAACTATAAATTCAGGACCTTTTGAAATTATAGATGAAGCCAATAATAATTGACCCGACTATTTACCTTACAGGAAATTCATAGGCAGAACAACAAAAGAGAGAATCATTTTTGCATCCCCCCCCCCACCCGCCCACCCAATACCCAAGTTCCTTTAGAATAAAAAAAATCTGAATCAAATGTATAGTTTTTTTGTTTTTTTTTTAAAGAATGAGTTTTTTTTTCATAATCCGAGGTTAGACAATATATTATAAAACAACCCGTGCTTCATTCAAAACCTTCAAAACACGATGTTATATCTTCATCATTATATATTTGGCCGGACAAATAGCGAAAAACCGTAAAAATGCTATTTGTCCGGCTTGCCGGATGAATAGACATTTTTGACTATTTGTCCGGCTAGCCGGACGAATAGCCACTGCCTATAATTTAATCATTAATCATTTGCACATTTTCAATCTGCAAGGTATATGTTTTCTGTCATGCATATAGTACGCTTCATTGCACAGTGCTTCATTGCCCCACAATCGAAACAGGTTTTAATTCATTTTTTTTAATTTGTTGCATTTTAGTGTTTTGTAAGTGGATATCTCAGTTGCAAGTCAAAAGATTAATTATCTCTAGGAAATTAGAGTAGCGAACGAGCATTAAAAAGGTTCATATTGTGATAAACGGCTAATATTTTGCATAAACTGAGTGGCAGATACGATATGGGTTAATATGTTTGTCAGATTGATTTAAAGAATATATTGCATCAAAATAAAATTATTTAGAAATGCAATGTGATAACTTTTGTAAACTTTGATTTGGTCGGCTCAAGGATTATGATGTCATCGATACAGTCGGTTATGTTCTTCTTCGAATCTACAAGACAGTAACCATAGGCGGATCCAGGGGGCCTGGGGCCCTGGCCCCCTTTCGTGGGAAAATTTGGTTGATAATATAGGGAATCATTGAAGCGTGACTTGAGCCCCCCCCCCCCCCCCCCCCCCCCGCAAAAAGTTCTGGATCCGCCAACGGTAACGAACTCGTTCTTAAAAAACCTCAATCCGAATACACATATACATGTATATAAACCTATTTTTCAGCCATATTTGGACTAATCATATAACCATATTTCTAAAACTTGTATTTCCAGTAAGCATACTAGACATGTATTTCATTGAAATTACAGGTGATAAAGGTTTTATGTGCACCTCGAGATGTGCACATACATAAATTATTTGGTACGATGAAATGTCATAATTTGGTCATTTTTAAATTATTTAGAATTTATCAGTCAAAGGCTTTAAGCACTATATCAGAAACCATTTTAAGTATTTATTCGTCTTTTAGATTGCTTGCTATCTTGTATCTTTTAAAGATGTAAATTGTTTTTATTTTGTTAGTCGTGAGATGAAATACTATTAATGACACTATATTCTATTAAAACGTTGTTTTTGTCAAGTCAAGGGATGTTGTAAACAAAGAAAACCGAAGGGATGAGATATCTACGACAGCGACGATAAATTGTATTTTAGAAAACGGTTTCAATTTAAAGTGATGCTATCGCAATGAAATGGATCTGATTTTCTATTGTTTACTAATATTGTCGGATAAGTATTCCGAACGTATTGTTTACAAATATCGTGGATGAAGTACTCCGAACGTCAAGGCACACGTACGGTATCAGATTATAGATTAATGGGTTTCTAACATCTAGCATTACAAGCTGTGTTAAAAAATGTCATGATCTGTAATAAAAAAAATTGGAAAGGGGCATGTTAAAAATAATTGTATTGAGACTGAGGCGACATTCACATGTCATCTACGGACAGACGCTAGGTAAATCGCGGTATAATAAAAGTTGCGGCGACGCCAAAAGTACAATTTCGTGAAAGCAAAAAGGGTCCCTTAACAAATTGATTTCGTGGAAAAAGCGATTTTGTATATAAAAAAAAGTATTCGGTTACTAGTATAAAATTACAGTTGAAGCTTTATATATTATGCAATGTGCTTTGATTAGTGCATTGACAATGCAAACAAGCGTTACAGATAATGCATTCAATCATAGTGTTGATACTGGACAATGTAAAGAAAAACAATTTAAATTTGTTATGTTTTAATGTGCAGTGATCAATGATCATGTTTAAGAGTGGGTTTCTTTATGTGCATGTCCCGTTTGAATGCTGTAACATTAGTAATTTTAGGGCCCTTTATAGCTTGCTGTTCGGTGTGAACCTAGGCTCAATGTTGAAGACCGTACTTTGACCTATAATGGTTTACTTTAATAAATTGTGACTTGGATGGAGAGTTTTCTCATTTGCACTCATACCACATCTTCATATATCTATGTTATTTATTTACTGTTGTATCACTTATACAGGTTGATGTAGTAATATTCCTTATAGTATTAAAATCATAAGTTTAAGGGACATTCTTGAGACTATTACTTAAAGGATATATAAGTTAATGATACATCAGCGTCACGTTACAAAAAAATGAAGTTGCGATAACAACACTCTAAAAGACAATATGATAGAAAAAAGTCATGAAAAGTTCTAAATATGATCCAATGTGGTAACAGTGAATGTGCATTTCATTCCAACGTAATTTTAGGTTTCCCTTGATTCTTAGCTATATGTAAATAAAAAATCCAACAAACACCAATACAGTTCATATAATTAGACTTGCTCTCTTGCTCGCCTTTTTTCTATTTTTTAATGTATAAAAAAAAAAATAAAAAAAATAGCCGTACGAACATTTACATATTAGGGTCTTATAGAACGTAATCTTTCAAATGAATTATAACGAATCACATACAACTGAAAACTTTAAAAATGAGTTGTGGACACAAGCTATGTACTCCTGTAGGTCTTTCCCAAACTTCAAATGAACATAATATTCCATAAAAAATGTAACATTTAAGGGAATAAAAATGTATACAAAGTCTCATAATAATAAAAATCACGAACATCAAACAGGGATGTTGTTCCTGATGAACGGACGCCTGATGAGATTGATTTTTTATCACATTTTCGATGATGAAGTAAATGGCCTTTTATTTCTTTAATGACGGATCTTGTTTCAATGTTTTATCCCGAGATGTGACCTGTAAGTCTTCATTTTCTCTCCTTTGATGTTTGGAACTGTAAGCTGATTAACATTCTTACAATTCTTACATAATCTTATTACTTTTGTATTATGGATAAAATACCACTACGCCCCCACCAAATATATAAACTTTTTTGTATCCCAAAGGGTTGATTTGGATATAGAAATACAGCCTATCTTCTGACTTCTTCCATCCGACAGTGCGAGGTCCGTATTTTTTTTTTTGTATTGCAGGATGTATAAATACGCTGCCACGATAAGTCAGAATTAGGATTATAAATCCGGGATACGTTTTGTACATTAAAGAATCGATGAATAGACATTAAAAGGCGGGCTGTCGAAAGGTTTTTTGTTTGTATCCCCATCTTACATTCCCTCATTTTCCAGTGTCAGTTGAAATTCCCACCCTTCATTCAGGTTGTCCAAATTTGTAGAACCTACCCTTTTGATTTTTTTTAATCTTTTTCTACAAGCTAAGCAGACGAAAATCAATCAATCACTCGTAAAGCAGTTTTTATTAGTTATATTCTATATAAGAAGTTTGACTTATTCATTTGAAAATCATTAAAAACGGATTGTATCATAATGAACGAAATTGTGTAAACTTTATAAATTTTAAACAGCCATATAGCAAAGCTATATTCTTTCAATAATATTTCATTGAGTTTAAAAACACCTATTATATAAAATCTTATTCTGAATGCATATGTATAAAATGCACTCCGGGAAAGTACTGCACAATTTTAACACGTCAAGAAACCTACATGTAATTGCAATCCGGATCCAAAAAAAATAACTCATAAACATTCATTTCACTATACAATGATTTGTTAAAAGAAGCAACCGGAAAAGGGCCGCAATGTGATTGCATTTCATTACATACATGCACAGTTGTTTACAGGCAGAAAATATATCATGTTGTTACACGTACGTTTATTTAAAAACCCCTTTTGCATTCACAAATACTTCCATTGTAATTGTTTTATGACATGCAATATGCAAAACCCATCATTTACTACAGGTGAATCCGGATCAATTGTGCATGAAAACCCTATAATTTCACATTTGTTTATCTCTTTTTATTATTCGTGTCGGAATAACCGTGAATTTAGAAAAAAAGCGGACGATACGAGGGAACATTTAAAACTCATTAGTCAAACTGCATGACAAAAAAAATAGGCTACAAAACACAAAATATGAAACTAAGGAATGAGCACTACAAACCCAACTAAAACCCAGGGTTGAATTCATGTGCTTCTGACGGATAAGCAGTTTCTGCTCTGCCTGTTGGTTTTTTTTTTTTTTTTTTTTTTTTTTTTTTTTTTATATCTTTTCGTTATTTATGATTGATGACATGTTAGGTAGACTTCTAAATGAACAATAAGCGTCAAAATCATGCACACATATTATTCTTTACTGAGTTTCATCAAGGCAAACACGGTATTCGTTTCAAAGAAGAAGCTCTTGTGAGTATCTTCACATTGCACTTATGTTGCAATACTGCCACCATCTTGGATTTCAGATAAGTACCTTTACAGTTAGCAATAATGTAACTTTCGACTACCATCTCCATATGATTTAGTCCTCTTTCCATGTGATAAATGTTAAAGTTAGACCTCATGAATTTTATAAATGATATATTTTTACTATCGTTTTGTTCTGTAAAATTATTGAGTTGCTTATAGTTAATCTGCTCTTCCGTGTTACTGTATTTTAATCGTGTAACATTACACCTTTGAACTAATCAAAGTGTGACCAAAAAGGTTCAAATATTATGTGTCAAGTTATGAAGAAATCTTTATTTTCATTGTTTATATTTGAAAGGGACACTAGCTGTCATATTCAGGTTCACAGATTTGATTCAAATTCTCATATTTGATTTATAACATTTTTTTTTTGAAAAGTGCAGATGCGGAAAATCTCAGGGGAAACCGACAACACCAAAAAGTGCACTTTACATGAACTATAATTCATCACAACGCGTTAAAATATAAAATTATGTTAAATAGTCTTCCATTGACCCTGGATTTCGTCTGTCAATCGTAGTCAATTCATTAATTGATATTAATTACTATCGAATGTTTGAATTCCGGGTTTATTTAAGAATATGCTATATCCTGTTTATTAACGACAATAGCAACATTATAATGTAATTGGGTAAGTCCGGTTTAAACCCAAAATAACCTAAACGTATGATTGGATATTTTGGGATTTCAATTAAAAAAAAAAGGACAATCCTAGGAAATGTATGTCACTGAACAATAGTTCTGCTTTGTTTTGTTTACTTCTTCTAATGTTTCATAACAACAACCAATAAACCCAACTACTTCTACATACATGTTCTAGATACATAAACTTCCTTAGATATCTTTCCATGCATATACGTATTTATTATAGTAACATTCTATGTTTACATACTATATAAACAGATCTTTTATATTCATTTCATTATAAGAAAATGCATGTTTTGTTGTGGGGGATGTATAAGTACCCTGCCACGTCCAATCTGTATTTTTATTAAATACATTTATATTTGTATTCATCTGATGAGTTAAGCCTTTTAGATCGATTTTTTTACTTTTTTCATATGTTGCTCTGTTATGCCACTGTCCCAGGTTAGAGGAGGGTTGGGTAGCCGCTAACATGTTTAACCCCGCCACATTATGTAGGTTCCTGACTCAAGTCAGTAGTCTGTAATCATTGGTCGTCGTTCGTTTGTTTGTGTTCGGGAATATAATTTTTTTGAGAATTCTGCATGTTCCTGTGCACCCTTTGACCATTGATCGTGGATGATATATAATTATTAAAAAAAAATACAACGTTTTCGTTGCTTGAAAATATCGACATAACGATATCGATGACTGACAATACAGGATAAAAAAAATATATCAGAGACGTGGTAAACGTGCGGGGAAAAATAAAGCCTGACGAATATTCTACTCGAAGAAGGATGGTGAAGTAACCTATCCTTGATACAGTAGTAGATTAATATAATTCTTTTTGTAATTGCTTAAATATTCATAGAAATATTAAATTATTGGTCCATTTTTCGCCATGAAAATAATTTATTTCAGATGCGGGTCATATTTAAAAGTCTTATGTTTGTATAAATTTAAAATCATCAGTATAGAAATTTGATGCTGTATCGATGTATGAAATCAAGAGCCGACCTTTTTATACCCTATAGTAAGTTATAACACGCTCTTGAATAGAAAATGTAAAGCAATTCAAAAGCGTCAACTAAAAGTCAGATTTAAATAAATAACATTAAACAATAATGACAGACGGCTACCAACGATCGTACTTTAAATAAACAAAATACTGCAAGGTGTTTTACATATAATACCATATTGTTAAAATATCCTTTTGAACTGTTTTAAAACTAAAATCATTTGTAATCATGTCTCATTGTTTCATTTATTATGTTCTTTCGTGAAAAATACAGAACATTGTTTTATTCCGACCCTGAAGACATTTGTACGGCCTTTAATAACGAAAAAAAAAACCACAACACATAGTCAGCTGCTAAATAGACGTGTACAAGAGTATCACTGCATCGACATGTACGTTTCACCACATAGACTTGTACAAGAGCATCACTGCATATACATGAACAAGGGCATCACTACATCAACATGTACGTTTTACCACCTAGACTTGTACAAGGGTGTCACCGCATAGACATGTAATGATGTACAAGAGTTTCACTGTATAAACATACTAGTATACGCTTCACTATAAAGACATGATTAAGGGTTTCACTGCATCTAGATGTACAGGGGCTTCTCTACAGCGACCTGAATAAGGGGTTTTCAAACAAATAGGGAGCTTTTCACCATATAATCACGAATAACTAATGTCCCTTTGGCATTACAACTTAACTCCATTGAATTAACAAACATTCACATGCTAATTTCCCACTTTCGAGGATATAATAAGCTATATATATAATACTCGTATTTAACACCTATAGAGATATTGCCTTTAAAGAAAAATACACGATTTTGAATAATTGTCAATAAGCAAATACTCAACAGAAACAACAATGATTTATCTCTTTGTGGCTATTAATAAAACTTTAAAGCTGCATTTGAAAGGTCTGTTGAAAAATAGTTATACTTGCATTACAATCCGAGCTAATTGTTTTCCTGCCTTTCATTTTTAAAGGATAAAAACTTACCGCCAAACAGACCAAACATTGTTACTTGATTAACGGCATACAAGAAACGGAATCCTTGACTGGCCGGCTACGTGTACAAATGTAATTATGGTAACCAAATTACTTAAATATGCAAATTTTAAGTTTTATATGTACAAATATGGGATGCAATAAGGAACTTTTCAAAATATTACAGTTTACAATTTTGCGTTATGGCGATAACAGTTTAATACCACTTAATTATAATTAAAATTTGGAAGAGATTATTTTTAAAGGAAACTTTGCATCGTCAATAATTAAGATAACATATTTATGAACTCGTACATGTAGGTCATATGTACGAAATAATTATTGCTTATATTATACCGCTTTTAAAAATGCACAAATAAACTACAAACGAATGGTGGAAAAATCAACTATAAGACATCTTTCTTTCGAGTATCCTAGTAGATATATGTATCACTCAAAGACTTTTAAAGAAACTCTTAAAGCTCTTCGATGATCTACAAACGTCAATATATCAAAAGAAAAGCTTACGGACAACTAAATGAAGTTTTTTTTCCTGTATTGTTTTAACATATATATTGTTATACTCCACCTCTTGTTTTCCTTGACGAAACAAAATTTACAATAGAAACGAATTACTTAGAAGTCAAATGAACACCTAAATTGCATGTCTTTAGATATTATTATTGTCTATGATGGTATTGTTAGTTACATAGTGTGCTAGTGACCTAATACGGTATATATGGGGTCAGTAAATTTCAGATGGGGTATGGAATTTACTGACCCCATATATACCGTATTACGTCACTAGCACACTATGTAAAGCCTCGGTCACACCTTACCGGATAGCCCGAACGGACGCCTAACGGATAACTTTTTTTCAATCCGTTCATGTCCGTTAGACGTCCGTTCTTATCCGTTAGGCGTCCGTCCATATCCGTTGCATGTCCGTTAAGCGTCCGTTTTATCCGTTGACGTCCGTTCTGTCCGGTGGAAAATTTTGAGCATGTTCAAAACTTTGAACGGACGTCCAACGGATAAAATGTCCGTTGAACGTCCGTTAGGCGTCCGTTAGGCGTCCGTTTTGTACGGTACTCGTCCGTTTTGTATCCGTTACGTGTCCGTTATGCATCCGTTGGAGATCCGGTAGACCAATTCACCAACGGACGTCTACCGGACGCCTAACGGACGCCTAACGGATAAAACGGATGTGAAACGGACATTAACGGAAGGATAACGGATAAAACGGATGCCTACCGGATGTAAAACGGACAAATGCCAATTGAAATTTCGCGTTAGAAATGCCAATAATTGGTATGTCAGATTTTCTTGAGTGTCATGAATATTTATTATTCGTGATGGATCTTGGAGTAAGAGCACGTCTTCGCTACCAAACAGCTCTTATTCAGGCCAGACTCAACTTAAATGTAGCAAATATAAACCTTATAGCTGTCGAAAGGAGAAGAAGGAGAAGACAAAGGAGATGGTGGACACGACCATGGCTTAGTCCTGAAAGACGATGCAGTTTTGGTCTATATGACCAACTCATGACCGAACTTAGGTGGGAGGATCGGCAGTCCTTTGTACACTTCCTTCGAATGCCCACAGAGATGTTCGACGAGATATTGCAAGTTGGACCTCGCATAGCCAAGCAGAATACCTTTTACAGAAATCCACTGGAACCAGGACTCAAGTTAGCAATTACACTTAGACACCTTGCTTCTGGAGCAAATATCGTAGCATGCAGTACGGATGAAGAGTTCCGTATAACACATTATCCGTTTTCATACCAGAGGTACATAATATAAACAAATTCAGAAAATCAACTTAAACTCTATAAGACTGAATTACCACACTGCTTCTACCTTGATTTTTTTTTAATCAGAGTAGCTCTATATTTGCACACATATGCTAAACAAGACGCAATACAAAATAAAATCAACTAAACCTGTTAACTAAAGTGACCCTCGTGTGTAAAAACGTAAAAAAGAATCGGATAAATTGTTCTATTTGTTTGGTACGTGTGACCTTGATACCTGTCCTACTGACCACACTTTCCCAGAAGCAAATATTATAACATATATACATGTACTAGATACAATCATTTTAAGGTCACGTGTATGTGGTTTATTGCCTTTAATTTTCAGATGGTTTATTGCTTTTAATTTTCAGATGGTTTATTGCCTTAAATTTTTAGATGGTTTATTGCCTTTAATTTTCAGATTATTTTGTTCATCCGTTTTATCGATCCGTTACGCTTCCGTTAGGTGTCCGTTTTATCCGGTACTCGTCCGTTGGATGTACGTTCGACGTCCGTTCTGTCCGGTACGTATCCGTTTCATGTACGTTCAATGTCCGTTGTGTGTCCGTTAGTCATTCGTAACATGTCCGTTAGTAAACCAACGGACTCCCAACGGATAAAAATTTTGTCAACGGATAACTTTTTTTTATCCGTTAGGCGTCCGTTCGAGCTATCCGGTAAGGTGTGACCGAGGCTTAACGAATTTATCTTACCGACTATCTTAACGTGTAAAATTTAGACTTGTGATCTGTCAAAATGAGCAAGCCAGTCTTCAATACTGTTAGCATTAAGAAACTACTTCCATTGATCCTACAAGAACAATAGCCAACGATAACAACTTGATAGGTTTTAATGTGTTAAATGAATTTATTTCAATCTTAATCACCAATTTCTTCGTATGTTGAAACCTTTTAAGATTTTTCTCAGTTCCGTTTTTTTTTATAAAGGGACGTAACACCCCTACTAACCGTGTATGAAATAAGCCCCGCCTCCCTACTACCTAATATGGAATATAAAGGGATGTAACTCCATTACTAACCGTGTATGGAATAAGCCCCGCCTCTCTACTAACCTAATATCAAATGTCACGGTCTTCACGCGGACGCTTTTAACCAATCACATTCCTAGAAATGTATAGGAGGTAAGATAATATTATGTATTTTATTTTGATCGGTTATCTATGATTTGTATATAATAGAGAAGATTTTCTAGATTTTTAATTTTCTAATTTAAATTTTAAACAAATTTTATTATTTGTCACATGTTACATCAACCCTTAAATTGTCCAGGGAAGAAACAGATTTTCAGATTTTTTAAGTTGTCAAAAAAGTGTGTCTGATCCGTTTGTCATTGTTTTGAACAAAAAAATAGGCTTAAAAAATGGTACCACTAAGTTCACTAATAAAATCAAACTCATGCCGATGTCAATAAATTGAAATAAAGTTATCTGGGCGCACTACGTTTGCGCGCATTTGGGGATTAAAATATTTTACGTTTGCGCGCAGCTTTTGATTACATTTGCGCACATTCATTTTACAGGTAATCTCAGGTAAAAATAATTATTCATATATATTAAATTATAAATGACTATACTTTATTGGTATTTTCATAATAGATATGACTATCAATTATTAGTTTTGAAAATAGTTTGTTAATTCAAATTATATATTGTTCATATTGAATTCTAAAATCAATTTAAAACCCCGTTATATCTTAAGTTCAAGTTATGATAAATGGGCTATGTCACAGATTTCTTAAACTTTGTCTACACCTTTGACTTGTTGAATTGTATCTGAAAATCGAAAAAAATATGCGGCTTTATCTCCTTTTTTTCCTGCCTAAGAAGAGACTTAGACTTACGGAAGGGGTACTGATAATTGTAAATAATTGAACAAATTGATAAATAAATAAGTATTATGACCTGTATTTTCCCTAAAATATTATTGATTGAATTCTTTCAAAATAGGTGCCTTAGGAGACTTAGACTAACGGAAGGGGTACTGATACTTGTAAATAAATGAACAAATTAATAAATAATAAAGTATTATGACCTGTATTTTACCTGAGTTTACCTGTCAAAAAAAATGCGCGCAAATGTAAGCAAAAGCTGCGCGCAAACGTAATGATTTTTGCGCGCAAATGTAATGGTAATGCGCGCAAACGTTATCTAATACCTTAATATTTATGACAAATCGTTGTCTTCCGTATAAGAAATTGTGAAGTTTTATCCTTTTGTTTTTTATTTAAAACTTTAGACCAACCAAATGACTTTCACCTGAAAATAGTTTTTTATTAATAGTTATATTTTTTTCTTTTTTCTTCTTTGAATCGTTTAAGCTTTTGGCAATGCCATTTATCGAAAACAAATGTCGTAGAAATCAAGTTTAAAATTTGTCAATGTATGAGTTGAATATCCCTTTGACAAATGAACCGCCATTCAACAAACATGAAGATGTAATCCAAACGACAGTTAAGTGACGAAGGTTAAAATTAATATCGTTGCTGCAAGTAAAATTATCCATAATGTAAATCCTTGAGGTAATCCTATGGCGGCGGTGGGGTAAAAAAATCATGGAGAAAACCTCAAGACAATTGCTTTCTAATTTCAAAATCAGTATTCGTACATATATTATTTATTGAGGAAAAGGAAATAATTTTGATAAATAAACGATTAGTATATAACAAAAAAGGGAGATTGGTAGCTAGTTAAATCGTTTTATAGTAAATTGAAAAATTATTACATCGTATAAACAAAATAAAAATACGGAAGCGACCAATGATGTGGCCAATAACCAAAAAGAACAGAGTAAAACAATCCTACCTTCCATGTAATTATACTTTGGTTTGTATTTTCGATAACTAGGATAAGACTCCATGTTTGGTCCTAGAAATGTCTTGTTGGGTTGGATACTGCAAATTGTCCGGTCTCCTACGAGAATTTCTCTTTATAAGGAAAAAAGGTCATGTGGAGATTTTTGCCGATAAGAAAGTTCAAATTGGCTTTATTAATTGCAATTTTTATTTAGAAGAGTATTTTATTGCCATATTGTATCACACAAGATAAGATTTTGATGCACGGGATCATAGTAAATTTTTTAAATAATGTCTATCTCCATAGCATCTTTTCATGTGTCTTAATTTATTCGATAAATGTAGGCAATTTTGTATATTTCAGAATTTTGAAAAATTCATACGTGGATAGCTGACAGTAATATGAGAAAGAATTTCCTTGTTTGGTATATCGTTGTGATGTTGTTTTATTGATAAAGTAAGCAATAGGCGCGTGTGTTTGTTTATCTTAAGATCAAACTAGGAAAAATGTTAACAAAATACGGTATTGCTATGTCAACATAATACTCTAACTAATTTTGGTTTCATTTGCACTTTTAAAAAATTTATGATTTTATTTTGGATCTTGACATTTTCATTTTTCAAAAATAAGCATTCATCATTTGTTTATCTTTTGCTAGGGGCATTTAGAATTTGATTTGAAAATTCTTAAAATCTCATTAACTTTAATAATTTACATAACATAGTGTCTATAACTCCGGATCAGCATGTCTAATGCCTTAAGAATCGTCATGTATGGTAAATGAAGAAGAAGAACAAATTTCTATGAATACGATAAGAAAATATAGCCCAGTGGTTGTTTTGTCGTAGAAATACAGAAAAACTTTTTGTATACCTACATTTTTTATGTCATAGACTTAATTTGGTCATTTTTATAAAAATATTTTATTTCATACATTTTTGAAACTTTTCGAGCATGGTGAATTGATTACCCAACAATCTTAAATGGCAGCTAGATTATTCTTTCTTCTTTTTGTGGCGTAAACGTCAAGGAAAGCAGCAGATATTAGACATTTCATGCCTGAATCAAAAAAAATATGCGAAATAGCTGTTATTATAAAAAAAAAATAAAAAAAGATTTCACTGATTTGTTTTGTTTGCCATCATTACATATAGCATTAATTATATTTTGTCTGTTTTGTTAGTTCAAATTGTACATGCTTTGTTTGTCCATTCCGTATACTGACATAAGGGGACGACCATTTGATATTCTGGGGTGGGGGGGGGGGAGGAGGATTTGTTTTTGATCGGTTGTTTGTTTTTGTAAACTAAGAGGACAGATTATTCATTTTCTGCACTATTGAAGCAAGATTTTTCATTTTCATTAAAGCAAGGGACTGATTATTCATTTTCACAACTATATTTTTGATATTCGAAAACATACAATTTTGTAAATGATTTGTTTATTATAAATAATACATATAAGTATAGTCAAGTCATTATGTACCATTTAATTAGATTAACCATCCCCCTCTGAAGAAATGAATCTTTAAATTCCCAACTGCATATACATGTATTGCATACATACATAGTATTAAAGTTTAGTTATAACTAGGCACTTTTAAATGTATTGGCAAATATACTACGACGAGCGGAGCGAGGAAAAAAAATTTTTGAAGGGTTTTGGAGCCACTGAAGGCCCAAGAAGCTATAGAAAAAATGATGCAAAATCATGCTTTCTGGGTGTTCCGAAGACCCTTTCATAATCTGAAAATGAAGTTTTGTTTTAATAATTTTTTGACAATATTTTGGTCTCAAAACAAAATGTATAAATTCAGTGTAAGACTGAAGTTTCTAGGGACAACATCAAAAGACCCAATGTGCATGATAAAGCAAAAATGGAATTCACATAGTTAAGCCTGTGGCTGCTGTTTTTTTTTAAACTCATGATCAAGTTCATAACAAAATTACTAGATTACAAAAGGAATGCAACACTAACAGAATACAGAAGGGCAATCAATGAACAAAAGACAAATAAATAAGAAACATCGATCCTGAAAAATCGGGGCTATAAGTCTGAGGGAAAACAGAACTTTCTTCTTGCAAGGCCGTGAACACAATTTGATATGGAGACAAGCATTTGGTTTTGAAATTTTGTAGTTAGGCCCTGTTAAAATAAAGGTGAGGTAAGGTTTCCTGAGACAATATACCTCAAGTTAAATGAAACCAATTTTCAGACATTTCAAGTATATTTAAATAAATATTAATACTTTTGTTATTAAAAAATTTGGGAAGTTTTTCCCGATTTTTTTGGGGAAAAAAGATGAATTTATGAAGAATCTGGTGCCATCTCATACTTTTGATTAGACCTGCTGAGTTATTTATTTTCTATACATTGCAAGTCAGATAATTTATTTTCAAACTACCACAGATCAAACCATTTATTTTTGTGATTATCAAGGCTGAGTTATCTATTTTCAAAATCCTCCTGCCCCCCCCCCCCCCAGAATATGAAATGGTCGTCCCCTAACGCACAGTCCTATAAAGTTGTCATACAGGCAAAATCCATTTTATGCAAAGTTAGCTTACTTATTACTTCAAACTTATAATAACCGTTTAAATCATTTCTTATATACTTAGACGTCATTTGGTCACTGATGAAAGTTGTCCCATTGGCAATCACACCATACCTTGTTTTTAGTTATCAAAGGTACCAGGATTATAATTTAGTACGCCAGACGCGCGTTTCGTCTACATAAGACTCATCAGTGACGCTCATATCAAAATAGTTATAAACCAAACAAATACAAAGTTGAAGAGCATTGAGGATCCAAAATTCCAAAAAGTTGTGCCAACTACGGCTAAGGTAATCTATGCCTGGGATAAGAAAATCCTTAGTTTTTCGAAAAAATCAAAGTTTTATAAACAGGAAATTTATAAAAAAAAAAAATGACCACATAATTGATTACATTCTTTTAGATAAAATTTTGACACATAACCATTTCTACGCTTTCGGATTAAGTAGAGTTGTGATCGCTTATTTTTGCCACAGAAAATATAACATATTTTCAAAATTGGGAGGTGATACAATATACCATGTTGAAATCTACATATGTTAACAAATAATCAGTAATTGTGAAGAAGAAAAAAAAAACATTATAATTGAACATGCAGCACAAACCGATCCATTGACTGACAAAAACCAAACAGAGGCTACTTAATCAGAGGAAGTAGCCTACTATAATCGGTAGCACAACTGAATACTCTAAAATACTGTGGTAAATGAAAGCATCTCATCACGATTAAAGATAATCCTGTTTTCGACCAAAAAAAATGTTTTTTTTTATCATTCAATATATGGCAATACTGATTATATCGGCCAGTCTATTTATAGAACTGTGTCGGTGCAAAGGGAAACACCACAAACTACTAGTTCATTTTAGTAGAAGCGTATCAGAAACATAATGGTTTAATATTATTGACAAAAAGAAAAAAAGTGGATCTGGAAGGCTGAATTTGCAAGCTACACAATCGTCATACATATCCTGTGCATATTAGTTTCTATTACGAATATTCTGTGCTTTGAAAAACGGAAGACCTTTTAATTATAGACCAAAATTTGTGAATTTAAAAGTGCGTATACATCATTTATAAAAATTCATGAAGAATAAGAATCATTTGAATAAATGGATGTAAAGATTTTTTTCTGCAAATGTATAGAAGTCAAACGGACAATAATATATAATTTGCTATATACTCTCCCTAGTTTTGTGTTGCAAAGAACCGGAATTTCATTGCTGTATTTATCAAAATATTCTCTTTGACAATATTTATTCAATAAAAACACCATAAATATTATTCAGATTTACATTTTTTCCGAGTTTCATCTTGTAATATGTTTTATTGATTCTTATTACAGCTGTTTCGAAAAGTACAACTCGTTCCAGGATAAATGTCAACCATACAGACTCGACCCTGAACGTATAAAATCTGAATTTGATATTGGGAAATCAGTTTTACAAGTCTGTTGTCTGCCATTAAAACATCAGCTAATTATTTTAGTGCAAACGCTATATGTGACATTCTATTTCAATAATTGACAATTGCTTTATAATTTTAAACAGCGGGTTCCATGCAAAAGAAGAAAACATAGCATTCAGTTTATCTATAAATACGTTGATACCCAGTACAAAATAAAAAAATAAACATGTTTAACATGTTTAAAATGTTTCAGAGCAACTCAGTGGAAAGCCATCCAATACAAAGTTTACCCATGACGTATAGTACATATGTTTTATTCTACTTTTATGTAAATATATTTTGAGTAGGAAGTAACGACATGAAAGAAAAGTTAGTGAATAAAAGAAACGTCATAAGAATAGGAACAAAAAATGCAAAAAGACCCAGGCCATCAATATGAAGGCATTGTGTCATGATTGTACTTTGCAAGGACGTCTTCAGTTCTATAAAATAAACCTTCGTAAGTCCGTATCGTTTTCTTTAACGTGTGTTTTCGGATATTTTTGTTTAACTATCAATGGTGAACCCCGAACTTATAATACTATTGAAAACATTGCCATGCAAACAGCCATTCAAAGTTTCCCACAGATTCTTTTGGAAATTGCTACGAGAAAATGGAGAATTCTTTAGATTATAACTTTTTGTCATTGTTTAAGGCCGTATGGTGTCATACAGTTGCCGTCAGTTACTAGACGCTTCGCTTTGACTGATGGTTATTTGTCTCGTCGACAACCATACCACATCAGCTTATATTTTAATAGTATATAATCTCCATTTGGTCGAGATTTAGGATGGATTGTTCATTGATTTCTATCATATTAATATCTTTTACTATTAATTTGAAGCAGCTGCGGACATTGTTTCAACGATTACATTTCTCAGTTTAACAAGTGCTTATTATATAATCTTAATGTTTAGGTCTGGGAATAAAATAACATTTATAATGCATACAATAGGTTTAAGTTAACATTTATAATGCATACAATAGGTTTAAGTTAACATTTATAATGCATACAATAGGTTTAAGTTAACATTTATAATGCATACAATAGGTTTAAGTTAACATTTATAATGCATACAATAGGTTTAAGTTAACATTTATAATGCATACAATAGGTTTAAGTTAACATTTATAATGCATACAATAGGTTTAAGTTACTTTTAGTGACGTTTAGTCGTCAGTTATAGTCAATGATAGTAAATTACCCAACATCAAAAGATAAAGTAAAACTAAGTCTATGCTAAATCGGTCAAGAGGGTAAACGCTTATAACACATATTCAACGTACTACAATTGAGAATGGACTAAGTTGTTTCATAACGGTTTATTTTTCTATGCAGATGACCCCCGTATGTATATGCCATGATATTGCTGTGTGGGACGTAAAATTCACAGCCACGTCCGTTCCTTGTGGGAATTAAAATGAGATGCTTCGTTTTTTGTTTGAGTGCCACGCGTTTTGCACCTAGTATAACTGCTTCAGACTTTGTAGGTAACCCAGTGTCTGGCAAAATTTTCCCTGGTATTCAAATTGTCCCAGTCAACTTATTACGCTTCATATACCTAACTAGGTTACTGTTAAAGTCGTTGTCGTCCGTTTAAAGCATAAAGTATTGGCCAGTGGCTGTTCAAATTATAACCGTTAGGTAATATGAATGAACGGAAATGTGGTGTTTACTACAACGAGACCTTAAATATTTTAATTCGTAATGAGTCGACGGATACCGACGTTCCATGACAATAGCAAAGTTCCAATATCACTACGAAAAAATAAAATCACAAAAATACTGAACTCCGAGGAAAATTCATACCGGAAAGTCCCTAATTAAATGTCAAAATTAAATGATAAAACACATCAAACGAAGATATACACACGGAAACATTGCTAAGAACATGATTGTTAACTGCTATTGAGATATAAGATAAGGCGTAGCACAAACTGTTGCCTTTTGGATTAAAGTCGCTTTTAAAAGTTTTAAGTTGATGATAAAAAATGTACATATACAAGTATTTATTTGGGATGGACTTAAGTGTAGTGGATTAGGTATAACTCTTTAAGAAGGAGCTTGCGACTTTGTTTGATGGTGTATTATATTTAAGTATTACAAAGTTTTTCCTCATTAAAATCACACAATAAGGGTGCTTCCTACAAGGGCTTTGACGTGTCAAATTTGATAAAGATTACAACACAATCATAGCCTACGCGCTTGAAAAGATGCTTCTGGTTTTATTTTAGGGAAAGTACTTTCGTCACATTGCCATTTGTATAGAGTACAAAGAATAACAGTTAATTTTGTTGTTATCTAATCCAAAGCTTAAATATATAAAACGGCACTATGGATACGATTTACAGAATCCAAATCAAATCTTCCTAGTCTATTTGCAATTTTTATGAAAATGTTAGAAAGGATAACTAAATAAAGTAGGTGAAAGAGCAAATGTGCTTACCACCTTGAAAAAAATTGTTTCAATTAATTATCTATTTTTTTTTATTCTAATGCAACCTTCAAGTTTTAAAAAATAATTACGTAAAGTATTAAGCCAACTGGTCATTGTTTACTCATATCACATCTTCTTATTTTTATATTGACAAGAGGGCCCAGAAATGAAAAGGTTTGGAATATATTTCCAAGATCTACTTGTATTATAAAAACTTAAAGACTATCGACTAAATCTGCATTTTAAGTCGATATGAAATTGTAGATTTTCTAGTTAGAATGAATAGATTAAGGTGACAGTCATTTGCCGATGATCATGTCTCGGAAATCGACAAACAAACACTGAGGGAGTCAAATTAACTTCAAAAAGTATAGACCAGGTGCTTCTCCTGCTATGCATGCAGTACCCGTCATTAGAAAAAGTTAATCATACGACGTGTAATTTGTTATGGTAACCTGATTTCTATACAATAGAGACAAAATAATACGGTATATCATAACTCAACGGAAAGTATTGTTTTCCTTCTGATTTTTTTGTTGTTCCCATTTGAAATACATTAGGAAAGGCGTCGACTGCAAATAATAAAAACGAGCCATCCATGTTGTTCTCTTTAATGAGCACAGTGAGACTCAAACGAAGGAGTCGTGTACAAATGTAGCTCTAGAAATGATACATGCAAATTATGCAATATGCGCAGTCTCCAAAACTGTGTTTGAAAGGTAAAAATGCGTTCTGGAACATGTTTCATTTATCCTTCTATTATTTATAAAAAATGATATCTGAAATATTTGAAATATATACTGAAAAGGTTTGTGGCGTTAAATTCATGTAAACAATTATAACAGTAACTAGAACACACCCGTGATATCGCGGGTCCGTGACTGAATTAAAGTATAAAACTATGCGCAAGCCTTATCTTAGTATTAGTACTGTCATCTGATAAAGTCATGCCGATTATATGATACACAATTTTCTCTGCTTTCAAATCTTTCTGTTTGAACCCGTCGAACTGGAACTTATCAATTATTGGTAATATTAAATATTTGGAAAACAAAAGGTCCTGGAATGGAGTATTTTTTAATCAACAGCATTGTCTTATATTAGTTATAAATAAAGTTGAATTCTTTGATTCGCTTTTTTACGTCATGCCCGCTAACAAATTGAAACTTATTTTTAGTCCAGATTTTTAGTATTCGTACTGTTATCTTAGAAATGCTTACGGATTAAAATACTACAATAGGTAACAATTTGACAATTTAGTAGTGTCAACCCAGTGATTATGACCCGTTTATATAGCATATCAATCCTGAATACACCGTTTGGTGGTGCGCCTGTCAGATGCGGAACGTACAGATAAGGTAATAGGTAACAGGTGATTATACTATTGGTATCGGTATCGGACTCGACCCGCAACTTCCTAATTATTGGCGATATTAATTACGTGGAAAACAAAAGGGCCTGGAGTGGTGTAATTTTTAATCTACACCTTTGTACTATATTAGTTGTATATAAAGTTGAATTCTTTGATTCGTCGTTTTTACGTGATGACGGCTGACAAATTGGACCTCGTAATTTTAGTATTATAGATAACATCTAGTTGAAACTCCGTCCATTTGTTTAAGTATACAAAGAATACATATCAAACGTATCACAATGCATGAAATATAATAACTTTTAAAAAAAAAATTTATAGACTGGGGACGATATTGTCATATTGTATGGATCCTATCTGTTATTGCCCAGTCGCTAACTGTTATTTTTTCCCGCTGTGTTGTTGTCTTGTTGAGGTTACAACTCCTTCTATTCATATCACAATTAGTAATACTACTCTTGGTATATGGTGCCGTTTTTTGTAGGTTTATTTTCAATTATTGTTCTTATAACTATATTTTATATTTTATAGATTTAAATCTTTATCACTGAAAAGATCTGTGTTCATTAAAGTGCAGTTAAGTAATATTGGAGTTTAATCAAACAATTTATATTACCCGCCTGCTATTTCTGTATGAACTTTTCCTCTAAGATTTCATATTCTTCCCATAACATGACTCAAATGGAGCATTATAATTTAGTTACTGCAATGAGGCATGAACGTAGCATTTTGTTGCTGAAATAGGGCATTTACATTATAGTTATGTAACTGAAATGGGCCATCACCGTATTATAATTTTATTAATTCAGAGGGATTATTTTCTTTTCAATGCTTTGAGATGAAGGATAATGTATTTGTATATCAAGCAGGCGAAAAGTAAATAGTTAACTGTACTACATTCATTTAAAATATACATTTCATTTTGACCTTGACACTGTATATTTTGTTGAATTATTTCTAATTTCATTATTTTAGGTAATTTTAAAAGTAATATTAGGCATTACCGGTATAAAGATATAAAAGAGAATAGCATTTCATATAACAATCAGATAACAGGAACTCGTAGTCAATGGTAAGACGACAAATATATGAAATAACTTAAAGGACATAGTTTTCTATAATGAACAAGCTTCGTTGGGTCTATCAACCGTGATAAACTGACCCTCTGGTGGAGTATAAGTCAATGAGTTAGCTACTCCAAATAAAAATACACCATTTACAACTAATATTTCTTCCTTAGTTATGCTGTTTCATTTCTGTCCTTGGTTGAAAAAAACAGGAATGAGCGCTTAAAACATGGTTATTACTGCCGCATTATTTCTGTACAAGTCAAGAGCCCGTAATTTCGTATTGTCGAGGATTGTTGTCTGGCAATTTGATTTTCTTTATTTTTTTCATAAATCTCTCGTTTGAATTTTACACTTTGTCATGTTGTGCCTTTTATAACTGACGTTAAGGTACATGGGGTTTGCTTGCAGTTGAAAGCTATATAATGAATAATCATATCCCATCTCCTGTGTTTATATACAGTATATTATATAGTTTTTCATAAATAATGAAAAAGTAAAATAACAAAAATACTGAACTCAGAGGAAAATCAATTCGGAAAGTCCATAATCACATGGCAAAATCAAATAACAAAACGTATCAAAAACGAATGGACAAGAACTGTCATATTCCTGACTTGGTACAGGCATTTTCAAATGTAGAAAATGGTGGATTGAACCTGGTTTTATAGCTAGCTAAACATCTCACTTGTATGACAGTCGCATCAATTCCATTAAATTGTCACCGATGCGTGATCAAAACAAACAGATACAATAGTTAAAAATGTCAAAAATAGGGGTACAGCAGTCAACATTGTGTTATCATCCTAATCACTATAAAAACAACCAATGTAACGAAGAAGCACAAAAAGGCATACATCAAATTAACATCCTCATTTTGATTATATTATACGATTTTATTTGTCTATGTAAAATGCACCCATCAAGGAAGGAGGGTTTTGAGTACTGGTGTAAAATTGCGCGTTTGAAATTCGCACAGGTAGACATGAAATAATTTTGTCGCTCAAAGTATGACGGGATGCATAAAAATGAAGATGATAAACAACGTCAGTACGCAAAAGCAATGTGAATATATTTAATGATTTAATTCATTGAACAAGTAAAATATTTTATGTTAACCCAAGTTTAAGCAATTTTATAATACTTGTTTTAATTCTACGATCAAGCTCAATCTCTTAACTTTAAAAGCATACTAAGGTCGAACGGTAAGGCTAAGGTATTGTGCCATGCAAACTCACGTTTCACGTTTCTCGTACGATAATGTGTTCGGAATATATGTTTGGTGTCTCTTGATAGATGTAGGTCTCGATATATATGAAATAGATGCCGTCGTTTTAGAAAGGCTGTTCGTTCTTTTTAATTACAAAAATTTCAAAAGGATCCTTAACTGCCAAGTTAGCTCATTATAGGTAACATAGAATTATAATAATTTAATAGAAAGCACATCATCTTTAAAGCTGGGTCTAAAGGTAAAAAAAAAATGGACTCCCATTTATCTTTTTTTAATAATCTTTGATGAATGTTTCTTTATGCACGTTAAATCCATAAAGATCTTAACACTCCTTGCGCCTGTGGGAATGCATATATATACTATCTTTTGATTTGTGGGTGATATTTTCTTAACCGAGTATCAAAATTCTAAAAGTATCTTCCTCTGAATACCTTCTCCTTACAATTGATGTGCCAAATTAGCATCAATATTATGCGGTAGTTATAAATTTGTATATATATATATATATTAGACTCAGATCGACGTCCGGCCTCAAATCGACGTCCGTTTTTCAAATCGACGTCCGTTTCTCAAATCGACGTCTAAATCTGACGATACATTCTCAAATCGACGTCTAATATTTTGATACCTTTATCGCTGTCCAATGTGACGGAATTTATTGACAAAACTACGCATGATTGATTGTAGTCCTCTCTAATCGATGTCTAATGTCTATAAATAATAAATTCCTGGACTTATTTGTTAACACTTATGCATACATGTTTTGTAGGGTTCAAACATTTATACCTACTTTCCATATAGATTTTTTCAACCCGAAATGAGTATCATGCATATTAAAGTTTATCTTGATAAAAAGTTAATCGAATCGATCTACACAGTAGTGTGTCATTCCTATTCATGTTAATAAATAACATGCATGTAAGTGTATGTCAAGAGAAAGCAACCTAACGACAAATAAAACCAAACGACATCTATAGGACAATATGTAATCTTCAACAATAGACAAAATAAAGAAGTACAGCCAATGTTTTTTTTTTTTTTTTTTTGTATTATAAATCGGACTCTGTAAGATACTTTACAACAAATTTCTGATTTTTAAACCTGGAGTGAAACATTTACGCAAAAAGTTTTCGATGGATTTTGTCTGTCATTTTTGTTTTTCGGATTTTTTTTTTTTTTATAAATAAGACCGTTAATTTTCTTATTTGAAATGTTTGCATCATTCGTATCATAACACATCTTATTTTTATGCAATCTCTGAAATTAAAAAAAAAATGATATCACAACCTGTTTACATATTTAGTCTAGTATATTGTAAGTCTTTTAAAAAAAACTTTATTTTTAAATAGATTCTATTTGTCACCAATAATATGTTTAAAGGTCTAAAAGTTTCAGCTGCTGTCGGTTCTGGTCAATTATGTATTCTGTGTCCAAAACGGACGTTGATTAGAGAAGCTAAAAATTGGCCGTCGATTAGAGAAGCCAAAAAATGGACATCGATTTGATAAACATAAAATTGGTCGTCGATTTGGAAGGATATTTTATTGTGACGTCAGATTTGGACGTCGATTTGAGGAACGGACGTCGATAAGAGACCGGACGTCGATCTGAGTCTTACATTTATATGCATTGGGATGTTTTATGCGGCGTGGGACGTTTGCGCTTTTTGGTAGGACATTTGCGGATTTTTTTTAATAGACACTTTCGCTTCGATTTATAGGACATTTTCGCTTTTTATAAAAGGACACTTGCGCTTTTATTTAGGACATTTGCGCTTTTTATATAGGACATTTGCGCTTTTTATTTAGAACATTTGTGCTTTTACAATATTTGCTTCGACTGACTCTCCTCCTATTTTATTCGGGCTTAGGACCGGTAGGTTTGACGTGGCAGATGTAAAGTCATTATTTTCATTATGGTTAATTTCATAGCTTGAGATCGTATTTAAAAGTTATTTGATAGCACATTATATTATATATAGGTTTAACATTCAAAAGACATTAAGACGTGTATAAGCATCATATTTCTGACCATATTGTTTAAGTGTAAGACGTGTATAAGTATCATATTTCTGACCATATTGTTTAAGTGTAAGACGTGTATAAGCATCATATTTCTGACCATATTGTTTAAGTGTAAGACGTGTATAAGCATCATATTTCTGACCATATTGTTTAAGTGTAAGACGTGTATAAGCATCATATTTCTGACCATATTGTTTAAGTGTAAGACGTGTATAAGCATCATATTTCTGACCATATTGTTTAAGTGTAAGACGTGTATAAGCATCATATTTCTGACCATATTGTTTAAGTGTAAGACGTGTATAATTATCATATTTCTGACCATATTGTTTAAGTGTAAGACGTGTATAAGCATCATATTTCTGACCATATTGTTTAAGTGTAAGACGTGTATAAGCATCATATTTCTGACCATATTGTTTAAGTGTAAGACGTGTATAAGCATCATATTTCTGACCATATTGTTTAAGTGTAAGACGTGTATAAGCATCATATTTCTGGCCATATTGTTTAAGTGTAAGACGTGTATAAGCATCATATTTCTGACCATATTGTTTAAGTGTAAGACGTGTATAAGCATCATATTTCTGGCCATATTGTTTAAGTGTAAGACGTGTATAAGCATCATATTTCTGGCCATATTGTTTAAGTGTAAGACGTGTATAAGCATCATATTTCTGGCCATATTGTTTAAGTGTAAGACGTGTATAAGCATCATATTTTTGACTATATTGTTTAAGTGTAAGACGTGTATAAGCATCATATTTCTGACCATATTGTTTAAGTGTAAGACGTGTATAAGCATCATATTTCTGACCATATTGTTTAAGTGTAAGACGTGTATAAGCATAATATTTCTGACCATATTGTTTAAGTGTAAGACGTGTATAAGCATCATATTTCTGGCCATATTGTTTAAGTGTAAGACGTGTATAAGCATCATATTTCTGACCATATTGTTTAAGTGTAAGACGTGTATAAGCATCATATTTCTGACCATATTGTTTAAGTGTAAGACGTGTATAAGTATCATATTTCTGACCATATTGTTTAAGTGTAAGACGTGTATAAGCATCATATTTCTGACCATATTGTTTAAGTGTAAGACGTGTATAAGCATCATATTTCTGACCATATTGTTTAAGTGTAAGACGTGTATAAGCATCATATTTCTGACCATATTGTTTAAGTGTAAAACGTGTATAAGCATCATATTTCTGACCATATTGTTTAAGTGTAAGACGTGTATAAGCATCATATTTCTGACCATATTGTTTAAGTGTAAGACGTGTATAATTATCATATTTCTGACCATATTGTTTAAGTGTAAGACGTGTATAAGCATAATATTTCTGACCATATTGTTTAAGTGTAAGACGTGTATAAGCATCATATTTCTGACCATATTGTTTAAGTGTAAGACGTGTATAAGCATCATATTTCTGACCATATTGTTTAAGTGTAAAACGTGTATAAGCATCATATTTCTGACCATATTGTTTAAGTGTAAGACGTGTATAAGCATCATATTTCTGACCATATTGTTTAAGTGTAAGACGTGTATAAGCATCATATTTCTGACCATATTGTTTAAGTGTAAGACGTGTATAAGCATCATATTTCTGACCATATTGTTTAAGTGTTTTCAAATGACAAAAGTGCAAAATATTTATCCATATGACCCTATTCAATATGTATTTTCTTTATTGAATTAATGAAATTATACTTTGTTACTTTTACATGCATATTTGACTAATACGAGATTTATTGTGTAACTATCAGCCATGTTTTAGTCATTATGGAGCTGTATATATGTCATAGATGACGAATCGGTGAAATGATGTGTTAAAGAGTGTATTGTGGTGAATGAAAAGATTAGCATTTATTGAAGAAACTCGTATAAAAGTAAACATAATACTGAACGATATATATATGTCTCAAACATCTCCAGGTTTTCATGTTGAATACCAGAGTCCCTGTTTCTATCTTGGTATGATCTGGTATTATATGTAAAACAGACCATTGTTTGGAGACAACGTGTTTTTGTTGTGAATGAACATCCAATGCAGATGTATAACACGTATCTAATGCATTTATATTTCTATAGATGGTCTTAACATTAAAATCCTGTTCAAAAGTAGACACTAACTATTGTCAGAGTTAACCATTGACATCGTCCAGTGGTCAAGACAAAACTTACGACACAAAACGTTTCATTCAAATAAAATGAATGAATATCCAGGAAAACAAATTATTTTCTGTAGTAATTAATCAATCGAGTTTTGTGACATTTCTTCGCCATTAACACGTCATAATTTTTAATTAAAACAATTGAGATAAATACTGAAATCCCTTCCATTTTGTTTTACGTTTTTTTCACGCTGAGAACGTAATTTTGATCAATATTCATTTGATGTATTCGAATAAAATTTCATAATTGTTTCTAAATTAAATGAAGTATTTCGATATCGTTTCTAGAAATCTAAATAAACAATAGACAATAAAGTATGTAACTATGTTTGAAGATTTCTTACTACGAAAAGCGTATAAGCAGCCAAAATTGCCTTCAACCAGAGCCAAAGCACAGTGCTGATATTTCATTTGTAGTAATACAACGTAGTTAGAAATAGTAATACAAATGCCAAAACATACAAAAGACCAAAAATCTAACGGACAACTATAAATCGAACAGATTATGTTTAAAAAGTATCGTGTTTGTCCAATTGCTGCAATTCAGCCAAATAAAGAAACACTCGAACGAAACTGAAAGTCGCCGTTCTTTTTTTAAAAACAAAAAAAGCATAGAATTCAATAGTGTCAGCTTGAACACCTTTCATTTTCCAATTGGTAGAGACAATCAGATAAATGTTCATAAATGATTTATTATTAGACCTAATATGTGATATAGGACGAAGAGCCGAAGGCTCGAGGACTGATACTACAATTTCTAAAAAAAAAAAAGAGTCAAACTTAAACGTAGTGCTTACTTTGCAAAGTTCTGTACATCCCTAGCATCCATATAGTAATATGTTAGTGTTTCTTTATTTTTTAATACAAAAATACATATTGATCAAGATTATTGGCCGTCACAGTGAATGAACATAGACATAGACATACGGCAACATATTGCAAACACTTTTTGTACTTGTGACATAAATAAAAATTAGTTGTACTATTAAACGTACAACAATTAAGTCATAATTGTTTTCCTGTTCTAGATATTGATTCTTAAAAGTATAAATAGAAATATATTTAAAGGGGCACTAGCTACGAGATCCATAAAAAAATGATTTTTTTGTTAATCATTAATGAAAGTGAAAAAGTGAAATGATAATTCGCTTTAAGCAGCCGCTAATATGGATCGATTTTAGTCAAAATAAGCTAAGAAACATCGATGATGAATTATTCACTTGCAAGTAAATAATATCTCGAATTATTCACGTGCAAGTGAATAATTTGACCTCATTGAATCCGCATTCATGTGAACTTCAATTAACCCTTTTGTTAGAGATACTAGTAGATAACGCATTAATTGTACGTGTTATCAAAAGGAAAATAATGTCAACATGGAAAGTGAAACAAAGGCAAATCATTTGATTGACTTATTCGATCCACAAAAACTCATTGTTATACACGTAAAAATGATGATTAACATATAGCTTTAACCAATAATATGTAATTAAACAGACCTAGAAAATCTAAACTGTACGAGTTCTCTATCTATTTATATCTTTATTTATGTTTATATCGCTTACTTGTACAAATGTATATGACCATCGGCTGTATTCGGAAGTCAACTCTATAGTAAATCAAAAAAGACTACAGTACACACGAAACGATGAGTCATATTATAGAGCCCATGCCTTGTAAATTGTTTATTTTATACTTTTTTTATAATTTGAATAAATGTTTTAATATGTTATTAAGCAAATATGAGAGTCAAATCGATGAACATTAATTTGACAGCTAGTGCCCCTTTAAACCTTTTAAGATAGTTCCTTATTTGTCAAATAGTTTTTTATCACTTTTTTATTGCATAAACAAGTATTAAAACTTTTTAAACAATACATATATTTGATTGTTAATTCTGCATTTTTCATTATATACCTTTCTGCTTTTCATTATTTGTCTTTCATTTTAATGTGGTGTTTTGTCATTGTAATTGTAACGTTGACGTATGTTTTCCGGAATTTGCCGAAGTATGACGACGTATTGCAATGTGCGGTAAAGTTACAACCAAACATGCGTCAGTTTTATTCAAAACAAATATTTGCTACATGTAAATCTCAGTAAAATGGATGAGACCAAAATAAATAATACTTATGAAACCTTCTCCTCTAGACAATATAAATATATAAATATAACAATATTATTATTGGCATGCATGTATTAAGCGAAAACATGTATTGTGTATTATACGAACGACATGTATGAAATAGAAGACATTCGTCACAACTCGGCCGATTCCGTGAAGGAGAGTAGAGAATTCATCCGAGGATTGCCAATTGAATTAAAAGATAAAAGAAAAGAAAAGAGAGGCTAAGATTGAGAAATCTTATTATTCTCCGGCGATAACTAAGTTTGGTAATTTGGTAATTAATGTTTATTGAAGATGATAGCAGTCAATGTTTGAAAATTAGGACATTGCGTTTATTCGAAAGTTAAAAGTCAAAACAAGAAACAACTCATCAATACGTAAATGTATTTATTAACTATCGATAGCATAGCACATGGGTTTGTTGTTATATTGGGAACATGTGTTTTATATGTTTACAATAATATTTAAATTATTTTAGCATAACAATAAGTCACCTTAACAAAGTTAAGAGTTTAAAGTTCTTTGTATGATAGCACGGACTGGTCATTCGCGGTAAAAGTTAACATTGAAAATACATTTTCATAGCTTGACCATTCGAAGCTCAGTCTAAGTGCAGTGAAGTCCCCCCCCCCCCCTTGTGTGCATGTTTTGTATAAGTTTATAATATTGTAAATGCATCATGCTTTTTCTACAGATGTTAAAAAGTTCAAAACTTTGCTGCACTCGTCTAGGCGAGCTGTTTCCCATAGATATGTGTTCGAGTTTTTGTTCATAAATACTTTATTTGCGTTTGAGGGCACGAATAAGAAAATAAGTACAATAATTATAGACAACGAAACAATAGGACAGACTAATGAACGGACAAACAAATACAGACTGAGTAACAAACCAAAAAAGTGGGATTTTACAACAATACGTTGATATAGTTCATTGCGATACTTTTTATCACTGTATTATTAATAGACGGGTTTAGAACGAGTATATTTCATTTATTATGGTAAAAAAAGGGGGAATGATATGATATAATATTTCTATTTCAAAATATCAATATTTTAAAACTTTTGACTATATGCAAAGACTGAGGCAGTCAACAGTACTGCATACACGTTTGACAATACACAAAGGACACATGTTGTATATCAAAGATAATGTCCATACAAATATTAACTTTGTAGCAGATATAGGCGCGTACTAGAAATTGACTTATATTTTTGATATATTGTGTTGATAATAAATTGTGTATTTTTATTAAAGGACAAACCATTTTAATAAGAAGTGAAATGAACGAGACGCTGACTGCATGTAATTTTTAAATTTGTGTATTTTTATTTTGCAATTGTTTTGCAATTATTTTCAATCATTTTATAGATGTTAAATACTTTTAAGTTAAAAAAAAAATCAATTATTTAAAATATAAATTGCGATTTGGAGGTTTTATTGGACTTTAAATTAGATGTAGTTTAATCAAGGCCGTTTATATAAATATAATAGTTTTGCCTATTTCTAAAGAAGGCAAATTAAACACATTCATATATATATAATGATATTTGACGAAATAATATATTTTGAAGGAGCATTGTTAAATAAAATAATGTTTTGCATATTTTCAAAGAAGATTCCTGGCTTTTTTTCTTTCAATATATTTTTTTATCTCCTTTTATTTAAGAATCGAAACGGATGTGTTTATAAACTTTGTTATATTTAAATAACGGTATATTTCATTAATTTAATAGTGATTTATTTCTAATTTAGTTAACGTGATGGGGCATAATAATTTTCTGTTAATTTTTGTCACTCTGTTGTAGAACACTTATCATTATATTTCAATACGTATCATCAACATTGCATACTTATGGTTTACTGAAAAGGTCTCTATATACAGAGGTCTACAGAAAACACAGTGTTCTTCATAGGTGTACAGGCAAATCAGCATGAGTCGCAAGTGAATCAAAGGGGGTCAATTGCGTACGCATCAACATAGTGTCTATAATTTGAAATGCAGTGAATCTTTGGGGTTTGGAGTCTGGAGTAAAACTAGCCATATCTCTTGCACGTTAAAGACACATTTGTAGATTTCGAAAAAGGGTAGGCTAATGCCGCTACAAGGCAGCACTCGCACCCTCATAGTGGAAAGGGATTAATATAAGTTGCAAAACTTGTTTCCCAATCCACTATAAATAAATATGTTTAAACTAAAACTAGGGTAGGTACATAATCTTACCGTGAACTGCAACTCTACAGTATGAAATGATAACAAATTTGTGCCTATGCAATATGTCAAGCTTGAAACTGTAACAATACTATTAGTAAGTTTAACTTGTAGAGAAAGAATTGCAAATCTAAAATAAAGAGCAATACTGGTTAAGTTGACATACAGTACACAGCAAAACAAGACATGCAGGTCGAATTGTACAAAGTTTTTACTTTGTACAGTTTTCGATCAGCATATATCCATCTGGTAGTATTGACTAATTTAAAAGTACATGTTGGGCTCAAAACCCGTTAACATGGCGTGACAGTGGGTGAACATAGACCTAGACAGACAGTAACATATTGCAAGTACTTAAGCTACTGGGGGTATAACACGATCCTTTGTTTAATAACTATTTTTTTAATCTCTTAGTGACAAAGTTTTTTTTTTATATCTATAAAAATCTTAAATGTGGAACACTTTGCGTTGAAGATTTCGAAGTCGTTGACGGCTTATAAAACAAGATAAATTCAAATTAAACAACAACAAAAAAGGATACGGGAAAACGGAATATAGATTTCTTTAGCGAAATACATCACTTTATGCAATCATTATTTCTTACCAGTTAATATATATTCAATGTTTATACTATGAGGGAGGCTGACACTGGTATCATATAGAGTTCTGATTGATATGCCACTGTGACAAAGTGTTCTATATTGGGATAAATAAAGCTAAACTTACCTGTCATGAATGCATTTCACCTGATATTCGAATTCCTGAAAGAAATCATTTACATCTATACTTTGTTTTCTTATTCATTGAAATTGCATTAACTAAATATGTCAAAGTTTATTTTTACAATTTAATCACGTGATTTACGTTTACCGTAAAAGATCAATGAAAGAGATTTTCTTCCGGGTTTAACGTTATTGGTTTTATGACGGCCAATCAGTTTCCATGCCTACAAACATATCTGTAAGACTGTGTAGTAAATATTAGTAAAATTACAGAAATATCATTATTTTGAGGCTTGTTGAAATTAAATACATAATAAATTTCCAAATCTGATCTGTGCTGACCGCATTGTATTAAAACGGTCGAAGGATTGCCATACTGGTACATTTGTTAATTCTGTTTTCTGTGTTTAATTGCTTGAATATAGATAATTTGATTTATAAATAAAAAAGAAAAATTACATGATAACGATTTTTCAATGTTTAAGTGAAAATATCTGATCCTCTGACGGATCAATTTATCCCATTTGTTTTATAAAACGGCTCAGCTTCCCCTTTTTTTCTCTCTCTTTCTCTCTCTCCCTCTCTCTGATGATACACACAAATTACAAAGGTTACTTTATGAAACACTGATAAAAATATTTAAATAATTTGGAAACCGGACATAAAACATGATTTTGCAGTTTTACTAAAATTTTAGGAAGTGACTTCTAAATTATATAATTAACGCACTGAGTGCCCCAATAAGTAAAGCAAGGTCAAACTAGTAATAGTCTTCAACACGGATATACACTATATTTGGAATATAGGAATCGACCAATCAAAAACCAGAATCGACTTCTAGTCTAAAGAATTCTGTTTGTTTCATAGACCAGGAAAAGACCTTAAGTACGTACTATAATGTCCGACTTTTAGATGAATAATGGCTTCAATTACTACACTTCCAATCTAAGAGGTCCCCACTCTACTAAAAACAAATAACTCATTACCAACTCGTCATGACATAAGTATATGCAAATGGAAAAACCTAAAAATATCTTAAGTATAGCTTTTTATTTTAAATAACAGAGAGAACATGCTTTTTAGCCGGATATTCAAATTTTGATGGCTGTACTTACTGATGAGTTTCATTTCACAAATATGTTGCACCTAAGAAAACAATTTAACTATGCATTCCATCAATAAAAAGGAATGTGTTTTATCGTATATTTGGTGATAAATTTTGAGAAACTCATTTAGGAACTAAAAATCGTTTCCTCAAATATAGGATTCAACGTCTGTTTAAGCTGGTGGGATCCCTAATATGTACATGTAGGTAGTCAGTATCACCGACAAGACTATTAGTTAATGTCACCGTAAAGATATATAAATATTTGTGTAAAATAACAGGTTTCCTCATATTTGAAAATAGGAGTACCTGTGTGTTTCTATGAAACCATACAGCTCAACGAATATACCATATAAAGTTGCCAATGAGATAACTATCCATCATAGTCCAAATGACCTGGATGACCTGTCAACTTTAGGTTACCGTACGACCTTCAACCATGAAAAAAAAATCCCAATCATATCAACACGATTGATCAAAACATACAGTATCCGTCCAACAGATACTGGTTACGAATGTAGTCTAAAGAATGGACTAACGTTATGTAATCAGTCTATTATTTCTGATTTCTCTTATTCAGAAGGAATATGTGCTGGCTTCGATCTTCTCATCAGTTGCAACGTTTTATTTTCATCGTTTTCTCTATGGTTATGGTACGATGCCTTTAACGCCTTCAAACTAAAAAGAAAATAAAACATTTTGAATTAGGCTATCTTACAATAATGAGAGTTACAAGTCGTTTGGTCGCGTTATTCTATAATAGGGTTTTACAAATCAACCAATCTGACGTCGGATTATCATCTGTACGTCTGCGCTGTAGAAGACATACATTTTAAATTCCAACTCAATCATGGCGAGTATACACTTTTTCCCTTCATTTCAATAACTTCTGTACAGAGTCGCCCTTTCTTTGACATATACCTCACATCTTCTACAACTCATTCATGAATAAGCTCATAAAAATACCAGGCTTATACGTTTGTACGCCAGAAGTGTTTCGTCTACAGAAGATGCACCAATGACGCTTGAAAGATCGATCAAATTAAGAACATAGTAGAGAGCATCAAGGACCCGAAGTTCAACGTAAATTTGAGTGCTGTTCCATAATATAAGGACGTTACGTTTCAAATATCTTCTTGTCCTTGTACATACATGTATTAACATGAATGGTATTTGAAGTCTGAGCCATCGTATGACAGTATTTGTGAAAGCTTCCTCATTCACATAATAGACAAAAAAGGTAAATTATTAATCAAACATGATTGCATTTCATACTTTTATTCTTGATCTAAAGTTCACATCTGCATACTTCATACATGAGACATAACACTGAATAGTTTGTGTAACATTCCATACATATTTATTTGCTGACAGTTGGTTGGAGTAAATATTTACCAACACTAAGAAGGTCTTACATCTACCAATACATTTGTACAGAAAAGAAATCTACAAAGGTAAAATTTTAGCAATTGTCTATTGTCTAAATCAAACAAAAACTAAATAACGAAAGAAAATAATAATAATACGAACAATCAGTATATATACGAAGTAAAAGTGAAAGCTGCTACTGACCACCACATGGCAACCTCTTTATATCAAATTGTTTTTATTAAAAAAATAAAAACAGCATGAACTTAATTTTCAACTATTAATATCAAGGGGTATGGGATATACTTCAATGAGTCAGAACTTAATGCAGTCGGAATGTGTCAGGTGGGAACGAGACTTCGAAATCAACACTTCGTTTAGAGTAAGCCCCGATCTCTAAATAAGTTAAAAGACCCTTGCAACAAATCTTCCTCAATCATGAAGCCACATTTTTCCAGGAACTTCATTTTAATCATTGATTCAACATTACATTTTAAACATTTTAAAAGCAGTTGGAAGTATTCAGATTTTTTTACATATAAATAAGGCCGTTAGTTTTCTCGTTCCCACCTGACACATTCCGACTGTATATGTATATCCACCCTGAACAGTCAAAATAAACGCCCTCTTTAACATGTGTTTTATTGTTGGATTAAAGATGTCCATGAGACCAAACTTCCGTACCTTTCCGAATTTTATGTTCCACAGGGTTTGTTTGATCAAAGAATTGTATGATAAATAAACTCATCATAGGTACCAGGATTGAAATTTCACAAAAGACTCATCATGGATACCAGGATTGAAATTTTATAAAAGACTCATCAGTGACGCGCGAATCAAAAAGTGTTTAAAAAGGGAAAATAAAGTACGAAGTTGAAGATCATTGAAGACCAACAATTCCTAACGTTTTGCCAAATACTGCAAAGGTAATCTACAATGTATTCCTGGGGGTAGAAAAGCCTTAGTATTTCAAAAAATAAAACGATGTCAAATCAATGGGTGAGTTTACCGGTGTTGAAAAGTAAAAAATCGATTAAGAGAAATCAAATTCGGTTTACAACCTTAAACCAAGGGAAACACATTAACTAATTTAATAGTGAAAATCTATGTCGTTTTTTGGTTAATTAAAAAGAAAAAGAAAAAGAAAAAAGAATAAATTAAGAAAAAAATATGCTGTGAACAAAACATTTTCTACTATTTAATTGATCTCTTTTACAGTCATGTCGCATATCTCGTTTGCAAAATACGATAATTTAAATTAAACAAAAGCACAACATTCATTGTTCATTAATGAAATAATTCAACTCCGCCAATAATAATCGCACAAATGGGGTTAAAATAGCGTCATTATTACACCTCAACGTTTGATTTCGCTAACATTTATCGTTGTAAGAACTATAATTAAGTAAGAGACGATGTGTGAATATTTGCACACTAAAAACGTCTTTAAAAAAGCCCAAATAAAAGCTGTAGTATAAAAAACACACGCAAAATAAAAACAAGAACCAACAATTTGTATGAGGTAGATAAGATTTATAATTTGCTAAACAATGTATGTTCCAGTAATTCTAGAGAAATAAGAAACCACATATATTGACCGAAATTACATTGAAAATGAAAATAACACGTAATAATTGCTGTGCATCCGAATCCTTTCTCCGAGTTTTAACTTAATCGGAAACGCCCTATGCCTAATATTCGCGGAATGTCAAGGATTTAATAAGTACCGAAATACGTGAAGAAAATATATAACTTCAAGACTTATATTGGAATTTAACGAAAGGCAATATGACCAAAGACTAACACTGGTGACAACATGTTTGTATTATTAATCAGTATCTTCCTGGACTGCCAGGGAGGTTTACAAATTTGTATTCCACTGGTGATCTTGACCTTTGATAAATGATTATGACAATCCCTTATTAATGTAAACTAAACCTAGTTACAAATTCTGAGAAACTATTTTATTGCATTTCATATTAATAAACCTCGCCGTCAAGGTTAATGATACGCTAGAGGACAACCAATTTACCACAAATGTTGCAATAGTATTACATTTTGCTTTTAATATTTTTCTAAACAATAGCGTTTAATAAGCTAATAAATCCATTATTCATACATTAATAAATGCACAAGAATAAGACCACACTCTACGTGATTATTTAGTTTAATCTAATTGGGTATTCGTACTTCCCCTTTGTGTGGGGGGTTTAGTAGGGATGTTGTTTGTTTGCTGACATTAATCTATTAATAAACACATTGATAATTGTAATCATGTTGATGCTTGTACGTTTGCTTATGTTTCAGTTTAATTCGAAAATTATTAACTAAATAAAGGCATAGTAAGATTACTTTGCGGATTGAATAAACCGCATTTAGTTTGAAAAAAAAACCACAAAGACGAAACAAAATTTCATTCGAACCTAGCTTTATAGGGATAAGGGTACGAGGGTCGCTTTGGTACTAGGAAACTTAACGATATATATTATCTTAACTTGTGTTATTGCAAAAAGACCCACATTTACTGCTCTAGTTAATGTCGATAAAATACTAAACAAAGGCATTCACGATCGCCAGTTTTTCCTATCAAAAGAAATTGACTGGATAAATCTAGGTTACATAACAGTCAAAAGAACCTGAAAAAAGGCTTTGAAATTTTTTTAATTGTTATCTCTTTTCTATGTATGTTCATATCACATGTGCCATATGGCGTAAATCACATCTGTCTTTGATTTTTAATTGTTAATTTTTTTTTAAACTACAGTAGTCGGTTATCAATCTTATAAGCGTTACTAGCATTTTCCCGAAGAGTTTTCAGTCATCTTTTTTTTTAATTCATATATTTGTTATTCATTTATTTATTTATTTATTTTTCTTTTTTAATCTATACTCCTTTTTCATATGTTCACCAATTAATTCATTTATTTATCTATTTTACATCGCTTTTTTAATCAATGTAGTTAACATTTGTAGATAAAAAATGGTGTGGAGACAGTAGAGTGCCTCTCCGTGCTTCAGGTTTATGCTCTTATAATATACTAGATTATGGAGTGTGTGTTCGAGCGAGAAATTCTCTAGTTCATTACTTTAGGAATATTTATCAAAAAGTAGTATTTCAATATTCAGCCCCATTCTACTATTTAGTCAGCCGTCAATCGCTACCCTGATAAACCCTATCTTTTCGGGTAATTAATACAAATAGCGTTTGACATTTTTAGCCGAACAGATTTATCATTTTTATATAACTTAATTTAATGTATACTTAACATGTTCTTGGATTAATTTGCACTTCTCATAAGTGCAAATTGGAACCACACATTTTTTTGTCGTAGAATCATCAAATTTGGCAATAATGTACCTCTGGGGATAAATAACACAATACAAAAATAAATTTGATATGGCTCGCCCGGTTCGGCAACTGGAGCGAAAACAGTGACAAAATCCTGTAGGATATTTTTTTCTCCCATAGGATTTTTAAAAATCCTACAGGATTTTGAGAAATCCTATAGGATAAAGTCATAATCCCGTAGGATATTTTAAATATCCTATGGGATATATAAATCCTATCGGATTTATTTATCCTATAGGAAAATTTATCTCCTATGGGATTAAATTAATATCCTATGGGATTTAAAATCCTGTAGGATTTTCAAAAAAAGTGTTAAATCCGATAGGATTTTTTTTATCCTATAGGATTATCATGAAAGACTTTTTGACAGAAACTAATGTCCCTTAGGATATTTTTTTCTCCTAAGGGATTTATTTTGTCCTGTGGGATGTTTTTTCTCCCATGGGATATTTTTTTCTCCTACCGGATTTTTTTCTCTCCCTTAGGATAAATTTTGTCCTGTAAGATATTTTGTTTTCCCTTAGGATTAACTTTGTCCTATAGGATTATTTTTTCTCCCATAGGATTAAATTTTGATACGTTTTGTCATCTAAGATGGATTCGTCAGTTTTGTTGGTATCTTACAAACGTTAACAATTGTTGCTACATAGATATTGATCACTACGTAGCTACTACGATATTGAACTCAACCTTTGTATTTAGCCTAGCTGCTACATAGATATTGATACCAGGTATCAGTTCAATATCGTAGCAGCTACGTAGCGACTATGTAGCTGCTATCAAAATCTAAGTAATAACTAGTCTATAGCTACACGTTCAATAGTCAATATCTACGTAGCACTA
Organism: Mytilus galloprovincialis; assembly: GCF_965363235.1. Lineage (NCBI taxonomy): Eukaryota > Metazoa > Mollusca > Bivalvia > Mytilida > Mytilidae > Mytilus > Mytilus galloprovincialis. The sequence continues at coordinate 36,971,407 of NC_134844.1, read as the reverse complement.
CGTAGCTGCTACGATATTGAACGCGTCCCAGGGTTGGGTTCAATATCGTAGCAGCTACGTAGCGGCTACGTATCTGCTATCAATATTTATGTAACAACTAATCTATAGCTACACATTCAATAGTCAAAATCTACGTAGCACTTCGTAGCTGCTACGATATTGAACTCGACCCATCTACGTAACCGCTACGATATTGAACACGACCTTGGGTTGTGTTCAATATCTTATCGGCTATATAGGGCTATGTAGATTTATGACTTTTGAACGGGTGGCTAGCCTAGCTGCTACATAGATATTAATAGCAGCTAAGCTAGCTTCTCGTTCAATAGTCATAAATTTACGTCGCACTACGTAGCTGCTACGATATTGAACGAAACCCTGAAAAGGGTCGTTATAGTTTCAATAATTATCGAAACGGATACATGGAAATATTACTTTATAGGATTGTCAAATCTTGCCTTCGTATATGGTTTTCATGATATTAATTATTAATTATTAATGAGTCTGTTTAATAAATGTTGTTTGTTTTACGTCCTGTGGCAAATATTACATGTATGTTCATAACGAGAACACAATAGGTAGGCTTTTCATAGCAAATATAAAAGGTCGACTGAGAGAATGGACATGGAACTTGGAATGGTAATGCAAAATGAGGATATATTGAATAAAAAACAGAGCTGCCTCAATTAATTGTGCAAGAGTACCAAATGTGCAGAAGTCTTCCGTGCATGAAATCTATGCTTAAATCGACCATCGTTTTTCAAGTACAGTTTTTAATAATATCAACTGGTTAATTGCATTTTGATGGCTTAAATAAAAGGGAGACATCTTTTAGATTGGATTATTTATAGCACTTTAGTTTTTTTGGTATGATACTATATTTCAGATTTCTCTTGGTTATGTTTTTGCACTTAGTGCGGGAAATCGTGGGTTCAAATCCCGGCCTGGTCAATCCAAATACGTCAACATTTAAAATTGCTGTTTCTCCGCTAAGCAAGACTTTAGTGGAATTAATAATTTAATTACACCTCTCCTCCATTACATGATATATCTTTAAAAAAAGAATGGTATGCTCGAGTGGCTAAATGATGTCCAAATGCGGAGTGTTACCTTGTGAACTAGCACGTTAAAAATCTTTCTCGACACTATCAGTCTAGAACAGGGTTCATATTCAGTATAACATTTGGAACTTGAATTTGTCTCTGGACAGGTCTGGATATAAGGCATATTCAACGTTCATTATATATCTACTAAATCGTTAATAGATAGAGAAGTATTTTCCTTGTACTGATTTTTATTTCATGTACTTGGTTTGATTTCCACGAATTGATATTATAAAAATGGTATGGTTAAACTTTTCACAAAATATGTATGTGCCTTTTGTGATATTTTTAATGGCAGGTAATATGAAATTAGCTCCTTACTTTATTTATACATGGAACGTTTTTGTTTGGCTTGATAAGGTGTATAGGGATCTCTCTATAATAAAAAAAACCCCAAAAGACTGTAAAAAAACTTTCAATATCTTGATTGTCTGTGTTGTTGGGTTGTTGTCTCATCAATATTTACTCTTAATCCCTTTTTTCGAACCCAAAGGGTAGACTTGAGCACAGAAATATTGTCCACTCTTGACTTCATCAGCTCGACTTTCGACTTAACCTTGCTGAAAAAGTAAAGCCCCCCCCCCCCCCCCCCTATTCCTACCAACGTGAAAATTAGTTAACAGACTAAGATGGCCACTACGATGCTTTATGCTGTTGTTTTTTAATCGCTGCCTTTTGCAGCTATCATTCCCGGTTTTGGACAGTATAAAAAGTAGATGTGGTTCGATTGTGAATGAGACAACTTCAAACTATTGCTTTCCACCAAGGTCCACATGAAGCTGATGAACGCAAATTTTTATAAAAAAAAGAAGATGTGGTATGATTTCCAAAGAGACGAATGACATAGAAATTAACAACTATACATGTAGTTCACCTTACGGCTTCCCACAATGAGCAAAGCTTTTGTATCTAATTTTATTTTATATGATTAATGTATTGTCTTGTGTCGTTTCTTTTGTTTACTAGTATATTGAATGTCTCTGGTGGTATGAATCTTACTTCATAAAATGTAAAATTATACCCTTTTTCAATAATAGGCTACCGCAATAAAGATATAAGCTTAATAAAATAATTATTTCAGATTTTTACTCGTTCAGGAAATGTCATACGGGACAAGAATGAGTTTTAATGGCGAAAAATATTTTTTTAAACAAATGTGCATGTGTAAGCTGTTTTGTGATGTTCTATTCTATCAGGAGTTTCAGAAAAGGGGGAATAAAAACAATTATGCCAAAAAACAGTTTAACTTGCGAAGCTTTCTTTGGTATTCAATGTTACAAAAATAGTTATTCTTTTGTAGATTTAGAACTTTGAACACAATTAAAAAAATGTCTATTGAAATTGGTAGATGGCAAAATAGTTAAAGAGAACATTTTATTTATTATATATACTTTATTTAAAATTAGGTGAAATTGAGGACGAGTTTCATTATAAAGTTGAAACAAAACGAAAAGTGTACTTAACGTTTTTTGTAAATAGCTTCTCAAATATTGAATTGATTTTATCAAAACAAAAAGTATAAGATCAAAAATTAAATTTTCTATCAAGATTCTTTATTTCTTATAAAACCAAGTTTAATGGTACAAGGAACGATATTTTTACATATAATAACATACAGATTTTGCGCATGACAAGTTTGCACAAAACGAGCAACAAGAATGAGAGATTGGGGATCAACCTGGAGAACATACGTCTATATTGATATTTCTAATTAATTTACACAAATTTTTCAATACACGAATATTTTTTGAAATAAATAAAGTGCCGAATGCATATCTATACCACATCTTCCTATATTTCACACTCACACCACATCTTCCTATATCTATAACTTGCCTTGGGTATACTTTTTATGTCCCTATTCGTACAACTCCTGTGTTGTTATTTAGACGTACCGATCCACAATATCTGACACACATTTGCAAAACATTTGCAAAACAGGTCATTTGTAATATAAGCTGGAAAAATTTCATAGTTTTAGAATAAAGCGGAGCATCGCAATTGCGTTAAAAATTAATATTTAATTTCCTACCAAAAGATATTGGTTTTTGTTTTCAATTCTTTCTCAAATTTAGATATAGAGTTGACACTGCAATGTTTTGTATCAGGTTTATTCCACTCAGGAACTATAGAAGGAATAAACGATCCAGGTAAAGCTTGCAAAATGGAACCACAATTCAAAATTTGTGTGTTTACTTTGCCTTTGTTTTATTTTGTTTCTAAGGAAATTGCTATGTAAGCTTCTTTGTTTATTTAAAGAAGCCAATTTTGAGATACAAAGTGAGAAACAAAGCTTTTGCGATTTCATTTCCTTATTTACAACACTAGAGTTTACAGACTATCATTATACCTTGAGAGACATATGAGAGTATGTGGCGTCCGTGGGGTTCTTCAAATTCGATTACAGAAGTAATATAGAAAAACTCCAAGGGGTAAATACTATATTACGTTTTTAAAAGAGAATATAAATCATAACTGTCTTCTATGAACGATAACTTTAAAACTGATGTCAATGCTTTTTTTTTAACAATTCTTCTTTATTCAACAATTGAAGATGAATACCATTTTATTGTATAATGTAATAAGCAGTGATGTAAGAAATATAATTCACAATGTGCATGGGAGAACTAAATAATTTAGTTAACTTAATCATATGACTCTAAAGCCCGTTCTGTCATTATTAAGAGACGCTAAAGAACTGGACAACTGTGGAAATATAAGATTTTAAGATTTGGAAATAAATGAAATTGGTGTCACAAATGGTATGTCTGCTTGTATTTGATTTTTTTTTATAAATATATATGATGCTCTTATACACAATTATTAATGGTTGTTTTACTTCGCTTAGTTATAGCATTTAACAAATAACTCTTCGTATTCTTATTTTCGGCATCAAATAAAATTTATAATGGAATATTTTTTAAAAGACAAGGAAAATGAAAAAAAATATATACAACAAAAATAAGCAAAAGGAGATGTGGTATGGCTGTCAATGAAACACCTATCCACAAACGTTGAAATTGAAGTAGCTGTAAGAAATAAATAAGTCATATTTACAGTCTAAAAATGTGTTTAGCCGGGGCCTGAACATCAAATTACACATATCTATACTTGTAATGCATTTGTAAACAAGTTCGTACCCTAAATATGTTCCTCTCCTAAACATGTCGAGGAAAGTGTTTAACCCTATATGTATTTAACCTGACCACATGTTAAAGATAAACATGTTTGGTACTGCCTCTTATAAATAAGTGAAACATTCTCAGTAAATCACATCAGAACTTAGATCAGACTAAAACCTCACTTAAACTGAATATATTTGTTTTTGTAGAACAGGAGTTTAGTATCCCATAAAACATAAATCATTATATAGAGACCTAGGCAGCAAAGATAGTCATTAGAATCTTTTTGCATTTGCCTGTGTTCTATCCTTTTTAAAAACTTTGCGGTGAGGCATGGTTTCTGACATCAGAAAAAAAAGTGATGTATAGGCCACTGGACGTTAAGCAACCAAGTATTAAACCTCACCTTTCCGTGAAGTGTTTACAATTATTTGTATTTTTAAAATAAAAAAAAAAAAGGATAAACATTTCCAAAAACTGAAAATATTTGAGAAAACGCTATTACCTTAGAAGTAAAAAATTTACCAGACAGAATAAACACGGCAGAAACAAACAAACGAAAAAAAACCAAGCGAACAATTTGAAATACCATATACATGTTAAAATCGGTATATACAAGCGGATTATAAACGGGACAGGGTTGAGCGAACATGAATTTCTACTGATTACACTAAAGGTGGCAATCAACCGATTGAAGCACGTGTCGAGAAAATATTAGATAACTTTCTAATTAAAAATGACATAATTATAAAATTTGATTTTATGATTTTTTACAAAGTCTTTTTCTAGATGCCATATCCGTTGTGATAGTATCTTTCCATCAGGTCATTAGTGTACAATTTTGTTCTTAGTGCACTAAGGAGGTCCTTTGTAGTATTTCTACGAATCCCATGATTTACATGTATGCTGAGGGAAAAGTCGCACATGTTTTTATAAGTAGGACGAAATTCACAAAAATGTAATCAAAGTGTACACGTTGGGAAAAAGTCTGTGAGAAAGGTTTAAATAATATTTTTTTCTGCGAAATCATAACTTTGCTAGCCGTTAAGACGGAAAGATATCCCATACCGCAGATACCATTTAATGATAGACTTTGTAAATTTTGTAGTTCGAACTGTGTGGAAAACGAAATACATGTTTTAATGGTCTGTCTTTTATATACAGACTTCCGATATGAACTTTTTAAAACATCACGTGAACATATTAACTTTGACAGAATGAACACAGAGAAAAGATGTATTGCTCATATGAACTGTAAATACAAACAAAAGTTTTTAGCTCGTACAATAAATAGTTTTTTTATTAGAAGAAAAAAGTGTTTATGAAATTATGATTTACAAACAATATATCTTCAGTATTATTTTTGTCTTTCTTTGTGCATATTTGTTTCTTACATAAAGGTTACTGTGATGTGTTTCAAATAAAATCCCAAGTTTATATACCTTTATTTTCTTTTGCAAAGATAATTTCAATTGACAATTTTATTATAATATCCATCATCAGAATATTAGCATTTTAATAAAGATTTTATTCGTTTATTTTGTTACTTATATCAGGGACATATAATACATATGTATTATATGTCTCTGCTTATATCAAATGTGGATATTATTTTAATTTCATCAAAGATTTTCTAAACAAATCCTGGATTTCATTGATAAAGATGTGTGTGTAACTATACAAATCCTTGTTGTAACTAATTCATAATTGTATATATTTTAATTAATTTTATTGTAAATTTAGTGTCTCGTAATTTTATGAAGGCTGGCTATCGATCTTTGTTTTAACTGTAAGACCAATGTGCGACACTATAATGAAATAATCATTATATTCATCTTTTATATTTAATCTCAATTACCAGATTAAAATTTCACACCTAATTGAACATTACAGATGTACGCTGACCACTATGTGTGTATACCAAGAAACTGCTAGGTGTGAAAATAAGATGTGTCAATTGTATGAGGACCTGTACGGGGGTCCTTTATTCTATAATTGTTCAGTCTTTTTCTGTGTTCTTTATATATATAAGCACTTCGTCATTCTCTATTCCTTATCTTTTTCTCTATGTTTCTGTAGTCATTATTTATTTTCCTTAATTCGGCACTTTTAACCCATTATTCACTATTCATCGACCCCATCCTGACCCTCTTTTTTAATGAACCGTTAGCAAATACGTCTCGAAGGTGGCAGCATACATCACAGTCCACGACATTATAAACTAGTAAGGCACACATACTGCTGGTGATCAACCTTTGATTTATAAACTAGAATAAATATACTAAAAAAATTTAAAGACAATATATATTTTTTACAATTTCGTTCGTCCGTTTTTTATCGACAAATGGTTCAGTTTTTTTCGCAGTTTTAAGTAACGTTATAATATATATATTTTATAGAATAGCTTAAAAGCAGATACATATCTTTATTTCGTGTCAAACCATTTCTTGGAACTTGTGAAGCTTTTCATGATAAATGGAATATTTTTTTTCCCGATTGACCTATTGTTATCCATAATTTGTTTTATAAACCAATTGAAATACCAAACACATGACGAAAAAAACAGTCGCCGAAAAAACATATTCATAGTCAAACTGTTTGTACACACGTGCGTGATTAGCGGTCCATGGTTGAATGATCATGAATTTCAATCGATTACACAGATTGCAATCAATATTGAACGTGGCATGTGTCGATAAAACATTAAATTTTGTAATTCTTAAAGATGTTATTAATATAAAATATTGAATTATTTATTTTGAAATAGTTTACTTCTATAATTCATTCCCTAGTGCCAATTATATCATATCGTCTGGTCCCTTGTACTTGCATCACTTTTTAGTCTATTAAAATTGTCATAAGAATCTTTCGACAATTTCGATCACACAGATGAAGCTTTAAAAAGTTGAAAAATATTTTCACGAGTCCAACAGTTGACGTGCTTTCTTTATCATGTTTAAGCATGCGAATTTATGCAAATGTATTCTTAAAAAATCTAAGAGACACAGAAAACGTAATACTACTAGTATACGAAATCATTCAATTTTGCATAAAGATGATAACTCTAACTTTAAAAAAAAAATACGTTCAGAAATATGAAAAGGAAAAGATGGTCTTTTTTCTTGACCAAAATACAAAACTAGTAAACGGTGAATGTATATGTACTACTGTAGACTTTGTTATGATGACCTTTAACTTAATAAATATTTATTTTTTATTATTTCAATCAACAGGTATACCTTAATTAAATTTTTTCCGGAATAGTAATTTCTTTTTCTGGAAAAGTAATACCAATTTGCGGAAACGTAAAAACGCCGCTACTTATTTCGGAAAAGTAATGCACGAAAATGCGGAAACGTGAAATTGGACTTTTGGAAAAAAAAATAACTACTAAAGGACATGTTAGCGCCGACATGAGTTGTAAGAAAAGATTTCCAAAACAACCATATCATTAAGAAGGAATGTTTACATGCTATACTCTCGTACTAGTATTACAGGGTTCTTGTGGCGTTCACCTTAGACACACATCTTTTTAACGATGTTTAACAAAAAAATCCCTATTTAGCGGACAAGCAATTTTTTTTTCTGTTATTGAATATCGAGAAAGAAAATAAATCCCGAAATTAATTTGGAACTTTGGTACTCAATAGTTTCCCATCAAAATATTCACAATTAGCGTTCGTCCAGTGGCATACATAACAATCTTATTTCTATATGCAATCAACAATGAGCAAAACCCTAACCTTGTAGTCATTTATAAAAGACCCGAAATGATAAATGTAAAAACAATTCAAACGAGAAAACTAACGGCCTGATTTATGTAAAAAAATTTAAAAATTCCTTGATAACCTGAATTTTCTTAATTATTTGCCTACAATATATAAGTCACTGTTTAAGAAAAATAAAAAAAAAAATTCTGGGACTATTATATTAACGTTAGTATTATAGTCCAAGAATTAAAGTGTTGATAAAATAAGAGCCTCACATTTGAAAGTTTTAAAACATTTCGAAGATAAAAAAAAAAAAGTAAAAAAATATACATGTTTAACCCCGCCGCAATTTTGCGCCTGTCCCAAGTCAGGAGCCTCTGGCCTTTGTTAGTCTTGTATGATTTTAAATTTTAGTTTCTTGTGTATAATTCGGAGTTTAGTATGACGTCCATTATCACTGTACTATTATGCATATTTTAGGGGCCAGCTGAGGGACGCCTACGGGTGCGGGAATTCTCGCTGCATTGGAGACCCGTTGGTTGCCTTCGGCTGTTGTTTGCTCTATGGTCGGGTGGTTGTCGCTTTGACATATTCACCATTTCCTTTCTCAATTTTAAATTTTACAAAACAGACTTTTTCGTTCATTTTGTAACATGAATGAGGCAGTAAGTTTTCTCGACTGAATTGTTTTACATTGTCATTTCGGGGCCTTGTAAAACAGACTATGCGGTATGGACTTTGCTCATTGTTGAAGGCTGTACAGTGACCTATAGTTGTTTATTTTTTGTGACAATTTGGTCTCTTGTGAAATGTGGTCTCATTGGCAATATAAATCTGTGATTTTACTATGTCCACAACTTCGATGAACCAAAGCAAGTTAAACATCGACCTGTATCTAAATCAAATTGGTTCTCTTCTTCTTCTTCGTCTTCTTCTTTTGGTATACAATAGTCTATCGACATTTTTTGGGTATTATTTATATTTTTATTTTACACCAGAAATGTTATTTCTAAACAAGCGTATGAGTTTAGTTATGACAAGTAAGACAGAGTTGTATATTATAAAAAAAAAAAAAATATTCTATATTCTATTATACATCTGATAGTTCAAAATGGAAAGTTATAAGTTATCGGCCGTGTACACTGAATATTACCTGCAGAAGTGAAACGATGCATGAACTTGCAAGTCCGACAAGAAATCGCTTGAATACCTGGAAGTGTCACCTCACACCCCTTACAATACCTTTGGAAGTAATACCTTAAGCCATGCTGGTGATCAGATGAGGGAAGATCAGAATTTATTTGAAAAAAGTTTATTACTTTAAAGAATTATGAACAAATTATATTTTCGAAAACAATTTTCACGGAACACTTATTCATGATTTCAACTTTGACTCTTTACTTAATTCCAATATTAACAGTTTAAAAACAACAGACCATGGTAATTTAAAAAAAATGCAAAAATTTTCCGTATAAAGTTAGTTAGTCGAATAAAACAACAGTACGATTGACAAGATATCGACACGCAATTACGACTACATCCTTATTCTTTCAAAAAGAGATTCCCAGGCAACCTCAGAATATAAAGTTTCAGGTTTTGTAAATATTAGTAGACCTGTTACTATTCTTGCGGCCTCTAATTGCAAATTTTCTAATTTCAAAGGATCAGTGTTGAAGGCTGTTCTTTGACCTATTCAATTTTTAAATAAAATATGTTTAAACTAAACGCAGCCTTGGCTATAAAAAGCCTCAAATGTTGAAGGCTATTCTTTGACCTATTAAATTTTTAATAGTCTTCAAATTTCAACAAAATTCCGCGTAAGGGACAACAACTTGGAAATGGAGATAGGTTTTTATAAAAAAAAAAAATCAAAGAGAACACAGAGTGTGTAAAGTTTTAAAATTTTTGATGGATACGAACATTTTTCTCCATTGCCAAATCAACTGTAATATTAGCACTCATACCACTAATTATATTTATATCTATTTTCAGCATAGAATATCTCAGTTTGTTATTGTCGACATTTCTATTACATTTTCTTGATAAAACTTTTTAATACATGTATAAACATTTTAACAAGCTCACCATATTCTAATTTAAGAGTTGGCGCCCATCAAAGCCATGCACACGAAAATATTTATAGGAAGAGAAATAAAACAAAAGCAAAATGATTTGTCCTTTTAATCTCTGAAATTATCGGCAATAATGATTTTTTTTTAAAGTTTTAGTTACGAATGATATTCTTGGTGTGTCTAAACACTGCTAAGGAGTCCTTAGTGCACTAAGGACTGATAACATGCCACTAAGAACTAGATGGAGAGCTGTTACATGCAATTTCTTTTCATATTACGGTAGAAATTGATATTTAATGCATAAATTTCAAATTTTATAGAAAAATAATCATAAATTAAGGAGATATTCAACATTATTTAGACACGTGCCTGTTTTTCTTTGATATGCCGAAAATCCATGAACCGTTTGACACGTGTCAAATTACATATCAATTGATTACACGGGAATCCTTTTGGTAAAGTTGGATACTAATAAATGAATTGTTGTTGAAATTTTATCAACAAAAAAATCTGAATGAAGAAGTATTTTCTCAAGTGTATATTTCTTGTAAATAATAAATTTGTCACCAGAGAAATATATCTAATGTCGGATTTTTATTTGATGTTCATATTAATAAGTGACTGAAATACAAATTTTTATAGATATTTAATTCACATTTATATATATATTTTTTTTAAAGTACGTGTTGAAGTTTGGATAACCGGCAGATGCTTGTTGCGTTTTCATTAAATTCATCTTGTTATTGGGCAGCTGTGATAAGCCCGGTAGTACCGAAAAATTAATCTAATATTTCGTAGCGTTCTTTGTCTCTTGAACCAATTTTATTTTTCAGGTGATCGGACACATTATCTATAATGTGTTTTGTACCCGTATCTCTATTCTGTTTATTTTTTCTTGCAAGCGTGCTTTCATGTGGTGACAGGTGACGACGGACATGCGTTTGAACAATAGACTGGTTTGGAGCTGGAACACTTTAGTTTGTTTCTTATGGTGCACTGTTCAAAATTTATTTTCATCGATGAAGACATTTTAAGAAATGTATAACTGGACAAAACGAAACCAATAAGATAATGCATTTTTACTACATGCAACACACTAAGTTCATATATGACCCGTTTGAGTAATATATTTCGGGCCTTCAACAGTGAGTAAAGCGCATAGCACATAGTCATTATTTCATAAATTCACAGTGTAGATACTATTCTGTACGCTATCCGGAAGTCGCGATTTTCGAAGCGAGGATTTCAAACTGGCTAACAGAACGGTTTTGTTTTGGTGCTTTTTCTCATCATTTGTTTACTCCTATATCTATAAAGTGCTTTGCACATCTTAAATGTATGTATAACATCATAAATATGAGTAACTGTAACAAAAACATGCAGTAGAATATAAAATATTCGCGTGCATCACACCAACTTCATAGAAAAAAGTGAAATCGATTGACAATTTTGCTCTCGTAGTACAAAGCAGATAATCTTTTATTGCGAATATTTGCATCAGTTTACAGTAAAATATATACTGTTTCAATATTCCTACCGTATTTAAGTAGAATGTTCGTATTTCAAATAAAAAAATATGCTTTCCTTGAGGAACTCAAAATAAATTACTGTACGATCAGTCTAAAACTGACTGTATTCTAGTAGCGATTTCAGATTTTTTGTCTGTATGACCAGTCGTGATTTTGAAGAAAAAAACAACAACAAATGGAAGTTTTTAACGACCTTGACTGAAAAACAACGGCAATTTGAAGGTATAAACGTGTCTATGTGATATTATGATTGTGTCCATGGAACTATAACGTGTAATTTCTTTCATCAGACAATACAAATATATTTCTGATGATTTTTGTAGACGGCAAATTAATTTTTGTTCCGTCAGTCTTACTTAAAATCAAATGCCTAAAAAGCAATACATGATTCGCTTGTGGACTGTATTAGTGTGTCGTTGCAGTTATCTGTTTAACTATTACATTTTTAAAGACTATTTACACCGTCTACCGTTGATCAATTGGTGATTACATACATCACGCCTGTCTCTTTTAAAATGACAAAAAATAGATAGAGAAAGCTTTGTTAAAAAACTTTAGGTATTGAGGAAAGAATTAACGAAATTATACCCCGCCACTTCTATAGTCCATGTTTTGGAAAAAAATAAACCACCAGAAAAACTAAATTATAGGTGCACAGGGGCATCATTTAAGAACGAATATGAGAAAGTTTTATTAATACTAGTATATGGTAAGTTTTTGAAAGTTGCGTATAGTAAGCGGGTACCACCCAATAAGGTAATGGAAAAGTCCATATCATGGAAATAAAAAACTGATGATTTTTCGAAAAACCAAAATAAGAGGTACACAATTGAATTAAATGATAAGGAATCTGAAAAAAAAAGATTCATTAAGTTATGACAAGTGTCTGAAGGAAGTTGTGGATATAAAATAGGTACGCCCAATATAAGGTTATGACAAAGTCCGTATTTACGATAGAGAAACATCAAAAATATTTTTACAAAATATTCGAAATAGAAGGTCCATACATACATTAATAGATTACAAATGGAGCAATTTTAGAAAAGTTTAACAATTGGTTTTGGAGGTCACGGTTGGAAATATCTGATGGGAGCCCCCATATAATGCAATATTCAAGTCCGTATCTTATATAAAGAGACCCCATAAAATATTCTTAATAAAATCAGAAATACATTCCTTTTTTATATAAATAAGGCCGTTAATTTTCTCGTTTGAATTGTTTTACATTGTCATTTCGGGGCTTTTTATAGCCGACTCTGTGGTATTGGCTTTGCTTATTGTTGAAGGCCATACATTTGTTAATATCTGTGTCATTTTGATCTCTTGTGAACGGTTGTCTCATTGGCAATCATACCGCATCTTCTTTTTTATATTTTTTATATTTATGATACGGAATCCGAGAAAAAAATAATCAATAGTTATACCAGTGACGGATTCAAGAAAATTGGGATCCGGCGGTTTGAAACTCTTTTTTTTTTAACTTTCAATGCATTTGTATGGGAACATATATTTGGAATCCTCTTTTCTCCTGGATTGGACCCCCTCTCCATTTAAAAATGTCTGGAAACACCAATGTATATTAAGTGGTGTATGTGGAGATGCGCTTGCAAAACCGGCGAAACATGTTGTACCGGTCCAACGGACGAACGGAAAGACGGACTTCATTATCACTATAAACCATCGCCTCACAAAGTGGTGTAAAATTGAGTGTGAAAGAGACAGATCTACATCCAAAACAAAGTGAAGGAACTGTGATCAATTATAGGCTACAGTACGGCCTCGAATGTTTGTAAATTCATGCATTTTTATATAGTAACTATTAAATCTGTGTGTTTGTACAATTTTAAGTAAAACGGAGGACATTTCTGAAACTTCTATAAACAAACAAACCTTTTTCTTATTTCAGCCACATTCAAACATCCTTATACTTAATGTAGTAAGTCGAGTACACCCTATCAAGCTAAAACATGTTTGAAAAGTTTACAGGATGTGAATTTATTAAAATATATTTGTGTTATTTAGAAAAATGCCATCTTCTAATGTATCGTAAATAACTTTGAAATCACTACTAGAATACAGTGAAATAACGACTGATCATACAGTTTCAAAATATACAAGCGAGACTGATCGTACAGTGAGAAATTCAAACAAGTGTAATTTTCTTATTTCTGGCTTCAAAGATCTGGCTGAAACTTTTACCACCACTTAAAATACACTTTATCTAGTAAATTAAGTCTGGATTTTACGTTAATTTGTACAGTAAGAGTGCAGAAAGATTGTTTTTAGGTTCACCAACTGATTTTCCTTAGTGATGCACTTGAAAATCTCTTAATTAAGGCAAAGATACGAATAATGAATGTGCTAAATTTAATTATAAACCATTTGTGAGTATCGATGTCAGCTGAATTAATCATTAAGCAATGTACAGATGAACATCTTACCGTTTAATATAGTATATCCGACAAATTTAAAATGTGATCCAAAAAGTTCTCGCTTCGAAAATCGCGACTTCCGGAAAGCGTACAGAATAGTATCTACACTGTGAAATTATTTCGTACGATATGTTAAGCAGACAATTTGTTAAAAACAATACAAATCGGATTTCCTTCTGACATACTTGCCACAGGCATTTGTTTTAGAAAAAAATTTCCTATATACCTTTTCTGAGACAAGTGCCTGTGATACTTGTTCTTCTTTAAGAAAAGTAGATTTAAAGAAATTATAGTTGAAAATATTTCTGTCGGCTTTTTCTTTTTTTCGCGTGATATATTTACTAATAGGTTTAAATATTCTGATTTTATTGCATTACAAAAAATAATTATTTACACATCATGTGGTAAAGGCATATTTTCAAGGCATTCATACGAAGCATTCTCTTTCTCTGTCAGAATTATATCTTTAGCTCTATATACTGAAAAAAAATTCGTGAATACTGTACTAAAAAGTGTGGAACATTTTTAAAACATTTGTCTCTTTTATATATTTGAAAATGAAACTTAATCTGACTGAAAATCGGGAAATGATTTTTTTAACTTCTTTTACTTTTAGAAGAATAATAAAATGTCGAAATATACAAACAAATAAGTACCGTATGAAGCCTTTGTAAACAAATATCAAGCTGGTTGAAAACTAGTGGTTTGGATAAACCCCAAGAACAACACATAATTTTCTCTCTCTCAATTCCATCGTATTGTTTTAGTGAAACCATTTGTATATATACACGCATCTTTGTCGAAATTAAAATAAAAACAAAACACTTATCAATATATATATTTATTTTGTCTTCATATCTTTTACATAACAAGCTGACCACACTCTAACTTATTAGTCATTTAGTAGGCGCACATCAAAGTCGTGCACCTGTGGCAAATAACTTTGTCGGGAAAGAAGTAAAACAAAAACAAAATTATTTGTTCTGTAATCATTTTTCATAAGAACAACACATTTAATTATAAATATTAAGCATACATTTTTTTAGATACAATTGTTTATTACCTAAAGCCTCGGTCACACCTTACCGGATAGCTCGAACGGACGCCTAACGGATAAAAAAAAGTTATCCGTTGACAAAATTTTTATCCGTTGGGAGTCCGTTGGTTTACTAACGGACATGTTACGAATGACTAACGGACACACAACGGACATTGAACGTACATGAAACGGATACGTACCGGACAGAACGGACGTCGAACGTACATCCAACGGACGAGTACCGGATAAAACGGACACCTAACGGAAGCGTAACGGATCGATAAAACGGATGAACAAAATAATCTGAAAATTAAAGGCAATAAACCATCTAAAAATTTAAGGCAATAAACCATCTGAAAATTAAAAGCAATAAACCATCTGAAAATTAAAGGCAATAAACCACATACACGTGACCTTAAAATGATTGTATCTAGTACATGTATATATGTTATAATATTTGCTTCTGGGAAAGTGTGGTCAGTAGGACAGGTATCAAGGTCACACGTACCAAACAAATAGAACAATTTATCCGATTCTTTTTTACGTTTTTACACACGAGGGTCACTTTAGTTAACAGGTTTAGTTGATTTTATTTTGTATTGCGTCTTGTTTAGCATATGTGTGCAAATATAGAGCTACTCTGATTAAAAAAAAATCAAGGTAGAAGCAGTGTGGTAATTCAGTCTTATAGAGTTTAAGTTGATTTTCTGAATTTGTTTATATTATGTACCTCTGGTATGAAAACGGATAATGTGTTATACGGAACTCTTCATCCGTACTGCATGCTACGATATTTGCTCCAGAAGCAAGGTGTCTAAGTGTAATTGCTAACTTGAGTCCTGGTTCCAGTGGATTTCTGTAAAAGGTATTCTGCTTGGCTATGCGAGGTCCAACTTGCAATATCTCGTCGAACATCTCTGTGGGCATTCGAAGGAAGTGTACAAAGGACTGCCGATCCTCCCACCTAAGTTCGGTCATGAGTTGGTCATATAGACCAAAACTGCATCGTCTTTCAGGACTAAGCCATGGTCGTGTCCACCATCTCCTTTGTCTTCTCCTTCTTCTCCTTTCGACAGCTATAAGGTTTATATTTGCTACATTTAAGTTGAGTCTGGCCTGAATAAGAGCTGTTTGGTAGCGAAGACGTGCTCTTACTCCAAGATCCATCACGAATAATAAATATTCATGACACTCAAGAAAATCTGACATACCAATTATTGGCATTTCTAACGCGAAATTTCAATTGGCATTTGTCCGTTTTACATCCGGTAGGCATCCGTTTTATCCGTTATCCTTCCGTTAATGTCCGTTTCACATCCGTTTTATCCGTTAGGCGTCCGTTAGGCGTCCGGTAGACGTCCGTTGGTGAATTGGTCTACCGGATCTCCAACGGATGCATAACGGACACGTAACGGATACAAAACGGACGAGTACCGTACAAAACGGACGCCTAACGGACGCCTAACGGACGTTCAACGGACATTTTATCCGTTGGACGTCCGTTCAAAGTTTTGAACATGCTCAAAATTTTCCACCGGACAGAACGGACGTCAACGGATAAAACGGACGCTTAACGGACATGCAACGGATATGGACGGACGCCTAACGGATAAGAACGGACGTCTAACGGACATGAACGGATTGAAAAAAAGTTATCCGTTAGGCGTCCGTTCGGGCTATCCGGTAAGGTGTGACCGAGGCTTAAAATAAAAAGATTATGATTGTTTAATGAATTGTTTTGTCATTTGGCACGTGTCAAACGGTTCATTGATTTTCGGCATATCAAAGAAAAACGGGCACGTGCCTAAATAATGTTGAATATCTTGTTTATTTATGATTATTTTTCTATAAAATTTGAAATTTATGCATGAAATATCAATCTCTAACATAATATGTAAAAATAATACACACAACAGCACTCCTTCTAGTCCTTAGTGGCATTGTATAGTTCTTAGTGCACTGAGGAGTCCTTAGCAGTGTTTAGACGTACCGTGATATTCTAGCCTAACGTGTTGATGTGTCTGTTGTCAGAGATGCACATAGACCTAGGTGAACAATATTGTCTTTAGTTACATCTAGTGTTTAGTTCCATAAAATTTCAGTTATTATCAAATTTTGTTGAAGAATTTATTGGTGAAAGTTAATGTAAATGTTCAGTTGCAAATACTACATGCATATTGAGGACACAATAGAAGAAGTATGGTTACTGGCAAATCTATCCAGGCATCTCCACAATAAAAATATCTTCACGGAAAGCAAGCTATACTAAATAAAAAAATAAAAAACACTTATGTACGATTTTCAAAGTTGTTTAAGTAATTGTAGTGTATTGGATATACCCGTTGGACGCATGTTTCTGTCTTGTCATTACTTTCAATGAAAAGCTGGTGGTATTCTTAGCCCCAACACCATGTGTTGTTTTAAAATTGCTTCTGATTTTATTCACAGTTTTTGTTCGGATGGTGTCACAGTCATGTCTCAGTACCCAACAAGTCGGTTGAGTACAGGAACCCTGATGAGTTCAAAATGATGAGTCCTCTATGCAGAAAGAAAATTCCGCACATAGAGGCGGGCCTCTTTTGGTCACTAAACAATAATGAATAATAGTTCAGAGAAATGGTTGCTACACTAAACACTAAAATGCACTTTGGAACTTAAATTGAAAAAAAACACATGAGATTACCAAAGGATAAAGGTTTCTGCTTTGAGACAGGCGATGGATGTATACTCATGACTTTTGATATCTCAACCGGCCCCTATTCCTTTAGCAAATGAGGAATAAACAACCACAATGCATTAAACAAGAGAAAACTCGATTTAAAAGAAGCCAGAGTCAAATGTAGAAATAGGTAACAGAAGAAACTACGCAAATGGCAATAATAAACATAAAATAACAAACGGACCAGTAGCAGTAACTCAATGCAAGCTCCATGTTTGAAGTACACTTATCGGTAATTTGTGTCATTGGTAGAAAAATTAACAATTCTTAAACAATAATATCTGGGAATATTTGGTCTGCTCCAATAAAATAATATCCTTACCTACTACAAAAACATATAAAACTATTCTCTGTTCTTTGGTTGAGTTCACAAATAGATTTTTCTCTAAGATATTTCATTCTCCCATAGGATATTTGTTTCTCCTATAGGATATTTATTTCTCCTATAGGATATTTCTTTCTCCCATAGGATTTTTTTCTCTCTTATGAGTTGCTTTGATCTGCCATAGGATTTTTAATCTCCCTTAGGATTTTTAATCTCCCTTAGGATTTATTTATTACCCTTAGGATTTATTTATTACCCTTAGGATTCTTTTTTTATCCCACAGGATATTTTTTCTGTTATGAAATCCCTTAGGATATTTATTAATCCTATCGGATATTTTTAATCCCATGGGATTATTTTATTAGACTAATATCCTGTAGGATAAAAAATATCCTATAGGAAATGCTTTTATTTTTCCTAAGGGATTTTTTTAATCCTAAGGGCGAAACTATATCCTATAGGATATTTTTATTCTCCTAAGGGATTATAAATCCCTTAGGATTTAAATATCCTGTAGGATATAAAAAATATCCTATAGGATTATGACTTTATCCTATAGGATTTCTCAAAATCCTGTAGGATTTTTAAAAATCCTATGGGAGAAAAAAATATCCTACAGGATTTTGTCACTATTTTCACTCCAGTTGCCGAACCGGGCGAGCCACACCAATTTTTTTTTTTGTATTATGTTATTTATCCCCAGAGGTACATTATTGCCAAATTTGATGATTCTACGACAAAAAAAAGTGTGGTTCCAATTTGCACTTATGAGAAGTGCAAATTAATCCAAGAACATGTTACTGGTTCATATTCTAGACGCCATGCTTTGCTCCTTTATAATATAATTCACAAACAAAAAACAAATATGAAGCTTAGAAATGGAAAAATATTAAATACTAAACTCGTTCAAAGGGTATCTACACGTCTCAATCTTCAAAATCGGTTATCTAAAAATACTACCATCGCTAACATTTTTAACAACAAAAATCGTGGTTATCCTTCTACCGATAAGTGTCATGCCAAAAAATGACTTGCACGTCCCTGTCTTTCCACCAACAATACGGTAAGGTCTACGTTTAATGGCCGCACATTTTCTTTAAATTTTGAAACTGATATAACTTGAAAAACAAACAGTATTATTTATTTACTAACATGAAACAAACCGGGATGTCGTATTCAGTACGTAGGTGAAACTGGACGATATTTATCTAAACGCACTCAATAACATCTGTATCGTTTTAAAAGACCCAATAAATTCAAAAGTATCATTTATCAACACCTTAAGAAGCACAATCATCCTATTAAATATTTAGCAGTTCAACCTTTAGAAGTAGTAAATAAGCAGCCTGGTGAATCTCATTCAAAGGTTGTACGATCACGGAAAATAATTGAATTAAATTGGATTAAAAAAATACAGACAGTCTATCCTCTCGGTCTTAATGATGATATCATGGGAATTGGTAATATATCAAGAACCGATTCCGTTAACATTTTGGATATAGTTTCTAAACCTGTTCGTAAAAACCGTTCTCATGGTCGTAGAAAAAATCGCAATCAAAGAAAATTTCGGACCGCCTTACAAGCAGAACCAAATACAATGAAAGTTCCAACTATGTATTGGCTTCCGAAGCTACACAAAACACCTTACAAATATAGATTTATTTCGTCTTCAAGTCATTGTTCCACTACTAAATTGTCTATTCTTCTTACCAGTACACTTGGTACAATCAAAAACCTGATAATAAATTGTTCAAACAAGGCCTCCAAAAAAAAATGAAATTAATTACATTTGGAGTGGCAAGAACTCGTTGGAAGTACTTGATAAATTGCATGCTTATATTGGTGATTTTGAATCTGTTCAAAGTTTTGATTTTTCTACCCTGTATACCACATTGCCTCACATGTGACCACTGCCCTTTCCTCGATCTTGAAATCTATATCACTTACGGAAAGCTTAATACTAAAATTTATGATAAAAGAGATGATTTTTCATTTCCTATCGTTAATTATCCATTTTTAGATTATGACGTTCCCTTGTCTCAACTTGTACGATTCGCTCGTGTATGTAACAATTTTTTAGATTTTAACGAGAGAAATTTATGTATTACTGAAAAAAGATTACATCAGGGTTTTCGATATCACAGACTAGTCAAAACATTTACTAAATTTTATCATCGGTATAAGGACATCATTCGTAAATATAGCTCAACATGCAGACTTCTTATACGTTCAGGTATTTCACATCCAATTTTTTATGGAAATATTCTTTATAAAGCACAAAAATGTCAGTATGCACCTCAGAAACTAACAAAACCTTTAAATAGACTCATTAAGAAGGGATATAGTTACAATACTGTCAGGTCATTAAAGATTGCATATTTTGGCGTTAATATTGATTCACTTATAGGGTCTTTGCATCGGAACTAAACACATTTATTTAAAAAAAAAGTTGTTGGCATGTAACACAGGTTATGTTCTTCTCATATATGATATGATGGTATGATACTAAATCCCTAACGGGAAGGGTTGTGCATGATATTTGTATGATGAAATCATAATCTTTCAATCAGTTTAATTGCAGTCTGGAGCTGGCATGTCAGTTAACTGCTAGTAGTCTGTAGTTATTTATGTATTATTGTCATTTTGATAATTTTCTTTGGTTACATCTTCTGACATCAGACTCGGACTTCTCTTGAACTGAATTTTAAATGTGCGTATTGTTATGCGTTTACTTTTCTACATTGGCTAGAGGTATGGGAAGGGTTGAGATCTCATAAACATGTTTAACCCCGCCGCATTTTTGCGCCTGTCCCAAGTCAGATGCCTCTGGCCTTTGTTAGTCTTGTATTATTTTAATTTTAGTTTCTTGTGTACAATTTGGAGTTTAGTATGGCGTTCATTATCACTGAACTAGTATATATTTGTTAAGGGGCCAGCTGAAGGACTCCTCCGGATGCGGGAATTTCTCGCTACATTGAAGACCTGTTGGTGACCTTCTGTTGTTTTTTCTATGGTCGGGTTGTTGTCTCTTTGACACATTCCCCATTTCCATTCTCAATTTTATTGAATAAAAGGAATGTCGGGCTTTCAATAAATAATTAAACCAACAATATATTTAGGTTCTTTTGCAAAATCTAACTTTTAGAAGAGTACGAGATGTGGTCTGAAGTGAACAAAAACTGCTTAGATATTACGGCGCATGTGATTTCAATAGGAAAAAAAACCCTTTTGAACACCTTCATTTTTATATATGCCTATGCTTATTCCATGATTAAGAGTTTCAATTGAATAGAGAACTATACCTCATCGTCAGGAAATAACGTGAACCAGATATATTATTTGGTGGTTTTGCCAGTAATCCAACGTGAAAAAAACCAAAATGCCGGATTACAAAAAAAAAAGCATATCAAAAGTTGATTTTTATAATATCGGTCAATCTGTTCAAAGTATCATTTTCATCATAGGTGTGATTAATTTACAAATAACCTAATTTACCAGTTGTTTTTAAATATCGAATATCGTCATACAAGGCATCCATTGCTTAGTCAATATACAGACTCTAAGCATTGTGTTAATATCAGTTAATGGATTTTAAAGTATTTAGTCATGATCTCAGGCGCATTTTAAATAAATATCAAAGAAATAACACGACGGGTGCCGTATACGGTACAGGAAATGCTTACCCTTCCGGAGCACCTGATTTCACTGCCGGTTTTTAGTGGAGTTCTTGTTTTTTATTTATTATTTGTAACTGTTGATGTAAATGTCTTTTGGTTTTATGAGTCTTTGTTTACTCCTTGGTTCTGATTGTTATTGTCTTTTTAAAAAAAATCAAGACCTCTAAGACTACCAGTTGGTCTAAGATGTTTGAACGCATCCAATAAGTAAGGATTTTATATAGCGACATACGACTTTAGAATTTTCAGAAGGTTGCCAAAAACTAGGTTTTGTTTTCTTTAACTGAACTATCCTGACTATTACTAGTACACATATTGCCATGAAGTCTTTTGTTCCTTGACTTAACTTTCAACATTGATACTAAAACAAAGATCGCCATAAAGTATTTTGTTCTTTGGTTGAACTATCCAAATTGATACTAGTACAACGATGACCATACCATCTTTTGTTCTTTGACTGAACTTTCCAGAAAAGAACTAGCACAAAGATCGCCTTTAGGTTTTTTGTTCTTTCACTGAACGTTCGATATTAGTACCAGTGTAACAATCGCTATTATGTCTTTTATTCGTTTACTATACTTTCCAGACAAGAAAAAGTATAGAGATCGCCATTAGATCCTTTGTTCTTTGACTGAATTATTCAGATTGGTACTAGTACAAAGATCGCCATTATGTCTTTTGTTCATGGACTAAACTTACCAGATTGGAACTAGTACAAAGATCACCATTATGTATTTTGTTCTTTGAACTTTCCAGAGTGATACTTTTACTGAGATCCCCATCATGTCTTTTCTTCTTTGGCTAAACCATTCAGATAAGTACTAGTACTAGTAAGATCATCATGAGGACTCTTGTTCTGTGACTAGACTATCCAGATTGATATTAGTACAAAGATCGCATTTAAATCTTGTTATTTGACTTAACATTCCAGATAAGTACTATTACAAAGATCTCCATTACGTTTTTTGTTCTTTGACTGAACTTTCATTATAGATTGTAGTACAACAATGATCGCAATTAGGTCTTTTGTTCTTTGACCAAACTTCCCAGAGTGATACTTGTACTGACATCCTAATTAGGTCTTTTTTCTTTGGCTGAACAATCCAGATAAGTACTAGTACTTATAAGATCACCATGAGGTCTTTTATTCTGTGACTAGACTATCCAGATTGATATCAGTACAAAGATCGCTATTAGATCTTTTATTATTTTGGACTGAACATTCCAAATAAGTACTAGTACAAAGATCGACATTAGGTCTTTTGTTCTTTGACTGAAATTACTAGTATAAATCCTTTGTTTGATAGACTTGTCCTTGACATAATCATTTAATGTCTCCTTAGATAAAACAGTCGTTTACCTACGTGATTTACGAGGAAGCTTAGCCAGCACTTTTAACAAATCAATTAAGTCATGCAGTACACTATTACTGATGGAAAACCAATGTTCTATGATTATGATTATTGAAAATTACATAAATGAAGGTTGACTTGTATTTCGTAAAAAAAACATTTACGGTACTTGCATTGAATCTATTTCCAATTTGACAAATGAAACGTTCTATGCAACATGTTTGTTTATGCATAATATAGCATTAATCTTCTTAGAATATTGAAATCTTTCATAGCACTGTACAATTGTTATCATGCTGCTGTTCAATGCTACGAGTATATTCTAAGATGATCTCCGTATTATAGAAATTGGGATGTCCTTGTGTACTTAATAGATGGTAACACATCTTTTTTAGTATTTTGTCAATGTAGTTCATGAATAATTCGTATGTTGTTTTAATTCTTTTTTTTTTTTTTTTTTGAATTTCCAATAGAGGACTCTCTATGGGCATAATCAGTACAGTGTTTGTTTTTAAATTAAGTAATTGTAATAAAGAAAATTCACAGGAAAAAAAACCTTAAACATGATATATAAAAAGATATTCCCATCTCATAAAAACTGTGATAAAGAGAAAATAATCCTCAGATTCGAGGTCTCGTTTATATCTTTAAAATATGCTGAAAATGTATTTTTAATTTCCTCAACATAAGTCTAAGGAGAATACATAAAACGAAATGTGTCAAGAACAGATACCACTGTAACAGTCAGCCTCTTGTATACATTAATCTATTTGGTTATAATTATCATTCAAACAATCGGAAGACAATAATCCTGGTCGCATGTATTGATAAACTGTAAAAAAAAAATCCCTACAACCCCCACCCCTTACTGAAATCTTACTGTATTCATGTAAGGTTTCGTTACGTTTGTTTTACTTTTTTTTTCAGATCAAACTTTTGTCGTTTTACAAGTAAAAATACTTTGCGTGATAAATATTTGGAAAGTTACCAGAAAACCTGAAACATTACAATTGAAAATCTTAATTTCTTCTACAAAATTATCTTGTGTTGTTTTAAGAGTTTAATGGTACACCACAATTTGCGTTATATATTATGTAACATTTTTTTATGTTAAGGTATTTAGCGCCATGCTTGAGTATCAAAACGTTTTCCACTCAATGTATTTCTCTTGATGAGATTAATTTTATATATTTTCCACTGATTTGCTCAATACCTCGTTTTCCACTTGACAAATGACCTTGTAAAGTATCACATTCGATTTTGCATTATCATCATAAACGCACGTGCAATCTAAAGTCTTCATCAGAAAAGTTACACACTTACAAAGTAAAACGTTATCAAAGGTACAAGGATTATAATTTAATACGCCAGACGCGCGTTTCGTCTACATAAGACTCACCAGTGACGCTAAGACCAAAAAAGTTATAAAGCCAGACAAGTACAAAGTTGAAGAGCATTGAGGACCCAAAATTCCAAAAAGTTGTGCCAAATTCGCCTAAGGTAATCTAATCCTGGGATAAGAAAATCCTTAGTTTTTCGAAAAATTCAAACTAAAATATATAAATATCGAACTCAAGCGAAAATTCAAAACCACAAGACCCTATTCATATGAAAAAAATAAAAGTTCAAACACATCAAACGGATGGATAATAACTGTCAAATTCCTGACAAAAAAAAATCCCGATTTGATAGCTAGCTAAACATCTCATTTGTATGACAGTCGTATATAATTCCATTATATTGACATCAATGTGTAAACAAACAAACAAAGAGACACAATAGGTAAAAATGTCAAAAATATGGATACAGAATTCAACATTGTGTAATTTTAAAAACAATAAAATAAACAAATATATCAAGAAAGAAAAAAAAGGCATAAAGACAAAGCAAATTAGCAAAAACAAACGACAACAATAAAAAAGTTTAACATAGTATATTAACACGGGGCCGGGATGTACAATCTATATAAATAATACTTAATAACCATGTACTTATAATTAATTATTACTAAAGAGATATTTTAAAGGTTTAAAAAATAAAGATAAACAACACAGTGTTGCGTTTTATAACATATATATAAAAAATTGTCCAAATTATTCTTTACTACGAGGCATGCAAACTGAAAAGGGCTGATTATAAATATCGATGTACCGGACTAATTTTCCGTTAATTGTATGCTATTAGATGGTTTTTGTGTAGTTTAGTTGTGTAGGATGTACTGTATATCGTTTGAGCTAAATGCTAACATCAATAAACTTGATGAAGATTGTTATGATATTGTAATTATTGTATTTATTTATGTTGGCCTGATTTGTGTTGTGTGACCTGATAGTTGTTTACAGAATAATCTTAGAACTGTGCAGTTTAGAAATCACTGGAACAATTACAGAATGATTGGAACTTTCCAGAATGATCCTAATAAAAGATGCGTTATATAAACTTCTACATTTTACTAGAAACTTCTGTTGTATCTTTTTAGGATGTTCCATTATAGACTGTTCTAGAATCTTCCATGACAAATATATATATACAGACACTAAAGTTAAACTCTCACTCTTGGACTTAGACTTAGACATCGATAGACATTAGTATTCATAGCATTTGGATTGACACTTTTATTCTACAAACAACATCATACTGGATTGTGACCTTAGTAGTGAACGTAATATTCAGATTGGATTCCGAAAGATTTCCGGATACAGATAAAGATAAAAGATTGGACTCATATTTTGACAGTTAAGTTGACAGTAATATTTGTGTAATACTTCTTGTAAACTTTTGTATAATAAATCTTGTTAATTTTTATAATTGATTTGTGTCTTTTGTTGGCTACAATTTAAAGGTAATTTCTGGCCGTAACAGAAATTGGGGGCTCGTCCGGGAGACTGAAAATATCTTATTCACAATTTGTTTAGTAATTTTTATTATAACTAGCCAACAAAATTCTACAAAATGGCATTTGATGCCGGTAAATTTTTGAAAACGCCAGACCTGGAGGGGTTTGATAATTTAAAGAAAGAGGAATTAGTGTTGCTCGCTAAACATCTGAAATTAGATTTTAAAGTATCTATGAGAAAACAAATTATAAAAAATTTGGTTATAGACAAATTAGTTGACACAGAAATTTTAGGTGAAGAGGCTCTTGAACTTAAGGTAGACAATATTGACGCCTTTAAATTAAAACAGCTTGAATTAGAACATGAACTCAGATTAAAAGAACATGAATTTAAATTAAAACAAGCAGAACTGGAAATGAAGGAAAGGTTGGAAATAGAGAAAAAAGAAAAAGAAGATGAATTTAAATTAAAAGAACTGGAAATGAAGGAGAGGGAGAAAATAAAAGAAGATGAATTATAATTAAAAGAACTTGAAATGAGAGAAAGGCTAGAGATGGAAAAACTGAAAATTGAAATGGTCAAAGAAGAAAGCAACTCTAGAGTCCAGTCGAAATCAGATTATTTTGATGCAGCAAAAAATATACGTTTGGTTCCCAGATTTTGTGAAAAAAACAGTCGATAAATATTTTCCACAGTTTGAGAAAATTGCTCGTAATTTGAATTGGCCAAAACCGTATTGGACTACAATGCTACAAAGTGTTTTTGAGGGTAAGGCCGCTGAAATATACTCCGCACTTCCATTAGAAAAAAGTTCCGATTATGACACGGTAAAACAGGAAGTTTTGAAAGCTTATGAGCTAGTACCAGAAGCATATAGACAGAAATTTAGATCTTATAAAAAGTTTGATTCGCAAACCTATGTGGAATTTGCTCGGGAAAAAGAAGATCTATTTGATAAATGGCTTACGTCAAAGAAAACAGATAACAATTTTGATAACCTAAGACAATTGATGTTATTAGAAGAGTTCAAACAATGTGTTCATTTAGACTTAAAAACACATTTAGACGACAAAACTGTTGGGACAATACATGATGCAGCTGTTATTTCAGATAATTATACCCTTTCCCATAAAAGAAGTTTCAAGGGTCAAAATGTTAATACTTCAAGTGGAAATTACAAAAATCAAAGCACTGAGCGTACTGATAGTAAGCCTGTTGCACAGAATAAGAGTCAGTCCAGTTATAATATGTCTAGTCCAAAATTTAATACTTTTGAGAAGAAGAAACTGATTTGTGCTTATTGTAAGAAGAATGGTCACCTGATGGCTGATTGTTTTAGACTCCAGAAGAAGAATGAACGAGATAATAAGCCAAAGTCAAGTGCTTGTACGACACCCGTTGTTACCAGTACATTGGAATGTCCTGCGAGTCAGGCTTTTAAGTCCAGTTTTTGTGATTACATGGCGGAATATAAACCCTTTATGTCTGATGGGTTTGTTTCTATTGTTGATGATACCACTCTTCAGCCTATTAAGAGTTTACGGGAAACTGGAGCTTCTCAGTCTTTATTGTTAGAAGGTATGTTGCCTTTGTCCGAGAAGACTTCTGTTTGTGCCTCCGTTTTGTTACAAGGTGTAGAGTTAGGTTGTATAGATGTTCCTCTCCATCGTTTTTATCTGAAGTCAGATTTGATAACTGGACCAGTTATTGCGGGTGTTCGTCCTAATCTCCCTGTTGAGGGTGTTACATTATTGCTAGGAAATGATCTAGCTAGGAACAAAGTGGTTGCTGAACCAATTGTTACCAGTGAACCAGTGGTGGATGTTAAATTACCTGAAGATGATGCTGAATTGTATCCAGCTTGTGTTGTCACTAGGGCGATGGCTAGAAAACAACAAGATGAGAATTTGCAAGAAAACCAGTTTGATTACATGGACCTTTCTGACACTTTCCTAGCAGACATTGAAGGTCCTGGTAGCTCAGAAAAGGCCATAATAAGACCACCTAATGTCAGCAAGAGTGTAATTATGCCATGGCCAGATGTAAACAGCCATTCATTAAACAGAAAGAACCTTTTGATAAAACAAAATAAAGACCCTGAGGTTCTTCAGCTCTGCAAGAGGGCTCAACCACAGGAGGAAGCAGACAAAGTGGCTGAATGCTATTTTCATCAGGAAGGCATTTTAATGAGGAAGTGGAGGCCTCCTGATACTACCCCAGGGGAAGAATGGAGAGTGGTATACCAAGTGGTGGTGCCTAAAGTTTATAGGCAAGAAATTATTGGTCTTGCCCATGACACCCCCTTGGCTGGACACTTAGGTATAAGAAAGACTTGCCTTAAGATATTGCAGCATTTCTACTGGCCCAGACTTCGAAATGATGTCGCAGAATACTGCAAATCATGCCATATATGCCAGGTTGTTGGTAAGCCTAACCAGAAAATACCACCAGCACCACTTCTGCCTATTCCAGCCTTTGACGAACCTTTCAGTAGAGTTCTAATTGACTGCGTTGGACCTTTATCAAAAACCAAAACTGGAAATGCTTATTTATTGACGATCATGTGTACATCTACTCGCTTTCCTGAGGCTATTCCGCTAAGAAATATCAAGACACCTACTATTGTCAAAGCTCTTATCAAATTTTTCACATTAGTAGGACTTCCTAAGTCTATACAGTCCGACCAGGGATCAAATTTCATGTCAGGTTTATTTCAGCAAGTCGTGTACCAGTTAGGGATTGCTCAGTATAGATCAAGTGCGTACCATCCAGAATCTCAAGGTGCCATAGAACGTTTTCATCAAACATTAAAGAACATGATTAGAACTTTTTGTCTTCAATTTGACAGAGACTGGGATGATGGAGTTCACTTTCTACTTTTTGCAGTCCGAGAGGCTGTTCAAGAATCCCTTGGGTTTAGTCCCTTTGAGTTGGTATTTGGCCATACTGTAAGGGGACCGTTAAAATTGATTAAGGAAAAGTGGCTTACTGAACATACTGACTTGAATCTTTTAGACTATGTATCTAGATTTAAAGAAAAATTGTATACTGCGTGTCAAATTGCTCAGAAAAACTTAAAAAATGTACAGAATAAGATGAAAACATGGTATGATAAAGATGCCAGGGACAGAGTTTTTGAGCCTGGTGATAGGGTACTTGTATTTTTGCCAGTCCCTGGACATCCTTTACAGGCTAAATATTGTGGTCCTTATACAATAGAGAGTAAAATCAATGATTTGAATTATATTGTAAAAACTCCAGGTCGGCGCAAACAAAACAGAGTGTGTCATATTAATATGTTAAAACCATATTTTGAGCGTACTAATGAATGTGAGAGTAAACCAGTTGCCACTTTAGGCATGGTTAAATTTGAGAACAATCATGACAAACCAGATGTAATTGAACCACCTTTTAGTTCTAAAACTCTGGAAGAAACAGTTAGATTGAAAAATTCAGAAATTTTGTCAAATTTAGACTCAAAACTTGCACATCTGTCTTTTGATCGTAGAGAAGAAATAAAAACTTTGGTATTTTCTTTTAAAAATCTTTTTCCAGATGTGCCAAACAAAACCACTGTTGTTTGTCATGATGTTGATGTAGGAGATGCTTCTCCAATTGAGCAACATCCTTACCGGCTCAATCCACTCAAACTTGAAGCTATGAGAAAAGAAATTAAATATATGCTTGACAATGGTATTATTGAGCCGAGTAACAGTGAATGGAGCTCTCCTTGTCTCCTTGTGCCAAAACCAGATAAAACCTTTCGTTTCGTGACTGATTTCAGAAAAGTAAATTCAGTCTCAAAATCTGATTCCTATCCGATTGCAAGGATAGACGATTGTATTGACAACATTGGTCAAGCAAAATTTGTGAGCAAATTTGATTTGTTGAAAGGTTATTGGCAAGTTCCATTGACACAGAGAGCTCGTGAAATATCAGCTTTTGTTACACCAGATGGCTTATTTCAATATACTGTAATGCCGTTTGGCATGAAAAGTGCACCAGCTACATTTCAAAGAATGATCAATAATGTTATAAAAGATTTAAACTGTTGTTATGCTTATATTGATGATCTAATTGTATGTAGTGATAGCTGGGAACAGCATTTAACACATTTGTATGATACTTTTGATAGATTGTCACAATCAAATTTGACTGTTAATCTTGGTAAAAGTGAATTTTGTCAGGCCACTGTTGATTATTTAGGGCATACAGTTGGCCAAGGTCAAGTGAAACCTATCATGGCTAAAGTAGAAGCCATTTCCAAATTTCCTCCTCCTACAAATAGAAAACAACTTATGAGATATTTAGGCATGATTGGATTTTACAGAAAATTTTGTTCAAATTTTGCTACTGTGGTTCAACCATTGACTCATCTTTTACGAAAAGATTCTAAATTTATCTGGAGTGAAAATTGTCAAAACGCTTTTGAAAATAGCAAATCACTTTTAATTAATAGTCCAGTTCTGATTACTCCAGACTTTGAAAAACAATTTAAACTTGCTGTTGATGCAAGCGATGTAGGAATTGGAGGTGTTTTATATCAAGAGACAAATGATAATGTTGAGAAACCTATATCATATTTTTCCAAGAAATTAGATAAACATCAGAAAAATTATTCAACTATCAAAAAAGAGTGTTTTGCAATGTTGTCAGCACTTCGACATTTTGATGTATATTTGAATCCCACTGTATATCCTATTCTTGTTTGTACTGATCATAATCCTCTCACCTTCATACATAAAATGAGAAACAAGAATCAGATGTTGACTAGGTGGAGTTTATTGTTACAGGAATATGATGTAATTGTAAAACATATCAAGGGTAAGGATAATGTAATAGCAGATGCTTTATCTAGAGCTTATTAAAACACTTTGTATATACTATGTATTTTTGTTCATATTATTCATGATAAGTTTTTGTTACACTAAAACTTCTTTTAAGGGGGGATGTGTTATGATATTGTAATTATTGTATTTATTTATGTTGGCCTGATTTGTGTTGTGTGGCCTGATAGTTGTTTACAGAATAATCTTAGAACTGTGCAGTTTAGAAATCACTGGAACAATTACAGAATGATTGGAACTTTCCAGAATGATCCTAATAAAAGATGCGTTATATAAACTTCTACATTTTACTAGAAACTTCTGTTGTATCTTTCTAGGATGTTCCATTATAGACTGTTCTAGAATCTTCCATGACAAATATATATATACAGACACTAAAGTTAAACTCTCACTCTTGGACTTAGACTTAGACATCGATAGACATTAGTATTCATAGCATTTGGATTGACACTTTTATTCTACAAACAACATCATACTGGATTGTGACCTTAGTAGTGAACGTAATATTCAGATTGGATTCCGAAAGATTTCCGGATACAAATAAAGATAAAAAATTGGACTCATATTTTGACAGTTAAGTTGACAGTAATATTTGTGTAATACTTCTTGTAAACTTTTGTATAATAAATCTTGTTAATTTTTATAATTGATTTGTGTCTTTTGTTGGCTACAATTTAAAGGTAATTTCTGGCCGTAACAAGATTTTCGTGGTATACTACTGTTGCCTTTATTGGACACTTCGGAGCAAATGCTTAATTTGCATCTGGTTAATGTTTTGAACACCATTCAGTCGAGTGTTTGTTATTTTGTTTGTTAGCCACATAGAATATAGATACAACTAATACACTAAATTTTTCAAAGGTTCATGTTTAGATATGTGAATCAAAATGACCTCTTACTGGAAAAGGGAAACATATAACTTGCTTGAAATTAAAACAAAAGAGCGGAAGAAAGTGCGACAACCGATCACAAAATGACAGATGCGATAAGTGAATGATATGGCCCCACATATGAAATATTTAAAGACGAAAAAACTGAAGTTGATAAATAGACAGGTGCGAAGGCGAAAAAGAACGGTTTTTGTAGAACTTTGCCAATGAAAAATTTGCATATTATTCATAAAACCGTAACTGAATTGTATATTTGACGTTGCACATGATTGTATACCTATGATCATACATGTTTTGGATGTCATTTTTTTCTGAGTTACATTTGGGCGATTTTTACGGTTTTCGATCCATTACCCATATCCATTCTATTTCACAATTCTACGTTTGCACTCAATTTAGCGAACAAACAGCATCAAAAATCAGAAAAAAATGTGTTTAATAGTTATCGGTTTCCATAAAATAAGGATGTTTGATACACAACATATAAAAACCGACAACACCATGGGAATTAACGAAACACAACAAAAGACCAAGACAATCTACAAAACACTACATTAAAAACTATGAGCACTTTGAACAGACTAGACCTACCTCACTAATACAACTTACTGTATCTTATAACTTATTAAAACTATAAAATTTAGATATTTATGATCTAATCAGGAGAGATATGAAACAGCGAATATAAGTATAATATTCTGTTTCAAGATATAACGGCAACAGAAATATTTGAATAAACTTTGTTTATCTTATTAAGTGTACAAAAGGTGAAATTGCTTATTTATAAACGTTTGTATGGCATTTGAATATGGTTATATTAATCCCATAAGATACATCCCTTCTATATTTGTCTTTTGTAGTAAATAAAACTAAATATGTAAACATAAATGAAACTTGTCGAGTCACTACTACGGCTTCAAAAAACGACGCTTGTTTTACTGATATAGCTCTAAATAAGATGATACCTGTTATATTCATATACCAATAAGACAGCATCCAGACGACACAAATGCCCTAACATCATCTGCAGGTCAAAGTTGTACATCAGTAATATTATTGTACACCTTGCAACTCGGTCTTGACTTATAGAATTGAATCATTGATGGTCTGAACTACCTTCATATACATCACGAGTTGTCTTCGAGTCTTTGATGAGTTTAACTATATGATGCGTTATTTAGTTTACTTTTGTAAAAAATTAAACAGTCTTTTTTCAACTTTACCTTAGCTCAATAGAATTATATGATTTTATGAAATGAAAGTTTACAAAACATTTTATTGAATAATGCTAATACTAGTAACAAAGCGCAATGTACAAGCGACAGGTTTTTGCAGTCTTAGTTATTTAGATACAAGATCTAAAACCGAATGTACCCTTTCCAGATTGTAGTATTTTAACTATCATGGTTGGTGATACATACATAGCAGGAGATGTTTACCATGTTGACGCACCCGGTCTCGCTGATTTTGGAGGTAATCCTTTACTCGCAGTTTTTGTTTGTTACCTTGATTTGTATATTTCGATTTATGAGATATGAACATTGGTAAACTTCTTATTCCTAAATTAATTACTAAAAATACTTTGTCGAGTAGTTTAAAATCATCAAAATCCTCTCTTTATATCTATCTTAATTGTATAAAAAGAAGTTTTATGTTGATTACTGGGTAGATAAGTGCATTGTGATTATGATTAAAAAGCAGCAAAATGTGATAACAACTGGAGTTTGCCTTGTTTGGAGTACTGTTCTCAGTGGTTTCAATTGAAAAGATAAAAGACAAGAGATATATATATAAAAAAACGACTAGACAAATCAACAGCAAACAAAACCAACCCATCAGAAATCGCGAATGAAACCAGGTGTCGGTAAATCATCAGCGCTCATATTCAAATAAGAGTGAAAATTGGAAATATTTGCTGTTGTAACATACGCTATTTATATAATAGATTATTTGCAATACTTATAATTATTTTATGATCTTGATGATTTGAATAAAATCCTTGCTATTACTACGATGCTAAATTACACGCACGAAAAAACATTCAATACTTTCATATCAACACTGAATTGATATTTATTTTCTATTTAATGTTTGCCTATTTTTGGACAAAAAAAAGATATTATGAGTAAGAATTTTAGCATACAAAATTGACATGAATGATATTGGCTTGGTACGTTTTTTTTTGGGACAATACGCGTCAGAAATTAATTGTTATGTATTTATTTTAGAAACTAACCTACTCAAAGATGAGATTGTATTAATAGACAAAATGAAAAATGAACTAGTTTTAGACTGCCCTCAGGTCAAGATAACTGGTTTAATCTAAATATCCTATGTTTATTTTTTTCGATTTTATTCCATGTAACACATTGTATATGAACATTTTGCGATTCAAAAATATAATATTGCATGAAAAGGTAAAAATTTAATTGATTTTTATTACTAGGAATACTCAGAACTGATCAATTACCAAGATTATAATTTGTAACGCCAAATGCGCAAGAATACTCAGTGGGACCCAAATCTAAAAGATTTGTAAGCTAAATCATAATGAAATTAAAGAGCAATAATAAAACGTACACGTGTCCTCAAGTTTCACCTCAATAGCAGACCTATTACCGATCTTGGTGGCAGCCAGTGATGTGATAAGCAGACAATCAGCCGAAGAGTAATTACTTTACAGACTGTTTGACTATTGACTGTTCAATGCAAATGACGTAAATTTTCCGATCAGTCAATCAGTTGGCCAAAGGGAAATTTAAACACAAGAACGGACAGCTCATGTGAGTAGTTGAACTTAAATGGTGAACAAACCGTTTTGGTAATATCTATTTGACATGGTTGGGAGCTTGTACATCCAATCATTGTGTTATTGTGCTACGGTATATATTTGTATTCTCGTCTTCCGTATGCTTATGCGTTAATTTTGTAGTAATTTGAATTATAACACAATGTTGACTGTTGTGCCCCTAAAGAAGATGACAGTGAAACCTATTATGTCTGTTTGTTTTGGACACAAATTGTTCTCAATATATTGGATTTTTATTGCGACTGTCATACAAGTGAGAGGTTAAGCTAGCTATGAATCCCGTTGTAAAAAGTAAAATCACAAAAATACTGAACTCCGAAAAAATCCAAACGGAAAGTCACTAATCAATCCAAAATCAATAACTCAAACACATCAAACGGATGGATAACAACTTTCATATTCCTAACTTGGTACATGCATTTTTTTAGGTAGTAAATGGTGGATTAAACCTCATCTTTTTATATAATACCCTTCACTTATTTTTATTATTTACACATATTTGTCCCTTCCTAATCAATTTACGAGATTTGAACATCGGTCATTTACTGTCGCCTCAATTTACTGTAGTACCAAGTTATATGGCTGGTTTCTTTGGTGAGTTTTGCACTAAGGTGATGGGAGATAAAAACTGGAAAGATAATAACCCAGAGGGAATGTCAAAATGATGCAAAATATTTATAATATACTTTAACGGTCTTTAACCATTTCACATGTTTCCATTCCATTAATGTAAATCACCGTTGTACATTGATTTGGAAAACAATGTTGCAATTTTTCTGTAAATGCGTGCTTCAAAAATATATCGCAGGCACCACATATGAGTGCGTTAAAATATAAATGCTAGTATACAGAATAACTGTCCATAGAATTTGGTTTTGGATGAACTTCTCACTTTTAATCAATAACCCGATGAATAGTAAGTATGATCTTAGACACTTGCTAAATTCTTTCAAATGCTTTGTCTAATCAATTGTTGTATCTTATAAGTGCACTAACATATTCAATATCTTCTACCGAGACAAGATCAATGTACAATTTTGCATAAACCAACTAGTTTCCTTTTAAAGATTTAGAAATGCGAGGCTTTCTGTATGAATAAAAGAATATGTTGGGTAAGCGTCAAAGAGACAACGACCAAATGACAAAATAATAATCTATTTTCTTGTTACTTTTTCATAAATAATTTCTAAAAATGTTGCTGAATATCTTTTTTTTTTTTTTTTATCTTATTCAACTAAGAATCACCGACAAAAAAGTTGGTGATACTTATAATTATTTTACTTATCTTGTTTAAAAAATTGAATAATTTGTGCTGTTAACTTTGATTCCTAACATTGTTATAGACGGTATGTGAAGAAAATTAGCATAACGAGGGTTTATATGTTCGAACCTATTGTCTACAGTGATTAAATATGGCTCTTACTTATTAAATTTTAAGCATATATTCAGCTAGTTTGTTCATCTGTAATTTCACATTGTTGTATTTCGACATAAAAACAAATCACAACAATGTTATTAAAAAGGTTTTATATATATATTTATTTTCAAAATAGGTCATGTAATATTTTAACTTAGAGGTAAATAAATGCGTTGTTTACCACATATTGCTTATGGTTCATTTCATGTTACATACAAATACGATTATACGCTTGAACCATTAATGAATGCCGTTTTGACCTAAAAAAAAATCAATGCATAGCAGCTTAGGAGATGATTGTGTAGAAACAAACACCACCTTTTAAATTGCAGTAATATTGGAATACAGCTATTCGTATTCACAGTTTCGTTTTAGTACCAAATTCGTTAAATAATAATAAAAAAACTCATATAGATCTAATATGACATGAGACAACTAGGTTTGTGACTTGGTATAAGCACCTAAATGTGTTATTATAATTTCTATCCCAATTATAATTTAATGAAAATCCGTGTTGCTTAAAGTAGCATTTCCCCCGATGGATTTTTTTTGTATCAGTGGTTGATCAGGAATGTCTATTCACATAGTGATATACCATTCAACATTCACCAAACATATTGAAAAATATGTCTGTTTTTAAGTACAGACTGAAGGGAATTGAACTGTTTCATATTTATGAATACATTTGTTTTTTGTAGATCAGTCGCTTTCAAGTACAAGTGGACGAGTGGACGAAATAGGACAATGTCGTGTACGTAAACAACGGTATAAAAAGTGGAGGAATATACTATTAGCGGGTCCAAGAAAACAGACAGCAACATGATCAAATAAAAAACGACTTAAATACACGAGGAATCCACATTCCTGTGATTTAGCAACACAAATCTCCCCTTAAATTCGGAGAGAACTCCTCCACTAGTGATGCTAATTGTTTGTTAAAAGGGTCTTTATGCTAATAATAATATTGAAAAACAATAAATGAATACATTTTGGCTACTACGTAGCCTACGACAAATTACACCAACAACTACAACAAAAACTACAAACTTTCATAACATTCACTTTGAACAGGAATATCTGCTTAGCATTGTACCTAAATTTGCACATATAATAGGCAACGAAATTATTAAGATCCACAAATATGCTGCAATTGCGAGGAACACATTTATTTGGCAGATAACAAGTCAGTCAGTAGAATTCAGGTCTGCAACTGCATAACTACATTTCGAAGAAACGTTTTTGTGTACCCTGGTTTAAAACATAATGTTTACCGATATTATTGTTTGTTTAAATTACCAATGTTATTTCAATTGATCGGGCGAAGCTTATGTTTTAATTTGCATTATTTGCATAAGGACAGTCAAGTTGAAGATGTGTGTGATAAGGATGATTACCGTTATAATAATTATTGAATATAATCACTAATCAGTGTCACAAAACGCATATACAAAAGAACTGATTGTATGATATGGAACGAATAACTGGACACTTCATTGATGAGCTTATCCCAAAACTCCTGTCTATAGATGGACTGATCTTAAACGAACGAACTTCCTAAACTCCGCCCAGTCAAGTGAAATAAATCTAATAATAATATGCACTAAAACATGATACACTATCCAAACTAAGCCGATGAAATATGTAGCGTTTGAATCTCCATTTATCAGTGACAATATAAAACAAATGCAACAAGAAATGGAAACAACAGTCAGATTTCAAAAATATTTCTTATCGTTTATTTAAAAAACCTATGATTGCAATTTCTATGATTTACGTGAAATTACGAAGCACAAAGACTTGTGCAACTGATAATGGTTGACATCATCCTAAAATTTGGAATAATTTCATAACATTAAAATTGACGACCGACCGGAGCAGATCCAGACATTTTTAAAAAGAGCGTTCCTACCCAGAAAAGGGGCGGTTTTCAACCAAATGTCACCATTTAGAAACAAAATTGTCATAAAGGGATGTTCTAACCCCCGGAATACCCCCCTGAGGACCCGCCATTTTATAAAAAAAAATCCTAACAAGAATTGCATTTTACATTGCCACTTGATTTTGAATTGGCAGCAAGCAATCAGTTAAGCAAAATTTCGAGTACCTTTTTACTGACAACTGTTCGTCAGAATGCTGTTGTTCCTAGAATCGTTTGCACTATTTCGAATCTTCTGAATGACAACCACAATAACCGTTTAATGTCACAGTCTTAAAATCAATATTTATATAAAATGAACTATGCACTGCCTACAAGCGAGCTCAAATATTAAATGTCATGTTCTCCATCATGGACCCTTAAATTGAAAATTATACCTATGCCACTGAACGCTTGCCTTTAAGCTACAAAGATGAATTATACCTTTAACAAGTTAACTATTTTGATCTGAGCGTCACTGATGCGCCATGTGTAGAAGAAAAACGAGTCAAATTATAAGCCTTGAATCCATGATAACTATTATAGAAACTATTGTTCCTTGTTTAGGTGACAATATTTCGAACCCGCTAAATGACGACCACCACAACCGTTTTATGTCGAAGACTTAAAGGTAAAGACATTCAGACAACAAAAAAAAAAACAATATACACACAAACATGTCAACTTTAATACCAGAGTATTTAAATCAATGAAAAGGTTATAATTACTACTAAAACTAGACGGCATGTCATCCTCTTGTTTTATCATATTAATGACTGTGGTTTTAGCCGTCGGCTGAATTATTATTTATGATTACTGGTCTATATATCTTTCTTAATGAACCAATCAAATTCATTCTCCCATTTGATTGCAACACAGCTTAGCCAATCGCAGTAGACGTCGTAGTAACACGTTTTCAGAATGATCATTAATATTCAATGATATTGTTGATTTATCACTATAGAACGTGATTAATGTTTGTTATAGATATAATTATTTAAAAAATGAAATGTAATTATTAACTACTATAAAAAAGCAGCATTGTAAGTTAGATGTTTAATTTGATTGGATCAAAGAAATTTATAAGATATGCGAACAGTTAGATCATTTTTTAAACTAAATAAACCAAGGCTATATTATGAGTAATAAACCAATTAAAACCTATATTAAATATTATTATTTATTAAACCATTTATGTTTCAGTAATGTTCTCAATGTACTTGAAGTGTCACATGCATGCAAACTCTATGATACATAACAAATGTAGATTTATTCTATTGCTAACAGTTTTATCTTCCGTCTAGCCTGGTGCAAACTTAATTTAGCATTTTAACTCTTGAAATTGTTCAAATGCGCATTTATGGTGAAGCGTTTACATACGTTTACAACTGAGAACCCTTTCTTAAAGCCTATACAATTAACATTAAATGTCGAACTTTACAACAAGATGTGATGTGATAATGATTGAGCGGTATGCTATGTTCTCTAGCCAAAGACTGCGCTCAATAATGGTAAACATACGTTTACAACCAAGGACGCTTTCTAAAAGCCTATAACGTTTACATTTAGTGTTGAACTTTACAACAAGATGTAATACGAGAATGATTGAAGAGTATGCTACGTTCTCTAGCCGAAGACTACATCGTATATGGTCAAGAAATTGTCGAACGACATGCAATGGTCACAAAAGAATTCAAATATACCAGTCATCAAATGAAAACAATAATGTTCAATTTAATTAAAGAAAGTTTTCAGTAAGACTCCAATCAAGTATAAACTAGACTGCTATGTACTGTGTAACCTTTTAAAGTATTCATTTTATACTATTTTATGAGGCTATACTTATCAAAAGTGCAGTTGTCCGCCTTTCAGGAGAGACATGTTTAAAAACATTAGTTTTTGCAATAGGAAACCAGTCGGAAGAAAAGCCGCCATGTGTAGAAATGTCTTTTAAAGCAATCAAATGGCAGAAGCAGTAAAGGTACAACATATAACAATGTAAAAAAATATCAAACAAATTAAATACGAAATACAGAAAATCTTCCAAAAGTATTAGTTCAGTTCAATTGAGCATCTGAATTCAAACGAGTCAAAATGAAACGGTTATCGTATGACCTTCAGGAGGGACAAAAGATACCAGAGGGACAGTCAAAAATCGAAAATATACTGCCAACACCTGGCTAAAAATGAAAAAGACA
The DNA here is from genome assembly GCF_965363235.1 of Mytilus galloprovincialis. Classification (NCBI taxonomy): domain Eukaryota; kingdom Metazoa; phylum Mollusca; class Bivalvia; order Mytilida; family Mytilidae; genus Mytilus; species Mytilus galloprovincialis. The sequence continues at coordinate 36,931,414 of NC_134844.1, read as the reverse complement.
AACAATAGAACACATGACACAACATAGAAAACTAACGAATAAGCAACACGAATCCCACCAAAAACTAGGGGTGATCTCAGGTGCTCCGAAAGGGTAAGCAGATCCTGCTCCACATGTGGCACTCGTCATGTTGCTTATGTTATAACACATCTGGTTAATAGTCTTATTCGGTAGGGCACATTCATGAAATGAAGGGATTGTAGTTACGACGTTAGGGACATATCCGATATCATTTGTGAAACAGTTATTTCATAACGGTCAACCAACTCGTGATGACGTCCGTAAAATTTACGAAGGGATGATTTCAACTTCACCATTTAGAACTCTTGGTTTAATAGTTTCATTGTTGGCAGCAACCCTCTATCAAGAAAATCATGGTAGGAAATTGAAGCACGGGAATATCGTATCAATTGGGAGATATATACCGCGTATGCAGTTGCTGCTGGAATGTTGCTACTTAGAAATGGAAAGTTCACAATTGGAAAGCTGAAATTATCTCTTTTGTCGTAAAGTTTTGTTTCCAACCGAGTCTCATTGTCAATTTTTAGATGTAAGTCAGGATATGAGGCCGACCTAACTGTATCTGTTGTATCCTTTATCTCTAGTTCGATGGGATAGATGCGTTCGACATAGTCACCAAATTTTGAATTATTTAGTGAAAGAACGTCATCTTTATAGCGGAAAGTAGAGCTAAAGGATATTGCTAACTTCTTAGAAGTTCCTGTATGAAGTCAGCCTCACAATAATAAAGAAACAAGTCGGTAAGAAGAGGGGCATAATTGATTCTAATTGGAATGCCGACAGTCTGTTGAAAAACACGTCCTCCGAACGTAACACATAAGTTGTCAATCAAAAAATCAAGCATATTGATAATGTCAGTTTCAGAGAATTTTTTGTTTGATTCAGAGTAATCCTTTACAAAGTAGGATTTATCCCTCCCTAATACAAAATACTTGTATCTACGTTGGCCATTCTTTTTATGAAATAAAGCAATACAGATGATTTAGATTTAACTAAGATTTAAATCCATACCGTATATTCATCTATGAAAGTCCAAGATATACACAAAGAATCCGTATTCCTTATAAATGACAAAACAATATATACCAAAACTAAAAAACAGCATGATAGACAGAAATCATCAGTAACCACTGATATAAAGACACGTGGCTTGGAACTGGCGCCAATTAAATGTAGTTAGGTGAAAGATGTTTGTGGGTGCTCAACCATCTCATAACCTAATACAGTGATCTAAAAGCAGATCATACGAACAAACTTTAAAATCATTTGGAAATGACTTGATTAGTCAGATCGACACGAAGCATAAGAACAAGGGATATTAAAAGAAAGAAATAAGCCACATATTACCGATTCTTCTCTTTTGAACATTCACGTCATATCAGTAATTTATCAGTCTAAGTTGTACGAAGAATCCTTCACTTTGCCAATATAAAATATCAACTACCGTTTTATTTTCAAGCTGAACTCTATCAAAATTAATTTGTTCAACCGACTTTTACTGATAGACGGTAACTGTATATATTACTCCACAGTAACGTTTGTAAACGAATTTATGTGAATACCAAGAAGACAAAAACAAAAGTACACCAAAGATTTTATCAAACATTCATGAAAACGCTCCATGTAATGCACTATCTGGCGCTGCTGTTTCTCGTTGATATGCACAGACAAAATACAAATTTCGTAATCAACGCAAAGACACTTCTGTGTTGACATGAATTATCATTTATATGGTCATAATTAAAAAGTAAGTGCTAATAGAACTTTCATTTTATTCGAAATACTAATGACTTTATACCCCAGGAATAGATCACCTTAGCTGTATTTGGTAAAATCTTTCGGAATTTTGGTCTTCAAAGCTCTTCAACTGCGTACTTAATTTGGTCTTTTTCACCTTGTTATTCACGACTGATAAGTCTTTTTTACACGAAACGCGCGTTTGGCATACACAACTTCAATCCTGGTATCTATAAACTTACCTTCATATTATTTTTCATATTAGTAATTTAGTTTGGAAAACATATCAGACACTTTTTGATGGACGTATTTCTTAAGGAAGTAAACATATTGTTTATTTCATTGGTAACAGACGGTATGCAAGTAAAGCATTTCCTTGAATGCAAATCTGCAGATCAAAAGCATTGAGCAGAAAAATAATTGATACGCAATTAAAATAATTAGACCTTAAAAATAATTGAAGAATTAAGATCAAATAACAAAAACACAAATTATAACCACAGATGACTAGGGTCCTTTTTTTAACCTGATTTATTCATCTGGCAAATACCCCTAACTGCCCAAGAGACGATAACGTCTGACATATTTAATATCGGATGACTTTGATTACACAAATCCCTTACTTTCAATGCATTTTAATTGATGTTTCAGAATAGGAGAATTTTATAAATTAGCCAATCAAAGATTGTCTATGTAGACCATGTTTTATCTGATCTAAACCAAATAGCGACCCTTTGTAAAGGATCTTCAGTACATAATTCATATTTAGTTTGGTCAAAATAGGCGAGTTATTTTTATTTCCCCTGCAAGACGCCGGAATCACAAAGAGTAGGGACGGACTGTTCTCATTATATACGAAATTTATAAAAACAAAGAAAAAAGAGAAAGATACCAAAGGGAAATCCAAACTCATGATTCGAAAATAAACTGACATCGGAATGGCTAAAAAGCAAAAGTCCGTACCAAAGTACACTAAACACAATATAGAAAACTAAAACAGGAAAACACAAACTATACAAAAAATGAGGGTGATCTCAGATGCTCCGGAATAAATTGTAAATGATTTTCTGTAAAACAGATATTAGTATGGTTTCAAAAAGTAAAATCATAAAAATTCTAAACTCTTAGAAAAATTCGACATGGAAAGTCAATCATCATATGGCAAAATCAAAAACTCAAATACATCAAACGAATGGATTACAACTGTCAAATTCCTGACCTGGTACAAGCATTTTCTTATGTAGAAAATGGTGGATTTAATCTGGTATAAAAGCTAGCTAAACCTTTCACTTTTGTGACAGTCGCTTTATATTCCTTTATGTTGACAATAATATGTAAACAAAACAAACTGACATAATAGATAAAAATGTCCAAAATGTAAGTCATTATGAAATAACGGTACCAATTGTAGTGCAACTGATGCGCGTTGATACAATTACTGTCGGTTCGGTGATGCTAGAGGCTTAACAATGTTTGAAATAATCAGATTATAATCTTAAATAATAGAAACCATTGTTTTAGTGTCATCATTAAACCTTTTTGACAGTTCGTCAAACCTTTAACTCATTAAAGACTTTTTACATTTTGGTACTCATATATCCAACCATAGTGTCAGACAGAACATGACGCAACAATTGCATTATGTCATGTCGTCAGACATAACATGACGTTGCATAATGTATTGATAGTGATTATTAATGCACTTATTTATTAGTAATCAAATTGTGGGTGTCATTTTGATTTACTACAACAATTTGTAATTAATGTAAATTTGACATACTATAATAAATAGTCCCTTTTATTTCACTAATTTTAAAGACTGTAATATTTCTTTATTGATTTAATGAAAGAACATGTTGTAAGATGCTGTTATTCTTTGTACATATTTTAAAGGTTGATTTGAATTCACGTATTCGTGTATTTATGCGTCCTTGGCTAATAATTGTTTGGAGCTGGGGTGTTCCTGATGAAGGTAAATAAATATGGCACTCCGGAAGCACCAAATTTGTGAAGAGTTATTTGCTTTGTTGATTTAATTATTAAAAGTACATGCATGTTCTGTATTTGTGTGTTTAGTGTTCTATTTTCTTGGTGAAAAATTTTGTTGCTGCGTTTTATTGTAATAGTGTTGGTAATTCCTTCGAGACAGGATTGATTCAGTTGTAAAGTAAATTATAATCAAGCCGTTGAAGATCTGGCTAGGGAAGTATTTCTTAGTTAGATGGCTGACTTGTAACTCAGAGGTCAAGACCCGTGTTTCAGTCCTGGAGGAGACAAATAATCATGATCTCCAGTTACACCTTATATATATATGTATGTAAAAAGTATGGTATTTATGTGTAAACTCTAAATTAAAAAACAACAATCGATAACAAAATAGACACGAGAAAGTTAGGAGATTAAAGGTTAGGAAATTATTTAATGGGGAAGGGATTTGTATTCCTTTGATGAACAATACAATTGAAATACAGAATTAAGTCTCCATTGTAATATTTTTTCAAACTTGACAAATGAATAAACGTAATGAGTGCTTGGGATGAACTTATTTGCCGTGTTCCGTGTTGTTTTAAATAGATATATACATATATGTAAACTGAACGTGTAATAAATATTTTATTTTAGAAAAGTGTTTTTTACTTCCTATGATCTTGAATATCCACCTACATAACCCTTCTCACTCGTTCATCGTCCTTATCAGTCGCTGCATAATTCTAGTATTACTATTCCTGATAAAGTTAAATAAAAAAGTTAAATTGACACACCAAATCTGTGGAAAATTATTTGCTTTATTAATTTAATAATTAAAAAAACATGTGTTGTTAAGTGTTTGTCTGTATGCTAATCTATTTTCTCGGTTGTGCAGGTTGTTAATGCGTTCTATTGTAATATTGTTGGTTATTCCTATGAAACAGGATTGCATAGTAAATACTTAGCCTGTTATTGGTGATCGAGCTAGATAATTCTTTCTTTCACTCACCCGGTTAGAGAACTGACTTGTAATAGAGATCACGGCCATGTATTCCAGCACCTGATTTTCTTTGCTTTCCGGTTTTTCCCTTATTTGTATGCTATTAAACTCCACATATCACAAGGAAGTCTTGATAATTGGTAAAATTGCATATAAAATATACTTTAAGAACAATTCATGAAAGAAATATACATAAACAATTATTACTATGAAAACAATTCCTATTCATCACCATCATACAGCAACCTAGAGATATATCTGGTCATCTTTAATCAATAGTTCTTTGAAACCCGTTTTTATTATGCTGTGTAAATATCACAGTGGCCATACCAGAAGAGTTTATCCTATTTACTAATGTATAACAAAACAAACATTAGAAACCAAGTAGCTATTTTAAGATTTGGTTGAAGATTACTAAACAAGAAAACACAAAACAACTATAGCTATAGTTTAGTAACTAGTTGGGATCGCGGGTCTAAATCATTTTTTTTTTAAATATAGGATTTCGTAATTTTTTTCTATAAATAAACTTTATCATATACTTTGGAAAAATTAAATAAAAATATGGGCTCACCGTTCATTTAAACCCACAATCTGCCTTTGAAAGAAGCATGCATTTGTGTAAAGATTTTCTTGAACTAATAGGAAAACAGTTAAATCGAAATAAACTTATGATCTTCAATATCAACCTACATAACCCTTCTCACTCGCTTCGTAGTTCATCGTCCTTATCAGTCGCTGTATAATTCTAGTACTTCTATTCCTGATAAAGTTAAATAAAAGGTGCCTTGGACACACCAAATTTGTGGAAAATATTTGCTTTATTAATTTAATAAATAAAAAAACATGTGTTAAGTGTTTGTCTGTATGCTAATCTATTATCTCGGTGGTGCAGGTTGTTGGTGCGTTCTATTGTAATATTGTTGGTTATTCCTATGAAACAGGATTGCATAGTAAATACTTAGCCTGCTATTGGTGATCGAGCTAGGTAATTCTTTCTTTAACTCACCCGGTTAGAGAACTAACTTGTAAACTTTTTGGAATTTTGTATCCTCTATGTTCTTGAACTTTGTACTTGTTTGGCTTTATAAATATTTTAATATGAGCGTCACTGATGAGTCTTATGCAGACGAAACGCGCGTCTGGCGTACTAAATTATAATCCTGGTACCTTTGATAACTATTGTAATAGAGGTCAAGGCCATGTATTCTAGCACTTGAGTGTCTTATAAGAATCTAGCTTCCCAGTTGTTCCTTTATTTGTATGCTATTAAACTCCACATATCACAAGGAAGTCTTGATAATTGTTAAAATTGTATATAAAATATACTTTGAGAACAATTCATGAAAGAAATATACGTAGACAATTATTACTATGAAAACAATTACTATTCATCATCATCATACAGCAACCTAGACCTATATCTGGTCATCT